>NW_009260182.1:948514-1017348 GCF_000687185.1 Egretta garzetta | reverse complement strand
CTTATCAAGAAACCAGCGTAATTTTTTTTTCTATGACCATGTGTTAACATTCACTGATTCATTTTTTTTCTCCACGCTTTTTCTGTACTTCCTGATCTTACTATAGCCATGGCAGTTTGCTAAACTGTAAACAGAACGTGTACAGGTGATTTATGTTTTGTAGCCACTGAAATTCAAGGCCAGTCCAAAGACAGTGTCAGATGAGAGCAATGTATTCAAGACAAAACCATGAATTATCACAACTGGAGGAATGGCCCATTTGCAGAGCTCACCAGTCTTCTCTTCCCTGCTTTTATTGCTCTGGAGATGTGGGACATATTTTGGATGATGGTGTTTATTCAAAACCATCAGCTCCCAGTTCAGGATGGAGTCTGAATTTCAACTCTGATGCATTGTTGACACTAGAAACAGATGGCTGTGAAGCCACTGGTATAAAATAGCTGCTTAGAGACGTTAGCTGGGTTTCTGTCATGTCTTTTGAAAACAGGAACTTCAAGAGCCAAGGAGATTTATAGCTTTTTCCTAAATTGAAAGGCTCTAGTATCTTGTATCACTTATTTTGATATGCAATTTACATTTTAAAGTCATTTAAACAATTCCTTCTAGTTGGTATTTCTTTAGGTAGCAGTATGGAAGAGGTGAAAAACTGTTGCCCTGTCTTATGGGAATCAATACATCCATGCACTTCTCAGAACGGTTTGAAGCTAAAAGCTTTGGCTGAAATCTAATTTGTATCAGAAAAAAGAATGTGATGTCATTTTGATATGGATAGTCATAAACATTGGGAATTTAGCAGTATAATACAGCAACTAAACTGGAGGTCAAGGACTCAAGCTCCTTAATTTCTGCTGCAGATCTTTGTAAACTGTTGCTGGGAAGTTTTTCTAGCCTCAAGATTTATTTATTTATTTGTTGTTAAAAGAGCTAGGATGTATTTTAAACATGCAGTGCAAAATTAATTTCCTGGGACTAAATGATACTGAGGATTTATGCCAGGGCAATAATTGTTTTTCAGAAGTATCTGTACGCCTCAGTTTCTATCATGATCTCAGTATCTAGGAACAAAGTGCAGTAAGAAAGAGTCTCTCTCTCTCAAAAAGTGTATGTCCTACAGACACATAGTGAAAACAGCTAAGACCCAGGTGGCAAAAGCCAAAAGGGGGGCCATCAAGCTGGGAGGTCCCTTTCCTTCCTGCAGGCGCAGGTGAGTTCTCTGACACTCCCTCCAGCCCCGGAGTGCCTGCAGAGAAGCTGGCCTGAGCTAGTCAGAGGCTTGCTGCACCCAAGCTGCTCCCTACTTGTCTACTGTGTCTTCAGCTGGCACCTTTCACCAGCACTAAATTGCTTAAAATCAGTGAGGAGAACAACAAATTAACTCACTCTGAAGAGTCTTTCCAGAAACATATTGGATTTTCTGGTTACCTACCTTCCCTCACCACCCCTCCTCTTCCTAGCCTCCAAGGACACAATGAGATTACAGTGCCAAACTGGAAGCCTCTGATGATAGATTTGAAGTGTGTATGTTAGCAAAGCTCATTTGGACCTTCATTCTTTACTTAGATAATCAAATACCCTGGAAATGGTCTTCAAAGTGCTTTCAAATATTTTCCAGATCTACTCTAAAAATTTAAAGCTGTGCATATTTTTTTGAAATATGGTGAATTGGGAAATAATATCAAACTTTATGCTGTAAAACTATTTATACAAGCATAAAGCACATCGTTGAGCAAAGTACTAGCAGACAAAACATATTGTGAGGTTGTTAGTATTCACCACACTGACAAAACTAACCCCTATCACCACACCTTCTGCAGAGGAATAAGCTAAGGTTTAAAGGGAAGTATATAGGTTAGAGAAAAAAAAATATTTCAGTGGGCTGACACTGTCTTGAAATCAGCACTTGTTAATAGTTTCATTTGAAAAATATCCCAGAATAATAAAAAAAAAAGACACTGCAAAAAAATAAATTTCAAAGTTGTTTTTTAAAAAATTAACATTTTCACGTTACATATTAGCACATTTCAAGAGAGAAACTTCAAAACTCAAATTTTACAAAAGTTAAAAATTAAACCCTCTAAAATAGCATAAGCCATGTTTTGTTTATTTGACAATATTATTTTTGCTCCTGAGTTTTCACTTTAGTAGTTAAAAACATAATCGAACTTCATATCAGTTTTTTTTTCCTTAAGTTTAGCTCCTTTTTTTCAATCTCCTTATCTCCTTTTGATTCAGTCACTGTATCAAAAAAATGAGTTCAACTTAGCACAGAGTTTATGTAGTCCTTTTAAGATGTAGTTCTTTTAAGATTTCTGGAACTAATATTATCAAGCCGGTAAAACCTGGTGGTTTTCATCTCCTGGAATCTTGGGTTCCCGTGAGAAGCACAGCTTCCTTTATTGAGATGGAAGCTGACGCTGCCGCCTTTGCAGAGCAAAACACGGCAACACGTTCCTCAGAATTTCAAAGGACTGAAAGGCACCCAAGCATTGTATTTGCAAGGGGGCAATTGCTGTTCTTTAGAGGGCAAGCTCGAATTTGGTTCATGATTCTTGAACGTTTGGAGTTTCTCTGATGTGTCAGCTTTCTGTGGCTCAGGCAATCGCATCCTTACTCAGTGTCTAACAGACAGTGCGTGCGTAGACTGAGTAGAAATCCCAGAGGGGCACTGGTTGCAGGTTTATCCAACTCTCCTCTCCAGAGCTCTAGCAAATGCAAGGTTTTCTTTCATACTACCGAGCAGTATGGTACAGTAATCATTGTGGCGTCAAAGCTGTAGGTTGGGATTTCAAAAATTTGGACTTAAGCAACTTAAAATACCAAACAGCATATCCGCTGTCCCAGCCACAGCCTCCTGTGGAAGCAAAATAGTTAACATCTCATAGCCTTTGCGGGCCTCCCTAGTTAAGAAACGTTTGCAGCTAATGTTCTCGCCAGTCAGCTCGATTTAATTAACAAAGGAGTGGGTTTTTTTTTCTGTAAAGGAGTGGATTTTTTGTAAAAGGATGTGCTGTCTAGAGTCTCTTCATCAGAAGGTTTTAAACTGCTGTTGTTGTTTCCCATATTCAGCTTATCTGACTGAGTTTTGCTGAAGAAGTTGTATAACCTAGAAGTATATACATTCTGTAACTGTTCCATTTCGACAGAGTTCTTATCAGCAGAGTCTATCACTCTGTTGCTCCTATAGCTATAGCAATAAGCTGCTTCAGCTCTGACCTAATCTAAGTTGTAATTCTGGTTATTTCCATGACATCCATATGAATAAAAAAGTGAGGCTGTGCCTGAGTGAGGATTCATTGAGTGCATTCAGACAGGTTGTTCCTGTTTCGTTGTCTCTGTAGAAATGGTTATGCAAACTGGGTTTTAATGAAGTTCCAAGTACGTCTTGGATGTGTTTCCAAGTACCCGCAGAGCTCCATTGTTCACTGTCATCCCCTGACCACAAAGTCCCAGAGAGACCTTACCACTGGAGTATGATACACTGCACGGTAGTGCTTGCACCCGTCCCTGGTTATTTCCTTCTTGCTGTCACGTGCTTACTGAAAATATGTTGCCATATATTAAATAAAACCCTCCAAAACGTTCAAATGGAAATAAAAAGGGTTAAAACCAAAATGAAAAGTGCTTTAAGTAGAAAATAATTCAGCAGGCACCATATTAATTCACAGGGAACATGCTGGTTTTCTACATGTCATAATTACAGCCAAGCAGCAGTAAATGCACAACCTTGTTTCATACAGTCATGCCTTTAACAAGGTTATTCCTCTCCCTTATCTGCATTTAACAGAGCCCATTGTGTTCTTATGTATGGTTTGATGCAAACCCAACACATTCTTTAATAGCTTTTGAAGAAAATTTCTTCAACAGGTATTCACAGAAAACCCTTGTGGAATGGATGTATTTGCATTTCAATACACCCTGTTTAACTGGCTTCTATGATCAAGATGGGGTTGACTGTCCCACAACTTGTCTCTCTGTAGAAATGCTATTTTTTATTGCTTCTTTGGTGTAATTTTTCTATTTTGCACTGCTTGAATGCAGTTACAGACAGACCCGTGGTTGTGTATACTTTCCATTACTAGTTTTATGAGGTGGGTGGAGATATGTGAGAAAGAGAAGATGATGAAAACATTAGTCTAAGGCTCTGAAGATACTTTCTTCTTTTTAAAGACTTTTTAGTTCAGAAAAACTTAAAAGCTATCATTTTCATAAAGGCATTGGAATGCCTTATTATTTCTTAGCACACACAAACATTACACACAGTAATATCAGTAGTAGCAGTTGTCTCACATAACTAGTACCTGCTTTAGTGTTGGCTGAAGCAGTAGCAAACTTGGGGCTTCCAGGAGCAAGGAGCAATGATAATAGACTGTGTTGTCAGCCTTGCCCTAAGCAACTGCTTATTTTACCTAGAACTAGAGAAAGCAAAACCTAATATGCTGCAATGTGCTGCTTAATGGAAATTTCCCACCTCTGACCATTTTTTAGATGGTATCATAACTTCTTCCATATTTGGTTTATATAGAAGTGCAGGGAGTCTTCCCACAAATGTTGGGTTGGGTTGTTTTGGTTTGGTTTGTTTATTTTTTAATATGGGTCATTCCTGAGTGTGTGTATTTGCTGAATTTAGAAGGTTAGAAAACACGTCCTCTCCCTTCCGGGATTTTTTTTATTTGTGAAAGCAGTACAATTCTGGTATAATTAATCATTGAAACATTGCTTTACTTTTAATCACACATTGGAACAGCAAGGGAGATTTTAAACCCTAAGTAGAAACAATGAAATAATTCTTGCAGTGGTGCAAATTACTGAAGATCAGCTTTGCACTACATTTAGAAAGACTTCGATCACTTAGGCCTTGTAGTAATGGAACATTTGATTCAAAATAACTAAACTTCAACTTAGGATTTGTTTTGTGAAAGCTTATAGTCTATGCATGGCTTAAATGGCTTAAATGAAAGGCAGATTCAGAGAGAAGTCTTTGTTCATGTGCTTATATCACAAAAATACCTAAAAAGGAACACAAGCTGACAAATCAAAACTAAAGAAGAAATTTAGCATCAGATTGACGTTGGATGGAAAGATAAGCATAAGCTATAAATTGAATAGTGTAGAGGTACATGTATGTGTGAGCCTTGGACAACTGGTTATAGCAGATTAAAGAAAAAGATCAAAAGGAATTAAGAGAAAAAGCAGGCAACTTGAACAGAATGCTGAGTGATTCATCTATTTATAGTTTGTAATGCTGGAGAGATCATTGGAATTACCCAGTCTAGCTACTTGTATAACTCCTAGTTTGAAACCTTGTAAGTAGAAGGAATCATTACAAACCTGACTGACTGTAAATTGTCCCTCCCTGGGACTAACAGCACTCTCGTTCACTTGCTGTTCTACTAAACATGTCAGGGTGCATAGGGACCTATCTATTTGAGTACACTAGCATCTCCCATCCACTTATTCCCTGTTGTGATGGGCAGCCAAGTTTGTGTGTTTCATGAACATTATTTAATGCAAACAACTTTTACCTGATTTAAAAAGAACTATAACTGTCCAGAGATACCAGCCACATCCGTGAATGAGTTTCTTTTTATTTATAATGGAATGTTGTCTTTTTATAAACACATGTAAATATATGCATACACATGGACACAAACATATATAAATATATAGGGATGTCTAGGGAACGGATTATGAGGATCAAGTTTTTGTTGTTGCAGTGCAGTGCAATTAGTTCCATGAAACAGTATACAGCAGTAAACTAAATTAGTATTTCTCCTTACTATGGTGTGCATTTGTAAAAAATACTGAGTAAAGCAATTCAGATCCTTGAAAGATGCATTCCAAAGGGAGCTAGAGCAGATCCTAATCCTTTACTGGGAAAACTGGTTCACAGCTTCCTACAGATGTGTGCTGAATAAAAGGATTGACCGTGCTGTTGAGCTAGGAAAAGAAACAAGTATGGAACATCACAGACTTTGCTAGAAAACTAAAAGAAAACTAAAACTGGTTGTATAGGTAGATGTTTGACCACTGAGACAAATGACCTTTTCAGTTGTGAACTCATGTTCATGATCCTTGAAAATCTGTGCTTGGTAAAGAAAATAAAGGCTAAAGAAGTCTTCTCCACCTCCCAGAAACTCTTATACTTTCTATTTTAATGGGGTTTTTAGATTATGTTTTTAATATTTTAGTGGTTTAATGTGGTTTTGTTTAGGTGATCAAAATATTTATTTTAGATATATTAAGAAAAACACAGGCAGACTGAATGATCTCTGTAAGTAGCTTTATTGTAATCACAGCTAGTTTATGGAGGCATGGTATAACCAGTTTCAGGTTTTAAGGAGTTTTAAAGGAAAAGTTATCTTCTCCTTGGACGTTAAAAAATAGTTTCCTCCTTTAAAACTCTTTCTCATCACTACTGAATTTACATAGGATCTAGGCATCTCAAGGTATATCATTCCTCCTGTTCTTTCCTAGCGCTTCACACTTCTGATGATGCAGTCTGTAAATTCTCTAGCGGTTCCTATCCTAGGAAATCACACGTTACTGTATAGTCTCTTTGCTAAACACTTCTCTCTCTTGTGCTAAGCATATCTATTTCCTCATTCTTACCACCAAAGGAGCAGGATAAAGCATTGCTTCTCCCAGAGCTGCTAGCACAGAAGTGATGAATGTTAACCTCACATTGGAAGACTGACAACATCTGTTCACTGTGGCAAAGGGTTTACAGACCGATGTCCTTATGTTGCCCTTTTTTTTCTTTCAGAAAGGTTAGAAAGAGCATCTAGCAGTTCTTGCCTGCAGACCCTACTCTTGTAATTGGCCCTGATACAAACAGTGAATAAGGGAGAGATGTACCCTTGGTTGTCTCATCCAAGCCTTGTTGTTCTGCTTTACGGTTCATCCCGGTACTAGGTAGCCTGTTTGGCTGTTTCTGGCAGCAGGTATATTAACCTGGCACTCTGCAAGCGAGCATGATCGGTGCCCCACTGGGAAGGCAAGGATTTTTCATTTCATGCCTCATTTATGTATTGTATCTCTAAGCCTATGAGTAGAAGCTGATATTTAAAAAAGGAAACAAAGTTAATGAGCGTAAGAACCTTTATTTATTTATTTTGGATTCTCAGTACAAGGAAATACACATGGAAGTATGTTTACTTTTGTATAGTTTTTGAGACTTTTAATGGAAGAGAACTAAAACATAAAAGTTACAGGTTGCAACCTGTGATGAAGATAACTGAATTTCTCAAATATAAGTGTCATCAGTGTGCACTTCAGGACTTGTGTAACGAAGTCTCATTTGTATCACTGGGTAAGAATTTTTTTCATATTCCTAGCTGAGCTGAAGACTGGTTCTGCTGCCATCAGTGGGAACTCCAATGATGGCTTGATTGGAAACAAGACTCCTTCCCCCCTTTGCATCCTGTGATGTGTGACAGGCAGATCATATCCCATCTGCAGACAGCAGCACATTTTCTCCGACTGCAGAGATTGCCTTTATTCTGCTCCAGGGCAACAACAATTTGCAGATTAAAATGCCCAAATATTGCACTTGTATCTTATCAGCGATAGGAAGATTAGCCTGTCCAACCTAAAGCCAGTGAAATTTTTGAGCTGTTGTGTGAATTAACATGAGTTGTATGATGTGTGGCAAAACATAGACCAGTAGGTTTGAGCTCCATCACTGCCTGTAATTGTGCCCCCCTTTTTAACGGTCACTGTTGTGGTTTAAACCCAGCTAGCAATTTAGTACCACACAGGTGCTTGCTCACTCTCCCCTCCTCCTGGTGGGATAAGGGAGAGAATTGAAGGGGTAAAAGTGATAAAACTTGTGGGTTGAGATAAGAACAGTTTAATAACTGAATTAAAATAAAACATCAATACATTGTAATGAAAAGGAAAATAACAAAAAGGGAAATAAACCCCAAGAAAGACAAGTGATGCAAATGAAAACAATTGCTCACCACCCACCAACTGATGTTCAGCCTGTCCTCAAGCAGAGGCCCCCTGGCCAGCTTTCCCCCAGCTTCCTATGCTGAGCATGACGTCATACAGTGTGGGACATCCCTGGGGCCTGTTGGGGTCAGCTGTCCCGGCTGTGCCCCCTCCCAGCTTCTGTGCCCCCCCAGCCTCCTCACTGGTGGGGTGGGGCGAGGAGCAGAAAAGGCCTTGGCTCTGTGTCAGCCCTGCTCAGCAGTAACATCCCTGTGTTATCAACACTGTTTTCAGGACAAGTCTGAAACACAGCCCCATGCCAGCTGCCATGAAGAAAATCAACTCTATCCCAGCCAAAACCAGCACAGTCACTTTTCATAAAACAATTCATTTGAAATAATCAGAGGCTATGACTCAAGATTTCCTTTCTATAAAGAGCTCCCTAACCACTATCTTGGCTTCATTAACCCTCCTGGTCTCCTTAATATTGCATACTGGACCTCGTCTTCCATCTGTATTTTATAAAAATGGAGGCAGAAATTTACTTTCAGAAGAGGATTCTAGGCTGTGATTCTGTGTTGAAAGAAGTACCTTCTTGTAGCCCTTGCCTAAGCTTTGTCAATGGGTTCACTGGAGAATTTTCAGCAAAATAAGTGGGAAACAGGTCAAGCTGTTTTATGACATATAGATCATTACCTCTCTGAGGCACTGACCCATTCAATTGTTGCTTTTTAACCAAGTGGCTGCGCTATGCTTTCCATAGAAGTTTGGTGTGATTCAGTGATAACACAGGAAGAAACTCTTGCTTGAAATGTTGTACCTCTCATCCATAATAAAGTGCAAGTCTGCTACTTAGTTTTAAATATGTAAACTAGTAGGAAAATTTACATAGAGTAGGACAGAGAAGGCAAGACAAAACTGTGAAAGTTTCCACTTTAAATTAAAGTCTAGTTTCTGAGAGAATGAAAAAAAGACTGCACCGTGGATTTGTTTTTAAAAATCTTCTACTTCCAGTTATTGTAAGCCTGTATTTTCCTTCAGTATTAAGTGTATTAAGGGAAAATACAACTGAGTGTCTTTCAGATACTCATTAGAAGCAGCAATCACTTTTTTAGCCTTTGACAGTGAACAATGTGGAATTTCATCTCAGATGTAGGCTTTAGAAAAAAAAGGTTAATAAAACCTTATTGTCAAGGCTGTATTGTTTTCTGTGATGAAATCATTGGAACTTGAAAATTGAGTTCTACAACTGGAGGGATGTAAGGGAGGGGGAAAAACATTGCATCTGGATGAAATGTAATTCAAAGGCAAGAGAAATATTAAAGTCATACCCAGTTGAGCTGTCCTACTCCATTTATTGATTGATTAAGCAAAATAGTTAGCCAGGAAATTCCTATGGAACATTTAATTTTTACGGATATGGTCAGACATGAAAAAGCATTTATTATGCTCAGCCTCTCAAGAGCCAAATTTGTAATACAATGCAAACAAAGATTTTAAGTAAGAGGAACGTCTCAGTATTTGTTTTTAATACATTTATCAGAACAGCTCAGAGCTTTTGTCTTTTGGGTGTGTATATGTAAATATATATGCAAATATACATACCAATATTAATAACCTGTAGGTTTTGTGTCGCGTAATGAAAACTTGTTTGGTCACAAAATTGCTAATTTTTGGGAAAGCTGAAAAACCTAAGTAATGGTATGAATGAAACACTTTTAATAGCAGGGATCTCCTCAGCCTATTGACATGGGAAAGATTGCCCCACCCTTAAATCTGAAGTGAGATTACACAGTTTTACAATTTCTGAACAGGGTTACATTGTGACTGTATTAATGTCAGAGCTATGCTGTGATGCTGGTTTCTGTAAAACAGCACAGAGGGTAAGCAAACATGGAAGTCTGAACCATCAGATTAGACACCTACATTAATGTTTCCATAGAGGAATGAAATACGTTTACACATAAACTAGAGCTCTTGGGATGGTGAGTTGGTTACAAAATAATACTATCATGCATTGCTTATATTTATGGTGTATTCCACGTAGACAAACTGTATCCATATACGTCTTTTTGATGATAGCTTAAGACTGGAATGCCAGGGTTTTGACTGATGAGATATCATTGCTGCTACTGGCAGCAAAGGTTATGTTTTTACATAAATGCAGGATGGTATTTTGATAAATTTATTTGCAAACAGAGAACAAGTGCATGCAGCTGTGCTCTAGACCTTTACCTAGGGAGTACTGCACTTTCATCTTGCCTTATATTCTAACCATTCTTTTCAAGTTTTTCAGTTTCCTTCATTTGTTTTTTTTCCCATTCATTCCAGTGCTGTTTTTATTTTTTTCCTTATTACATGCCTGCTAATCAGGAAGAATATGTAAATAAGACACCATTAATATTCCGACACACTCAATGAGTTAAATTAACCTATTTTGTTTGTAAGACTATTTTTTAGCAATAGTTAAAATTAAGGCTAGGTAATTAAGACTTTCCTGTAGGCTTGGGAAATGCTTTTAGTAAAACCATCATGAACATAGGATAACTATATTTCCCCTGAGCAAAGAAGGCTGGAGTTAAAAAAGCAGACAACCTGAAGATGATTACTGCATTACTAATACTGCAGTTTGTTTTTCAAGTTTTAATTAAAGTCTTTAATGTGGTGGTTAAACTACAAATCACAGTCAGTGATGCACCACAGCTGATATTTATTTCCCCATTTTAAGTCCATCTTAAAAGGTAGAGAGAAGTTTTGCTCTGTTAAAAAACAATTGAAGTAAATCTGGTCTTTTCAATACCGTATAGCAATTAGGAATAAAACAAGGTTCCTCCTGAAAGCTCATTATCAGAAATTGTTTCCTACAAGCAGGTAATAATTGTTCTGCTTTTTAAAATTTTTCTTTTTTAAAAATTCTTTTTTGTCCCCTTTTCCCCCTTTTTATACTTTTTATTTGTTTGTTTGTTTCTTTAGAACTATACATTCTTTTTTTCTGAAAAGGATCCCCAGGTCCTTAAGAGGAAAGTAAAAGTGCTGGGAAAACTGTGCTGAACTTTCCACAGTAGAGTATGCAGGACTCATACGTATCTTGTGTTTAAGTCTAAATAGGAGTAATCACCATCACAGCATGACCTACCTTCAATATAGGGTCTATATTCTTTCTGTGATGATTTTTCTATATCCCCACAAGGACACATTACTAGATTCTGCTTTTGGAATGTATCAGTATAAGAAGCAAAACAACCCTCTGGAGAATATCTTAAGGAACAATGAAAGTGTTATCTCTGTACAGTTACATGCCAGCACATTCAGGAGGAAGGTGGTGTTCCAAGTCCATAGGAGCCTGCATACAGCAATAGTAAGCTAAACCATTTCCTAGCAGTTTCTCTAGACTAGCCTGGAACCACAATGAAAGACCAGTGGCAAAAAAGCTGTTTTATTTGATTAACACTTTCCCTTTTACTCACACACGTGCACACAACACCAATATATACAGAAAGAAGGAGCAAGTGAGCAGTCCTAGATTTCACCCATTTACATTTCCTTGGTGCATCTACTGAGAAGAATGACAAAGTGTTAGGGTCCTGATTTTTAGTTTCACTGCTTATTCGCTATCTACCACAAACTCTGCAATCACATTTGGTAAAGACATAAAGGAAGTTATGATACCTGCTATGAGGCAATAATGACCTGCACATGCCAGAGGGAGAAACCTCAGTACTGCTCTTTTTTAAATATGTGACTACATTTTCAGCAAAGCAATCTCAAATGATAGATGATAACATTCATAGTAATACCTATATACAATATCTATAGTAATAATAAAAGAGTAGAATTTGTCCTTTACAGACAGTGTTTTAAAATGACATTAATATCATCATTTTAACAAAATTTTGGTTCAAATTTCTGAAAGCAAGTGTCATTGACAGCATACAAGCATACTGCTTGATTTGCAGAAGCTTTCGGAAAATTGTAGTGCAGCTAGTTGTGCACTCCAAAAATGAAAATGTCTTTCTAATAATAAAAGGCAATCTACCAATTTTTCGCAGAGTAGCAAGCTCACTTTTGGTTGTATTTAAGCATAAGGTAAAAGAAGCATTCTATGACAAATCTTCGCATATATAATAGAGATTATAAAAATTGATATTTATTTTATCCTGGCAGTCATTGAACACTGTTTTTTCTTGAAATAAATAAGATGTCTTCTTAAGATAGTAACAATGTGGACAGCTGCTACAGGGAATACACATAAAATTAATGTTAAAATCTATATGTCCCAACAGTGCTCAAGCGCCATGGGATCATTTACTATCACTTACTATGAGTCAATTTGACCTCCAGTTAGAGAAATATTCTGCAGTTCACTGTTCATTAGCCTGACAGTTGCAAATAAAGTGCTTTTAGTTTATGCACCGTTTAATCCCAGGGCTATGAAAATGTAAGAGAATATGAAGGCCTTTGTGCCTCTCTATGTTTGGAACTTTGATTGAGAAACAGTATTTTAGGAGTATTCTTACAGTTATAATGTAGGTTGCCAAGTCTTGTTTTTCTGCAATGAATGAGGTTATCTGCTTTGTGGACATTTAATTGTCTTTTTTATTTATTTTTTTTTACAAGGTAAATTTATTCCTGGAACATTGTGAATGCTCTCGCATCCAAGCTATTCTTGTGATAAATGAAGTAGCTTTCTTCCTTTCAGGAGTGAATCCTAACAGAGCAAAAGAGTAAGTTTTGAAAAATTGGTCCAGTGTCTAGGGAACAGTATTGGGATTTGAAGTGTCCACATGTCCCTTCTGAATTCAGTCACACATGATCACATGCTATGATCTTGGGAAAAGACATTTCTGTCTCTTTCAGATGAAAAGGCAGGAGTATTTTGGTTTCATTACTTACCTGAGTTGAGCCATTAATGTGTTTCAGCTGAATTTCTCACTGACTAAATAAGCACTGCATTAGTTCCTGTCTCATGTGCAGGGTGGTCAGTTCAGTAATGGTTATTGGATTGTATTAGTGTTTTTATTGTTTAAGGAAAGCTAAAGTCAGTATGTACAAGAGCTGTGAAATAAAAAGATATTGTTCAAGGTCATTGACACAGTGAAGGCCAGCACATTGCAGGCTGCCAGACATGCCAAGTGTAATATTTTGACAGAGCAGGTTGACATTGACAACGTCTCTGAATGGGTTTTTGCTTGGGAGTTCATAAAAGATAATGGTGGGAAACAGATGTCAGAAGCATATAGATTTTTCTGAGAAAGGAAGAAGAAATGCTAAAAGCAATGAGGATTACATGAGAACAGGTGATCACAAAATTAGACTGTCTGCAGGCTGACAGCCATAAGAACAGATGGAAACAAAATTCAGACTGAAGTAGAAAGGAAATACAAAAAAATGCAGACGGTCTTAGAGTATAGTGCACATATGATCTGCTGTACTATACATATGTAGGTGTGAATACAAAAATAAAAGGCAAAACCAAGCTCTATATGTATGAATAAACCTGTGGATTTAAATGCTACAGAACTCTACAGTGCTTAAGTCAATTGGTCCAATTCTTATTTGCTTTTCACATTTCAAAGTGGAGCTAAAGCATTACTAATACTGATTTGGTCCAGAATAACTAACTTCCAAAAGGGAGAACAATGGAGCAATGAAAAATTCAACACAGTGTCAACATGGGTGAGATTTGCATAATTAGAATTTTGTACAGCATCTAGCTCTATGATCAAAGTTCTTCTGAGCTGAACTGTTACATTAGAGTGATGAAAAAAAGCCGATGGAAGAAAGGAGGTTAAATGGCGTGGCTTAGGAGAATGAGGGAGGGAGAGGGTTGCCATCTCCCTTGTGGTTATGGTATGTGGCTATGAAACGTTCACAGAGTTTCCACTGATATTCCCGTATTAATGGAACTCTGCTATGGAAAGAGAGAGCTGAAGTACATAGGCCATCAAAAAGACTTTCACTGCCATGACTTTCTGATTCTCTGTGAGAAAGTCTACCACCCCAGCTAAAGCAGCAGAAATTCTGTGATAGCAGTAAGCCCTCCAGAGGCAGGTGCCTAACTGCCTCTGACTCCGTAGGCATAGCAGGGTGAGAATGATCGGCTCTTCCTGGTGTTACAAAGGCATTTGGAGGTTGTGTTCATTAAAGGCTGGGAGGTGGGGTGATAATCTGGTAATGGGAGCTATGTGAGCACTTTTCTTAGACAGATTGTTACCACCTGGGAATTAAGAGAGAAACTCATAATCCTCTGATTTCTCATGGCCTATTTGAGTGAGTTTGCAGGTCTCAGTTATAACGCAAGAACATAGTATTAAAAACCTTGTAATAATTAGTGGGCTTGCTGGAAAACTCAAGAGAAAGGTAAGGATTCTTGTTTCTCACTTAAAAAAACCCACCTACTTTTTCTGCTCTGCTAGAAGTGTACTAACTTGTAATTCTATGAGCAAATTTAATTTCATTAATCCACTATGAAAATGTCACTGTTAGCTGATTTTATTGTGTGTCCTAAGTGTCCCCCATCCCCCCCCCAATCTTTGAGTCTCTGTTAGCACAATATGATTAATCCTATGTAAGTCAATGGTATTTCTGCCAGTTGTTCTCAACATCAGCACACATATATTTTATATTTTTGCAGAAAATGAGTTTTGTTAGCCCTTTCAACACAGGCACAGGAAAATCATGAGGGTGTATCTTTGGATATGTCTGCAATATCCAAGTTAATAACTGATAAATATAAACTGTTTGGGCTAGCGTGCTGCCTCTACGAGGCTGTAGGGTGTGATATTCAATAGCATTTACCCTTACAGAGTAAGATATGATCAAATTGCAGGATGTTCCTTTGTTAGTGACTACCTCTTTCAGATGGACCCTTTCCTCATCCACTTGTTTCTCATGACTACATCTGCCTAACTAAAAGTAGCCATTTATAACTTTGCATGTCAACGTTAAAACAGTCTTCATGAAGGTCCCTGTATTCCCTACATAGGGCAAGACTGAAGACAAACACATCCCAATTTCCCTGTTTTCTTGTATTGAATATTACAGTGTGGTGTGACAAGTATACTACTGTTGCATGAATGTTATGTGGATATTATGGACATAACAGAGCTAACTACAAACATGGAGAATGAAAAAAGTTTTAATGACAGTTATTGTGAGGTGAATGTCTTTTGTGATTTGCAATTGTGAAGCAGTGTCTCGTGGTATTATTGTTACAAGGATCACCTGAAAGTTCAGGAAAACTTCTGTGGTAACAGATTTGTCATACTTATTTAAAATTATAATTAAATTTGTCCATTCTATCATAGGATTCACTGTGCTTGTATGGACAGCTGGATATAGAAGTAGCATAGCATCATTTGATCTACAGAAGTGTATTTTCTACTTGGGAAGTTTTGCTTTGATTTGCTATTTCACATTCTCATTATTTTATTATTAAAAGAAAATGGAGGTTTTTATTACAAGTATTAAGCATTTTTCTATGTAAGGAGTGGCAAGGCAGGCTGGTTCTATTAATGAAAAGAAGATACACACAGACACCTATCAGTTATAGCAAATATTTACAATGCAAGGTAGACAATAACCTTTATTTTCTTTAGTGAGGCAAACTACATTGAATACTGTATGGCAATTCGTCACATTGCTGCAGTTCTGTGCTTTGGTGTGAGTGTGATAAGTGGTAGAAGTTGCAGAGCCAGGCTGTTCAACATTGTAGTCAAATAGTACAATAAATACAGAGGAATATAATTTACATCTAACATCTTTCAGGATAAACTTGGCAAATGTAATTCTCATCCCTTGGGAATGGTGTGTTCAGAAAGAGACTTTTAAAGCTTCTAGCAGAACATGTATATTCTTGTTTCTATAGACTTGACAATGGCATTGTTTTGCCGGACGAGTTCTGTTATATCATGGGTTCCTCATTGTATTTTTCATTATCTCAGAATTTTGTGATCGTTCCTTACCAGATGAGGAAAGACACACACAGTATTTTAGAGTGGGTCTTTGGGAGAAAAGGAAAGTGACAGAACTAACTTTCTGTACATGGAGTAGAATAGCCTTCCTCAGCCTTTCTCAAAAATTTACAGTTCATTTTGTAAAGGTATCTTTCAAGTAGCTGGAGAATAAAAAGAGGATTTCCAGGGGCACTCGAAGGGCGTACGTGCTTCTATTCTGTATTGTATTGTTCGGTGTTGCTGGCTCTGATTTCTGGTATCTGGCACTCTGAATTATGACTGTTACCCAACTTCTTTTTAACAGAGAATGCCTATAGTCATACCCAACAATATAAAATGCTGTTCACTAATGGCCCAATCCAATAAAATATCCTCTCCATCTGGTTGCTAACAATCCAGATAAAGAAATCTCTACCTTTAGCATCCCACAAATGATGGTGTCAGTCTGTTGCCTCTATCCCCCACCTTCTAGTTTTCTCAGCTTATTTTTCTGATTGCTGTCCACTCTAGTTCTGTAAAATTAGTAGGTCAAAAACTCTTAAATGTCAACTTTTTTTTTTCTTTTCTTATTTGTTAAGTATAATCTGTATTGCATTATAAAATTATGTTAGGGACAAATCAGATGAGCAGAGGTGAGTAGGCAGCAGTCTTCAGGAGATACAAAGGCTAGCAGGATGAAAAAATTGGTAACTAGATTAGCCACACATGAAATCAATTATTTGACTGTATCCTACCTGTTGTTTGTTATAATTTAGATATGCTCTACTGTCTGTTATGATTCCAGCCCACTTCTGCTCTTGTGGCAGTCATAGCTTTGCTTTCTGGATAGAGACCCAAGTAGCAGACGATGATTGGAATGGGCATGAAAGGCAATAGGGGTGGGGGAGTGAGTGGGAGGGGAGAAAGGTTTGAGGGAGAGAATGAATCACACTGGTTCAAGTGAAGATACAGTGAGGGAGGACAAAAAAGGAGGATGAAACAGCAGGCAGAGAAATTGCACAGAGTCTTTAACCTGTAGTGAATCAGCCATTCTACACCATGGAAAATACCAGAAATGCCATTACATTGCCATGCAAGTCAACATTTCTTTAAGAAGTTGCTTTGGGGGCAGGGGAAAAAAGTCCACAGTGATCTAAGGATAATGTGATTTCATGCAAGTACTTGCATGTCAGCTTAGACTAAATGCCTCTGAAAGGGAAAACTACCTAAAGAAATGAAAATCAGATTTTTTTTGTAAATACTGGAACAGGAATACATTCTAAAACTAAATTAACTGTAAATGAGGAATAAAATTCTCTGTGCCCAGCATGCTATTATACAGGCAGTTTAATTAGACCTGTTTAATATTGTTTGAGATTCCCAGGTGGATGATGAGTATTGCACCAAAATAGGGGTTCTTGACATCTTGTTTAGGTATCCAAAATTCAATTACCATTGGAGTTCACTAGAAAAATTATGAAAACAAAGCAGAAAGAAAAAGGAAATATATTCTATGAAAAGATGCTTAAAAATTAAGAGATATCCATTAGAACATTTTCCCCAATATTCACTCACTCATTTAGATTATTCAGTTTCTTGAAAATAGTTGCTAATATATTTTTCTAGCCAAGGATATTAGTAAAGAAATGGAAGAAAGAGATCAGCACATTAAAAGTATCTCTGTATATCAATGGACAGATGTATGTGTAATATATATTATATATAATTATCTGCAGTAACACATATAATATGCATATATAAATACCAATCCTTCTAAAATATTGAGCAACTATACACGAGCCTCAGTGATGTAGGGAGGAAGTTACAAGAAGGACACATACCTCTTTTATGTATCAAGATGGTTAAATAATGTGGTTTTTTACTGGGCAATGGTAGTCTATAATGCTGTAATAGTCCTGTAGATGGAAGTGCACAGGCATTTCAAGAAAAAATTGATTTTTAAAATGATGATAAATATTGCAGTATTGGTAAAGCAGTCAAATAATATCTTAATTTATCTGATAAAATGTATATAGATTTTCAGGGACTGAAAAATATCACTTTTGATACAGTTGTGTGTGGTTTGTTTTTAAAATTTTTTTTTCTAATTGGTAGTTGTAAAAGATCTACAGATATTGTTAAACACAAGGCACGATGGTAGGCTAAATTATGCTAGGTAAAAACAATGCAAAATTTATCTAATTTTTAATCTGTTTTATACAGGGAAGGAGCTGTGCTAACCTACAGAAATGACACACAATGTTTTCTAGATAATAACATTCTGTTTTCCAATATCTCTGCATTCATTAAAAAAACCTAAAACACAACAAAAAAAACCCCCAAACCTCCTTCACTCTAAATTCATTAAAAAAACCTTCAAGGGAACCTGTTTGGTGATGACAGTCTCACCCTTCAGTTTTTCTGAAAAAAGTCTTCATTTTTATGTGGTCTCAGTCCTTCTGTGATATTTACGGAATTTGTGTGGAATATGGTCCGGAAGATGATTGGGTAAATGGCAGCAGCTGTGGTCTTTTTGCTGATAATCAGTCCTCTTTCACTTTCTTTTTCCTCAGAAATGGGAAAAGAAGGGTGATTTGTGTAATATTCATTACAAAATATTCAGTAAATTACCTTTTTTTTTGGCCTGATTTTGGAAAAAGACTTTCAGTTCATTTTTTGATAACTGGAAATAACAGAAGTTTTGCCCAAAACTTTCATAGGAATTTGAATACATTATAAGATCAAGTTCTCATTCCACATTTTTCTATGGGTTTTCAAAGAAATGAATCGAATCTACACTCTGCCAACTACCTAAGAGATAAGCTAATTCCCCGAGGTTAAGAGCATTTGTGGTTTTTTTTTTTCCTATATCTGCTGGAACTGCCATGCAAGTCACCTACAGGTTTAATCCATATTTGAATACGTAATTCACCTGTCACTTATGGAACGCATTCTATTGTGTCACAAGAGCCAAGTTAATACTGTTGCTATACTCCATAACCACTCTTCAAGAATAAAATATCTTAAATATCTTGAATAAACAAGGGTAATAGCCTCTTAGGATGTTCTGAGTTACATTGTGAGTGAAATGCTGTAATGCAATTCCTGTCTATTGTAGCTAGTGGATTCACTATTCGGACTCAGGTTGTGTGGTAATGTATGCTTTGGATAGTTAAACACTGGGACATAATATTAAAAACTACGTTTATGATGGTGAGCATAGCTCACATAGCTGCGCTGATCTTTTAGTTCAGGATCTATCTCTGTTCTAAAATTTAGGGACATTTTTCTACAGGTATTTAGTCTTGAAAGATGTAAATACATCTCTAGTAGCATTCCCCAAAGCTTATGTGCATCTACCTACCTTTGACTTCTCATTGAGAGTTGAGTATGTTTTTATTCTACTTACCAGCTCTGTAAACCATCAGGCATGCATACACTTTTAATTACATAGCCCAAATAATTTTCAGTGACAGATATGCATTGAATTTAAAGAAAAAGAACAAACAAAAAAATGAGAGCCTGTACTGGAAAATATATGCAACATGAATTTCAGGGGTGTGAAGCATACACAGATTTGTTTGGTATCAGTGGCAGCTGAGGTTCCTCAGCATCTCTAAAAATGAAGCAAAAGAACAGTTACCATGGAAATGTTATTTTTGTAAGTGCTAACTTAGGTGGAAGACGGGTCAAGATAAAATGTTTTTAGAAAAAGAAGTAAGGTACTTTTTCCTTTCTTGAATATTTTCTTTTGAAGTCAATTTCAGCTCTAGAGTAATCCTGTTGTTTAGTTCGAGTTGAAAAAAAACCCCTTTGCATTAATCGCAATTACTCCCTACAAGTTGTCCAGTTAGCTTTCAGCCTGCTCTGGAAGCACACCTATTTTAAAAGCAAATGGTACATGGTAGTTTCTTAATTAAAGAGAAGATAACATGAAATGAACTAGAAATGAAAAATTGAAGGAATTTTAGTGGAAATACATATGCCATAAATTGTGACCTTGACCTGTGTTTCTAATTACTTGTGTTTTTATATATATGCAGATAAGACTTTAATATGATTAATGTAAAGCATCATATTTGCATGAACTGTTGTGAATACTTTTTATAGATGTGTGAATTGCTCAGAGTGAAAATGGGGGGAAAAGAACCACAGTAATTAACATCGTCTAAAAGCTTGGTAACATAGAATACTTTTGTGACTGTTACTTTATGTTATTTCAGATATGTTTATGTGTTCTATATTTGTTAAAGGCAAAAAGAAAAATGTCAGATGAACCATATGAAAGAATTATTTGGCAGGCGCATACCTCAGGGATTGTCTCTGAGCAGACGACAGAATACAGGGGCAGGTGCTCCTTTGGACAGGAGGCTCCCAGAAACTCATGTTCAGTTTGAAGTCAGTGAGACTGTGAAGTTGCTGCCTTCCAGCCCTGCTGTGAGTTCTGTCCACCAGCAGCACTTCATTTTGCTTTCTTTAAACTGGCCTGAGTGGCAAGCACAGCATTTTAGATTAAATTTGTTATTGTCACCTTGTGTTGAATTGCGGCCTATTACAGATTTTTAGCTGCTTTGTCAGAAATGGCCTGTAAATTATAAAGCTGTTGTCAATAACAGTGGGAACATTTCTAGAATGGCCAACTTGGTATATGGAGTCCCATTTCTGTTTGCATATTTGGAAGTTCAGATTTTTACATTTTTTTGTGTTTTTTGGCAAACTGGAAAGCGCTATTCTGAGTAAGCTTATGAGAGCATCACAAAGGTTGTGCCTAGAGTTTATTCGGTAGCTGGGCTTGAGTTCAGAGCGGTGAGTTGACACTACTGCTAGTGTGGCTGGCTTATGGCAGAGTTTGTGAGTGAGTCAGTGAGTTCACTGCTGATGAACTGGAGTGAGGCTCAAGCTGTAGGCAGTATGAACCATCAAGAGGTTTGGGGTTGAATAGAAGGCAACCCTCAAGGTGAACATGAAATGATGAAGGTACCAATACCACATCTGTACTGCAGGAAGGAAGCACAAGGTAGAATTTATTGTCCCCCCCAGTTCTGTATTCCAATTTTCTTGCTGAGAGAACTTGCTAGTTTGTGACAGCTTGCAAGGGAAGTAGCACATTTGTAGGTTTGGATGACAACGGGGGGCAGTCAGGAATCTGGAATGTGATAGTAACTGCAAAATTGTCAATAGAGATTCATATACAAAATAACAGAGGGACCCAGGATAATCAAACAGTATGGAAGGCTCACCATTTTAATGAAATCAGTTCTTTGTTCTTTGAGCAACCTGCTTCTGCTATCAGCCAGCTTCCTAAAACTTCTTGGCAGCTCAACATGTGGCAGGCAGGCATGGGCTTCTGCCGGGACTTATTTCAGGAGACTGATCCCACGTATTGCAAGGAGAAGGAAGAAAAGAAAGCATCTTGTACAGTCATTGTGGTGTGTTCTTTACCCTCAATGAAGAGCTAAAACTTTAGCCTTTATTTGCTTACACTGTCAGCTTGGCAATGAATACACAGGTATATTCAGACGGAAAAAAAAAAAGATTGCAACAGGAAAGCCTATCTGGGCAGACACTGAGGAAACCACTGGAAACTTGTACTCTGTTAACAGAGATGGACTCCCGTTTCTCAAACGTTCCTTGTGCAAACTCATGTTTGTAAAAGGAAGGCACCAAATCCTTCCCTCCCCTTCTCCAGCTGACCCACAAACCTGCCACTTCCTTTCTTTCTCTTCTCATTAGGCTTTTTGTTTGTTTCAAGGTTGCTTTGTCACTTATAGAAAAAGCCATTTGAATAATGTTTTACAGTGCATCTAGTCATCAGCTCCCTTTTTGCTGATAAAGAGGAGTAATGCAACCAAACAGGGATTCTGCTCGATTTTAGAGAGCAAAGGCTTTGAGGGATTCTGCTACTCAGCTGCAGCCTGAATAATGTGGTAGAGAGTAGTAAGTGTTGCCCCTCATTAAATATGTAACTTGTTGGGGAGATTATTTTCTTTTTCTAAGCAAAACCACAAAAACGTAGAAAGAATATTTTTCTTAAATTTTTAACCTTAACAAATAAGTTGTATCAGCTGTCATTATGTAGTGACAAAGCAGGTTTGCCTGTAATAAAGACCATGTATATGACACAAAACATTCAAATAGTGTTTCAGGAGTGTAGGTGAGGATACCATTCCTGACCTGAGTACTTTACGTTCTTTGAAAGGTAGGACAAACCAACCCAGGCACAGCAGGGGAGTGAAACTGGTAGAAGACACATGGGAAGCACTGGTTAGCAAGGCATGGGTGCGTGCTCAGGGGTAATCCTGTTACCCTGGCTCAGCACCTGACCAGTCCTGATAGTCACACCCTGCTCTGAGGCCTAATAAGCCCTCAGCAGGCAGGTGCATGTTTGCTCAGCGTTGCTGGTATTTGGGATCTTCTGGTTTCCAGACTTCTGTTAGTCTTGCTTCTCCACCCTTGATAGATTCTATTGTATAGAATTTAAATAAGGATTTGGTGGGGAGCATAATTAGAACAGGGTATTGCCTGCGATACAGAGAGCAGCATTGTATGAGCAGTCCGTCTCAGGGAAGAAGAGGAGAGGATCTGATGAAGCTGTTTAAGAACAGCAAGATTCTTATTTTATGCTGTAAATGTCTACAATGGCAGATTTAGGAGGAAGGGGTTTGATTAGAGCAATAAATAATAAGATTTGAACAGCCTGAAGCAGAGGCAAGAGGTGAGTTTAAAAAAATCAATCTCTTAAAAATAATTAGATGTGAACTCCTCAGGAAAATGTTTTTCTCTATCACTTTTATAATTCCCTATTTTATTTTCAACTGTACCTGTAAGAAACATGCTATTTTGATGCTACAAAGTACATGTCTCCCCCAAAACTGTAGCACGAAGCTACCTCTGGAGAGGAAGCACTGTGGCTCTTTCCCAGAAACGAGGCTTCCTTTTCCACTGCTAGTCATTCTGTCATCTCTAAAATTAATTCTGGCATGGTTCCCAACTTGTAGTCTGTTTTGGGGAGAGGAGCATGCTAAGCTCAGTGTTGGGTGCTGTTGAATAAGTAAGAATACATCAAATGATAAACAACACAAAACAATAATTCTAATTAGTATTTATTTTGCGGAGTATTCTGTTTAATTACGACTGGAGGGAAAGACTGTTTTGCAGCCATAAATTGCAGGGCTTCCTGGGTTGTCCTGGTACTCTAAGATCTTCAAAAATCTTTCTTTTGGCTATGAAAATGTTATCAGAATATTTCTGTGGTACTTTGTACCATTGAAAGAGTACTTTAAAACAAAACCAAAAAATCAATGCTACTAATACAAAAAAATTACTCAAGTGGGGCCACAGTTAGAGGGTTTTTTTATCTTTCTCGTTAATTGCATTGTATACGAACTTCTGCAAATTATCATGTACGCACTTTATGTTAAAATACTTCACTTGTCTATGAAACTTAGCAATCCATGCAGTCAGTAAGCTTCTGTCATTCTTGCATGTGAGGTCACAGTAAAGGCAAAGATTTTAAATTAATAGAGAATCCCTATTGAAATTATTTTCTTTTCTTATAATGCACATATCCTTCCATGTAAATAAAGGAGCTTTACCCAGGTAATTCTTTAATCAGTTAAATTAATAATTCAGTAATCATCTAATTAAAAAAAAAAGCCCCCACAAACTTAAACACAACCTCAGTCTATGTATAAACAATGTAATCAATCTCTGCAACAGCCTGGGATCACTCTGTTAGGGCATAATTTATAGAAATGCCCAACTGATTTCAGGAGCACAAGTTTCAATGGAAGACTTAAGCATATGCAAGAATAATATCTTCAAAATGTATTAAATAATTCAGTCTTACTGAAATATAACGAAATAATGTGTTTGATGCAAGTCCTGTTGCATTCATGAGATTTTACCTAATCTGTTGAAAACTTGACTTTCGTTGTTTATATGTGAATTCCATATAGCTCTGTAGTCAACCAGTTGTAAGACAAAAATAAGACCCATACCATATTCTTTCCTGTGCATCTCCTAGAATCACTTATGTGACTGCAAAGTATGGGTAAAATGCAAGTAAATCATGATGGGAATGAGATACAAGCTTTCTGCAGAGAAATATAACACCAACATCTAAGATTTAAAATAAACAATATTAATATTGTCCCAAACAATAGACTTAACCTGGAAATTTACTCTAAGCCCAGACTATGGGATTCAAATTACCTGTAAAATCCAATTAGTCTGAAGTGGGGGGATCTCCAGTAAATCCAATAAATTAGTATTTTTTCCTCAATGCTTTCCAATACATTACTATAGTACTTTATTAGATTTTAATGTTTTGTTAGTTTTCAGCAGTTCCCAACAACTTGCACTGGATTTTCATTTGGAGTATAAATTATTGTAGCACTTCTGAAATATAGAGGTGGGCTAAGCTTGAGATATTTACGAAGGAAATTATGTAGTATCAGAAAAAGTTAAACAACTGCTTTTTCTTTGGCATCTTTGGTTTTTCCCAATGTCCAGTACATATTTATTCTGGGAAATAGTAAGAACTATATAATTTAGGACATTTATTCTAGCATATCAGTCGCAGGCACATCGGAAGCCTGAATGAAGAGTATCAAAAGCAATTTTCAAATCACTGCAGGATAAAATGCTGACACAATGCAGCTATAGCAGACACCCTGTTCCCCTAAGTGGAAATTTCTTTCTTGTTGCATTTTGGTCCTATTGCAAGATCTGTAAAAATGGTGCTGGCATATCTGCAAACAAAGCAGTACTGTAATACAATCTGGATGCAACAAAAAACAATCTGGCTGTAACAAAACATTTCCTAAATCCTCTGAAGATGAGCAGAATTTAATCCTTGTTATTTTTGTAAGCTTATAACAAGCTGCTTTAAAATGCAGTTGCAATGACTTAGCAGGTAGCAATGTTGGAATGGGTGCATTTGGTTTTGAATCATCGCATAACAGAGTGAGGCACTGGTTTTAGGCAATGATAACTGCAGGCACCAAGAATCTTCAGATGTTTCTTTCTGTACCTTTTCCAGCAAAAAGGCACGCATGCGCCTTGATTTGTTTGAGGTGCTTTAGTTCTATGGAACCTCTCTGTCCTTTTACCAGCCCTATAAATAAAATAGAAACTGATACTGCAAATCATGGAGGAGACTTCCCCAAAACCAACAGCAATGAAGAGCTGTGTACAGACCTGAAGCTTGCATATTTTTGCCCAGTTTTCTTTTAGTTCATTGTCTTTTATGGAATTTTGTATCTAAATACATTTTGTATTTCCAAGGCATTTTACAAAGTCAGAATTATCTGAAATGAAAGCAAAAATACAATGTCTTGCTGTCATCAGCATCTGTGAAGCTGGAGAAATCTATATGCAAGCTGTCATGAATAGATTTAAGGGGCAGCATCTACATACATAGAGAAGGAGAGCATAAACAAAAAGAGATTAGAGCCTTGTGGCATACTCTTGATTGGCAAAAACGCTTTTAGCAAAGTTCATCAAAATGAAACTGATTGATTGAATTCATACTTGGACCAAAGTAGCAAAATTAGGTCCTTCAGTTTTCAGTGACTAACCATTGCAAGGCAGACTACTGTTATTACCTAGAGAGCTGGGATGATTAAAACCCTTATCTAAACAGACCAGGAAGGCCTTTTCTGCAGTGCAGGCTTGATACCTGGTCTTGGGTAAAGTACAGAGAGGAGATGGCACCTCATGTATTGCTGTGTATATGGAAAACTCAAAACCTGAACATTTGGAGATGAATTCCATCTCCTAAATTTTTGCAGAATCACATTTTTTTTATGCATAACGGTTTTGGTGTTTGGTTTTGTGGGGGTTTTGGGGGTTGTTTTTTTGTTTGTTTGAACACAGATGTTTCATTTAGAGAAGCATCTTTGGAGATTTTTTACAAGTTCTAGTCTTTCCACACTTAAATTGCTTATGGTGGTTTTTTTTTTTTCTCCCCTTCTTCCCCCCTCCATGTTCTTTTAGTGCTGTCATTTATGCACAGAGAACTTGTAAAGGAATCTAAAACCAACAGTCATATTTTCTCTAGGCTTATAATTCTTTCTCTGTTTCTCTATCCTTCTGCCCCCCACTTTTTTTTCTTCCTGTTAGGCATAAGCAAAGCAAAAACAGTTAAAATGCTGCTCCCAGTGTGCAGGGGTTGGGGTGGGGGTGGTCTTTCCAGGGAGCATGTGCTGTTTGGAACTTTTAGTGAGTGCAAAGTTCTGAAGTTGCGACTGAAATGCAGACAGCACATTATATAGTGTGTTATCTGCAGCTTTGTCATCGCTGCCTAATGGGTATTACAGCAAACTGAGAGCCATTTGTATCTTCATGGAAGGGGACTGCAACACATTTGATGTAAATGTGTATGGGTTAATGAAGGCTTAATTATAGCAAATGAAGAGAACATTTTCAGCCTTCACTGGAGGAAATGAATTAGAAATGACCAGCCAGAGGAGACTATAAAGAAAACAATCAATAGTATTGAAGTGGGGAAAATGGCTCACTCTTACTCTTAAAAGAGCAAAAAGGAAAAAAGTTCTATTAGTGTTGGAAATTACCTTCTGGTAAAATGATAGATTTTATTTTCAAATTTTATAACTGACAGCAAGATCTAAGAGTCCCCATTTAGTTTCTAATCTTTGACCTAAAGCTTTCAGTTTCGCAGGTGTACCAGTGACCTATAGTGATCTAATTTAAGTGTTATTAGAATTACAGCACTGTAACGTGAGGGTATAAATAATACAAGAAAGAGAACAATTACAGCAATTAACCATGGCATCCACAACAGAAAAATCACCCTGCAGCAACTCAGAATTCATTAAAGTAGCAGAGAAATTACTGAATTCTCAAAATCTAGTGCTGTACTGCTGCACAGAAGAAGCCGTGATAGAATTAGAAGAATGAGATCAAAAAGAATCTTTGTGTGACCAGAAAGAGAGGCATAAAAAAATAAAAGGAAGGCATTGGACAAGAATAAAGTTACAAGTATGTGAAGAATATAACAATATTTTCTTAGACTTGAGTAAGTAATAACATGCGGATTCTGAATTAGAGACCTCTTGATGCAAAGGTGAGACTACATAAGCCAAACCTAATAGAAGATTGTGAATGGGTCTGGCATTTCTGGTGACTTATGATGCAGTAAAAGTAAATACTGTCTGAGAAGAACAGATCCCTATGAGAATAAGAATTGCACATTAATGGGGAGAGAGATTCCAGCCAAAGCAAGAAATCTCCCAGACAACCCATAGGTTTGGTTTTGTTTTGTTTCTTTCAGTCTCTGTCACAAGACAACTTTCTAGTAAAGAAAACTCTTAGCTACAGTCAGACCAGTACCATGCTAATGATGAGTAAAACCAGAAAATTAAATCCCCCACATAGCCTTGATGTATTTGATAGGTCTGGAGACACATCAGTACTAGCTCAAGGGGTGAAGCCTCCATCTTTTCTATGGAATCAGGAAACTCCCTTGTAGATGATGAACCTGATGACCACACAGGTATTTAGAAAGGTGTGATTTCCCTCAGGACCAGGAAGCTCCTTGGCACATGGTTCTTGTACCTATTTTAACCAGGTCTTAATAACAGAATGATTAAAAAATTGCTTGTGTCCTAGTTGAGTTTGTGTCCCACTTTTCCCCCTGCCCTCTTGGTGCTATGTTAGGATTGCAATGAGCCAGCAAGGCAGAAGGCACAGGGAGCAGATTGATGTGTTTGAACAGATGATAGGAAACCGTGCGCAAATGAAGTATGCTCCAAAGACATGTTAGCCATTGCAGACAAGACTACTGTTTTGGGATGAGGGTAAGGACAAAATAAAAATTAATTAATATGGTAATAAGCTGTGAATTCACTATGTGTACTAAATGCAGCTGGTTAATACCCAGTGGAAAAGCATTAAGTGGTGCATTAGACAGCAAGAAAACCATTCTGTAGAATGTATATTCGATAATGAGGAAAGAAATGTATGGGCAGATATTTATTCCCTTATATTAGGCATAAGGGTAGGAAGGACATAGAATCAGGCTATGTGTGTGGCAGGGGCAGGAAGGGCACAGTGTGGAACACTTCAGCTGCAGAGGCTGATGTGTTTTCATTGCCTGATTATTACTGCTGGATTTAGAGGCTGCTGTTATTCCATTCATGTAATCCCACTGCCCAGGACTACCACACAGTTCTTGTACTCCCTGAGTACAAAGTGGGATCTAAACCTTCCAGACAAATGGCTGTTTGGCCAGACTCTTCACTTCATTAGCACTTGAAAAAGAAAATATATACTTGTAGAGTTTTATAAGTTTTAATGAAATGAAGTAACCTAGACTTTAGTATGTAATAATATCTAAAAATTAACAGAGCTGATAACCAGAAGTCAGAGAGACCTCATTTCAGTGGGACTATTCGAGTGTGCCAGAAGGCCTGTATATATTTAAGTGCTTTTATTGGTTGAGGTGTAAAACCAATAAGCTTTATTGTCTCTTCAAATAATGCTATTACGGTCAGACTGCCATAAGTTACATAAGATTCTTTCCTTGATGATGTTTTCACCCTTGTTTTCTCTATTACATTCTTGGCATCTCATCTCCCTGTGGCCCTTTCGTTAATTTTTCTTTTACTAAGATCATCGGGGTTGACAATTGTTTTATTATGAAACTCACAATTATGGGCTGTTTCTCTTAACTCTTCAGGTCCCAGAGCAATGGGATGACGCAAGAACCTTACTTTCCATTAAAAAAAAAAAAAAAATTGAATTTTTAGCCTTGATGATTTCAGAGAGAATTTTGAAATTGTAGGGTAAAGACTCAATAACTGTAAAAATAAATAAATCAGGTTTTAAAGTTGTTACAATTTTTAAACCAATAGCCTGTATTTTTCCTTTCTATGTATTTCAAGATAAGCAGTGTTATTTTCTTTAAATGCTTTCTATGTGTATGGCTTTTGCAAAATGTATCTATAAGTTCCTTTGTAATAGGTATTTGAGCAAGTGTGGTCATCTCTGTAATTTAAATTAAGTGTAGTCTGTATGAGTCCTGTCTGTTTAACATTTTATGGATGCATCATGTACTGGAATCTCTGAGAAATCTTTTGGATACAGATTTTCAGGACAGAGTATTCAAAGAAAAGCATCTTCCTGTCTAGGTACAGTCATTCATATTTGCTTCTGTGAAAAGTTCTATTCCCAATTTTGGATTTCTTTCAGGTTTGAAGCAGTAAAGAGCATCTCTTGACACCTGCTCCTTGCCAGAGGAACACTGTTTCATATTTGTTGGACTAGCTTTCGTTACAACTTTGTATAGTAATACCATTCTTTCGACACTGGCCTTTGGATCTTGGAAACATTCCTTATTTCCATGTTCCTAAAAAACCAAAAAAACCCCAACCCCAAAAACCCCAACACCCCAAAAAATCTGTAATGTGCTTTTGGCGGGAGTGTATGCCTACACCACCCTTTACTGGATTTACTGCCGTGGCAGAGACAGAAATCCCAGTTTGTTAGTGTCACCCAAATTCAGCTTGATTATTAATAAGGCACAGTACCTCAGAACTAAAACTTCTAGGGCTAAGGCTCGTCTTTTGTATAATCCTGGCATAAGCTTCACAAATAGTTGCCCGGTTTCTCTTGCTCAAAATCTGTAAGTCAGTAAAGCTGGTTTCAAAGTATGTAGCAATGTATTTTCTACTCTGTTCTGAATAGCTGGTATACTGAACTACAAGTGCTTGTATTTTTTTAGGTTACCTTTTGTAGTACAAATACAGTTTTTTACGATGACTCATTCTATAAAGTTCTTGGGCAGCTAAATTTCATTTTCTTGCCCTGGTTTGTGCTTGATTAAGAGAAACTGAATGCTACTAATAGCTCTACTTGGTTCCAAATCAGTATCTCCCATATTGTCTTATGCAGGGCTGCTAAACTATTTATATGAATTCAGCATAACAGCAAACCTCTTTGAAACTCACTGTGCACACAGTTTGGTCCAGCTGTTTAAAGAGATTAGGTGTTTCCTGAAGGACCTGGGCCCAAATGCTTGTTTGTTTTTAACTGTATCAATACTTAACTCTCTGAAACTTCTGCAGCATATTGGTGGTCATACATCACATTATTAATACAGACAAGGAGACTGTCATTGAACACATATCTCATATGTCACTGGGACACCTGGGTATAGTGATAATAGGTACAGAACTTTCAGCTCAAAGATTTGTGTGAGGTGATACAAATTCCTCCATAGATGAAGTCATCTAGGTAAGTGCAGTGTCGGTTCAAAACCAGCCTTAATTCCTGCAAAATTAGATACTGGCTAGCTCAAGAACTTGACCATATGTGCTGTATGCAGTGAATACAATTGAAAAATATACAGTTCTGAAGAAGGGGTTTGAATTTGCACCAATTCTAAAAATCTTCACATCTTCCTCCTTACTCTTTTCAGTGCTATTTTATATTATGATACTGTTGAGGAGGGTCTGCAAGCTGCCTATTTGACTGTAAATTATCCTTTCAAAAATTCTTTTAAATTTTAAATTGTTAGATGATTTACTGTCCTTTGCAATTTGTTGCAGCAATTATAATATATTTCATATCACTCAGGACATTTCCTTTAGAGAGCAAATCATATTTCTCTGCCTTCTATTGGCACATATAAGAAATACAACAGAAGAAACTGCCTAGGTCGTAAACCACCAACTGTTCAAGACTGGCTCAGGGAAGTACCACAATAAATGCTAATTGATACGGAAAAAAAATATATGTGTCTTCCAACCAGAGGAATTTACAATCTGCAGTATTGTCCTGGAATACAATTAAAGCTAGCCAGTATAGCTCAAATTTTGAATATCAGATACTTACCCTAATCCATTAGGAAATGACAGTCCAGGAATTTATAATCTCTGTATTATTACAGAGATTATTCTGCAAATAATAAATACATTCAGAAATAGCAGAGAAATCTGAACATATAGGAATGAATGATTAAACGGTGGAGTGGAAGTAAGCTGGTCTTCTATAGCAGCCAGCATCTTGATTTGACTTGAAGTCATGTAGCCACCTTAGCTTGGTGCTGAGCTCGTTAACGTATCTCCTTCTAATCTTGATTCTATGACTTTCAGCGAGCTCCAAGCAGACCAACCTGTCTTGGACAGGTTGGTATACAGAATTTCACATCAACTCTACTTTATTTAGCCCCTCTCTTAAGGAGAGAACAAAGTGTCAATAGCCTTACAAAAAGCAGTGCACCATACATATATAAATAAAAAGAAAAGAAAATGTATGTGTAAATATTTTATATATACATGAATAGAAAATGCAGAATTCAATTGTGGAATATGAAAACAAATTCTGATAACTTATGGACTAATGAGAATCTTGAAAAGGGTTGAGATTATATTATGATATAACAATAAGCTAGTAGCTTTAAGCTTCCACTAGGTGGAATGAAAATCATAAGATATTTAATCTCTTACATTTTAGCACTAAAGTAAATCACTAATACTAATTGGCATTGTTTAAAGGAGATGGTATGTGCGCTACTAAGTACCACAACAGGCTAAAAAACTAAATAGCCTTGGTTTTGGCAGCAGTTAGCAGTCTGCAGGGTAAGGTGCTATTTAGTGGCTCTTCAAGAATTATAAAGCTAGGTAGCTGTGAAGGAGCACTCACAAGGTGCAGATTCTGACTATATTATGAGTATTCTGTATCCAGAATATCTCATACCATTGGAGATCTGAATACATTTTATGACACACTATGGATTTCCAGTGGCATATCCATACTTCAGCATGTTTTAGATACATTTCCTTGTTGTTTCATTTTTTTAGTCATAGTATTACTGCTTGTGGAAGTGATGACTGGTCACAGAAAGAATGGAGTCTGCCGTATGGTATGCTGTGACTGACTGGGTATTAGGGACAGGAGACAGCACTATCACTAAAAAGGCAAAAGTAGGGATTAAATTCAAAGCAATTAACTGCAGACAGACAGATAAGAGAGCACCAAAGAGAGTTTGGATGGGCTGGGGGAGCTGTGAAATGAGCCAGTCAGCAAACGTCAGAGACTGTGCGGAATCTGTCGGTAGGAAATACTGGATGATACCATCTGTCTCCTACGTTCTTTGCTTCTTATTCCCTGCAGCTCCCTTCTTTAACAAAACCTGTGTGGATGAGCGGTGAGGCAGCGTGAAGAGCATGCTGTAATAGATGTGTGATTTCTAGTGTTTGGGAACAGGCCTCCTGATCCATATAGTTAGCAGGCAGCCTCAGTAGCGTTCTTCCATCCCTGCACTCCACACTGCTGTAAAACACTCCCGTGTGTAGGACAAAGGATGTCACTGTACGGGGGAACCCTGGAGCCATAATGGCTCCTTGGGATTATGAAAAGGCTAATGTATCATGATAGAAACGTTTGTACTATAATTTCCAATGTTTTATTTGCAAACAGTACTGATAACACTGCTTTTTCACGTGAAAAATATTGTTAACAATTACTAGATTAAATAAGCACAGGAGATGTTATCATCATCTCACCGTTAATGGGTTTTGGATTTGTTGCATCAGTATGACCTGCATGTGTGCAAAACAGCTACATAGAAAAGTTATCCTTGGTTATTATTATTTAGATTCCATTACACTTCATTAAACACAAGATTTTTATTTACTGCTGTTTGGATAACAAAAAACAACGCAACGAGCCAACTAGAGGTTTTTTGGGTGTGTGGTTCCCCCCCCCCCAAGAATGCACTGCGCAGCTTCAGGAAAACTGCAGTCACAAGAGTGTTTTACTCTGTAGAAATAGCAATGCTAGCTTTAATTTAGTTATAAGATACAACTCTATTTGAAGTATATTAAAATTTCTAAAACTTTATCATCTTATCTACCCTCTCAAGGAGCACTTGATCAGGCAACTTAAAGCCACTGAATTATCAAATCATATGAATAATATGCTATTCCAGTTGAAATGGGAGTAAAACACTAATTCAGTTCTTTATAGTTAAAATAGAAACAGTGCTATAGTAATCTTCATAGCAATAAGGAACACTTTAGCGGCTAAATTCTCATGGAATAATTAGTAGATTCAGATGAATAATGGATTCCTCAGCTGAATGGTTGAACTGGAAAATGAAGGAAAATCCAGTGGACTAGAACAGCATGGTGGTGTTTGTGTGTAGTTTTATGTGTGTCCCCCCCAGCTGAAGAAAACCTGTCCATTAAGATCAGCTGGAAACACTTTTCCATCCAAAGAAAGATGTTTTGGGGTGATTTATTCCTTTTTTGGAATTCATATCTGTTTGTAAATGAAGCTTGTTCTTTCAAAAAAAGTCTAAAGGTTTTATTTAAAAACTCTCAAAATCAAATGTGTCAGTTTTTTACCAAAAAAAAAATTAAAAAAATAAGTGCTGAGTCAAGATTGATTAAAGTCCATGAAAATTATTGATTCCTTCCCAAAATTCCTTTTTCATGACAATTTAGATTTTCTTACAAATGATTACAGTAATTATCTCCTGTCTGTTCATTGACTTTCAGCTTCAGTGTTCACTACAGTCATAAGATGCTGTGAAATGTTGCAGTTGTGTGCACTTAAATTTTGGAGACTGTAAGAACCTCAGGGCATAGGCCAATGTTTTGCTGCTTTTTTTTTTTTTTTTTTCCCCCTCCCCTTTTTTCCCTATGCATGTCTGTGACATTGCATAAATAATTAAGAATGCAAATAATTATCTTCACACTTTTCCTTTCTTTCTCCACACCCTCTGGAGTCCCATTTGTTGAAATATAATTAACAGCTAGCTAATTTTGGCAGAAATATTTCATTTGGAATTGTAAATGATGGTAACCCAGGATTCAGGGAGCTGTTTTGCTTGCAAAACCCCTTAGCGCAGGATAGGTTGTAGAGTGGAATTTTACTGGTTGTTTTTAAGAATAAGGCCAACTGAATATAAAGTGTGTTGAAAGTAGAACTGCTTGAGAATTTTGAGTGCTAAGGATTTATGAATTTTTAACCAAGAGACTTCATGCAATACAAGTTATTCAGCAAATAAAAAGAAAAATGGTGTCCTTTCTCTGTTCAAAGTTTCCTGTTGCAAATGTGCAACATAATATTCTCTGAGGGCAGACTCTGAAGACATAGCAAAGCAAGTGTCCCTTTAGGCTTAATTATACTGATATCCTTGTCTTAGTCAGCTTCTCAGTTCTCTTCCAAGGTTCTGGTTGCTTCACTTAACAACAATTCCACTATCATATAGTAGGCACGACTATGTGTTTAAAGATTGTTCTTCAGTTATGCTCAGGCTCAAATTGGCAAAGTTGCAAAGTGATCAGAGTATTAATACTAGGCACCTACTCTAGGTATACTGTTAGGTATTGCTAAATAACAACAGCTAAATAGTTTTTAGATATTCTTGATGAAGTATCCTGCTGCAGGTGTTCTCTCTCTAGCTCTTTCGTATTCATTCACATATAACTTTAGGACATACTTTGGGTGTAATATTCTCAGGGGACAGCCCCATCAACATCTCATTCCTTTGCCACTATGACAGCTATTATGTTAGAATTACATTTGAGGTCACCAGTGGAAAAAGGATTGCTGATATTCCTTTCCAAGGGTATAGTGAGCTGGAAAAGAACCCTTGAGAGAGACAGTTGCCATTTGTCAGTAAACTAAATCCATGATCTAAATAAGCTAGCAAAGTCTGTGCATCATGTCTGCTAAATCTGATATTATCAGAACTGCTTATTATGGCAAGAAGTAATAATATTCTTGTATGGATGGTAATGGTGTAAAAACTGCTCTCCTATTGTGCATCTTGTATTTCGTTACCACAGTAGAGTGGGAAAGCACTATCAAGTGATTACGTAGCAAAGTTAACACTGGCTTAATCTCTTTCATAAATTACCATGGAAAAGAGACATCTTTTATGCATAACTATGAAAAATTCCCCCTCCTAGTGTGAAATGACATGTTTCAAGCGATACTCGGCACTCCAAAGCTCTGACATTCAGACAGCATAAAAAAAAGCAGGATTCAGTAATTTAAAAGTAATCCTAGCCAAGGTATGTGAATGCCAACTTGGAAATTATTTGCATTAGCCATTATTAGGAACGCTTCTGTGTGTCTACCCCTTTGTGATATTTCTAGATCTTGCAATTATATCCTTGGTTTTAGGTTGCTATGGCTGCCATAGATTTTGTGACATGAAAATGTACAGAAAACACTAGCTATTTTGCAGATGGGTAGGAAACAGTTTAATTGTGTGTAGCACAAGTAGGTGTTTACCTACTTAAACCAACAATTGTCCAGGAAAAATAGATGCAAAGAACATTTTAGTCATTTACTTAAATGAGGTACTAGAGAAAGAAAGAAGAAAATTTAATTATAAAGACTATTACCAAATCTTAAATGTTTATTCTCGCTAACTGCTGTGGTGTTTGCCTGTGGCTCCTTTGTGTAGAAGGCATCTGTGCTGTACAAAAAAATAGAGTGTCAAAAGTATTGCGTCCAGGGTAAAATTAAGGTTATGGACAATGTTAGTAAAATGGAAGTGAACAGCTTTTGCAGTCACTTCTGGAAAGAAAGCCTATCCATTTCCAATGAAATAATTCCCCTGGCTTTTAATTTACATCAGGTATAGTTTTTGGAGATGTGATCTAGAATCTCACTGTGTAGCACCACAGGGAAGTTCCACTATTTACTGATACTTGCTATCTCTTCCGTGCTCCGTGCCAGGCCAGGTCTATCCAGAAGGTGAAGCCTTGGCAGATCAAAGCAGCTGTGGTGCTGGGAAGTGCCCCACACTCTCCATGTGCCCTGCCTAGCTGCAGCCCTGCTCTGTGGCTTCTGCTGTAACATGGCCCAATACCCAGCATGAGACAAGAGTGCTTGGGGGAGCATCCATTGAGGCTGCTTTATCGGAGTTCCACTGAATGCTTTCTGTTTTATTCCAGCTTGGAGCCATGAATTATTACACTGAAGCTCTCCCCTTTCCAGGGCATCCCTCAGCGTTGTCCCTTTCTCTTGTTCTGTAAGTGAATGGTGGTAGTGCCTTGCTCTAGAAATTTCTTGTGTAGATGTAACTCTTACATGGAATTTTTCTGCTTCCCCCCCCCCCCCCTCTTTTTCCCTCTCCAGCTCCAAGGAAAGGAGAATGTGCTCTCAGAAACTGTTGATTCAAGTGTCATGCGCCCCAAAGATTGGATGCACATTATATTTACAGCCTTGAAAACAGAAAGGAAAAACTACTGGTGTAGCATACATGTGAAAATTAGTTCCGACTCAGTTTTCTCACTAACTTATAAAACCTCAAAATAATCATTACAGATAAAGACAGCAGATCTAAACAATCTACCAGTAGCCACCTAACTCAGACTGAGCAGGTTTTATAACTGAAGGAAAAAAAAAAAAGTGATAACAAAACTGACATCTACTCCTGATTCTTCCTTTAAATCAGCATCTGCCTTGTTTTACCTTCTGTTAGCCCTGGACTCTGTTAACAATCGTACTGAGTCTGAATGCGGCTGAGGACTGCTGTGTTAAATGCACATCGCTGTCAGGGCAAACTCCCCAATGATACCTTAACATGCTGAAATCTTTCTGCATTGTGGTGCTGAACGCAACAAATGAACCTTTATATAAATACATATGTAAAATTTGCTGTTAAGCTTTATGCTAGTTCTCATGGTTGCTCACAACAAACAGCATGGTAACATTTTGCAATAGAGACCAGGCCTGCTGTGAATGAAATACTTTTTACCTTTGGGAGATGTTGTAAAACTTAATCATTTGGCAATTATTAAGTGCTTTATGTTCTTCAGATGAAATGTGCTATGTAAGTGTGAATTAGTATTATTGATGAGCTTAAGCTGCAAGTTTGAATGCAAATTAGAACTTTTCAAGATAATAAATACCCATTATTCATCATGAAGCATGACAAAAAAATTAAATACCTTTCACAGAAGGTAGCAAAAGTATGAAGTTTAGCTGTGAGCTGAATCAAGCACAGTGGTTGAGTCAACCACAGTCTATCGTTACTGTGACACAGATGTGGACCAAAAAAGTAGGAAAAAGCCTTGTGCAATGGAACAAGAGAGAAGCACAGAAACTCATGTCAGGGTGCATTCATGTCTGTGTTTTTTACTGGTAGTCTTAGAGATAAGCAGGTATGTTGAAGTGGAAGCATGCACCTTAAGTGAAAGTGGGACTTGGAGAAGATGTATAAATACCTTGGAACCTTTTTTAAAGGTCGGTAAATCTCTTCTCGTGCTGAATGACTGGTTTCACTGGACTGCCAAATACAAAACCCTCCTGCTTGCAGTTGAGCAGTGCGTTTTGGACTTTTAGACGTGACTAATTTTCAGTAACTGCACGCAGTCAGTGTATCAGCTCTGTCTCATCTTTGCTGGATTGTTAGGAGTGCAGATGTTCTTTCTTGACTCTGAAAGCCACTTGAAGGAATTTTGGCTGCTTGGAAGACTATAGAAAGCTTTACCTTGCAAATTTTTGGTCTTGTGAAGCAAATGCATGTTAGCTACACTTTCATACGTTGTTTTCCTTTGATTTGCTTCACTTTCTTTTTATAGCTCTTTAATAAAGCCAGTATGCAAAAGACTTGTTTTTAAAGAGGCTACTGATCTTTAATTATAAGAAGTTGTTGTGGTTTGTTGGTTAGTTGATTGTTTTTTTTAAAAGCTATCCATTCATCTAGTTCATATCTGTTTGCCTTTGTCAATTGATTCCTTCCCCCTTTTAATTTCTCTTGCTGATTTAATAGTTTCTTAAGAATGATTTGGATAGACTGTTCAACTGAACACTCTACACTCCTTCTTGTATTTTAGAACTCTATGCAGTACAAAAGTTGTTTTCCAAAGAGTCTGTGATCTAGATGTATGCAAGAACTGACAAGACATTAAAAAATATTAGTATGAGAAATGGAAGATCAGCATAAAAAGAGCATGGCTTTCCATAAGAGAGAGCAGATTTCTTGTTGTTTGCTTTAGCCATTGCAGCTAGTGTGCAGTCACTACAAGAGGAGTGAATGAACTGGTTGGCAGTAAAGTAGATGTTGAAAAGGCAAATCCATGAAGGTTATAAATTGCTCATATATCATTTGGGTGGGTTTCATCTGAATAAATATAAGTGTGTATCACAAGAAAGATGTATGCACATCTGAGAAAGTCACCCTAGGTGGCCCGTCTAATCAGTGATGCAGTTCATATGATCAGAAGTTAATGTCTGTTTTAAGATGGGTTAGGAATGAACCCTTGGCACCTTTTTACTGTTTAGATGGTGCTCAGTATAAGGGAGCCTGTGATGACCAGCTTAGATACAGGTACCAGCACAGTAGGCTCCAAAAATTAAATAAAAAGATGTACTCGCGTGTTCCTCTAATAAGTGCCTGTCTTTGGCTGCTCTCTATGAGATGATTGGTAACTACCTAAGACACATAACAGAAAACAGCTACTCCTTTCCTCCACTGTCTTGGCACCTTCTCCTCAAAACCAAGGTAACTGAATATGTGGCAAATCATGGAGTGAAATTCCAGGAGGAATGCCTTGGTGCTGTGCAGTGCTCTGGATTCTGGTTTCAGCCACTGGAGAAATTAAACATATGCACAACTTCAAATGTGTTAGCAGTAAAGCTGAAGTCAGTCTAACGCTGGCTAACTTTTTGCAAGTAGTTTTAAATTAGAGCTCAGCGTCTTTCTGGATTCAGCGATAGATGCAGTCCAGGCAACTACTCTGTATCTGATCCAAGTGTAGTGCAAGACCCACTTGTTTGGTGCTCCTGACACAGTAATCTACATTTCTTGCCATAAATCAGAAGCTCTGAAGTCCATATTTAAATGGAATAAAACTTCTGCTAGAAACATTGCAATTCACAAAGCTTTGACATAGTGAAGTCTGACAGAACCATTTCCTCTCATTTATTTAAAAAAGAAAAGAAAAACGGTCCAATTCTTTAGCTTGTTTTTACTAGGAAATATCTTTAAAATACATTTTATCTTGTTTTCTTTCTTTCCAACTTTTGTGTTTTGTGCCGTATAGTTACACTGTATGTCCTTATAGGAATTCATCTTTTGACGTGAGGCCTGTATTTTGACAGCTTCAGGAGTATTAAAAGCAACACTAAGATGAACCAGGGTTCCAAGAACACCAGTTCAAACAGAAAGAACTCCCTTTAGTCTTATAAAATTTAATACAAGTAAGAAACATTTAAAATGGGGCTACTTCAATGATGTTGCTGAGTTAGACTCCATATTGAGGATTTAAAATAGAGAAAATTAGTGTGGTGGTATTGCACATGAGAGAATAGAATCATTCTTAACTGAGAAATTTTCTCCCTCAAAGGAAAAAAAACCCGAAAGCAAATAAAAAACCCTTATGAATGGAAACATTAGGCAGCTATTCTTTAATAACTGTGTCTGTTTATGCAGGACTCTTTGAAGTGCATGAATCATACGCAAATCAGCTAGCATCCAGGCTGCTTTCCTGTTAGAGCCTTCCTCTTAATAGTGGTGTGTCTTTCAGCATGGAAATATTATCCTTTTTTCAAATACTTCTACCCTCAACCAGCAGCTGTTCTAAGCAAATGGCTCTCTGAATTCAGATGGGTGTTTGTTTACACGCTGCCAGTACATGAGGCAGATTTTGCCCTGTATAAGGATGTTTCTTAATGCTAGAGTTGAGTGAACGTACAAGATAGGACTATGGTTCTCCATTCCCAGGTGCTGAACTTGGGAATAATTAGCACTTTCCTGAACAACCCTGATTTCTCACATTAGCATTAATCATTTAGTTGATCCTAAGCCAAGATGAAAGGAGGAGGACTCGCAACATACGTATCTCAGCATTCTCCCTTCCAGTGAGAGGCTGAGTCCAGGAATTTCTCTTTCCATGAGGCCTCTGTGCATTTAGGGGTTGTTTAAGTGACCTGAGTGGGACAAAAGGATTTTACCTTTTAAAAACCCAGCTATCAATGGTAATCTGGATTCTACTTCCTATTACTTAATAGGATATCTCTTGGTTTGCCGGAGAAAGCCAATCCCTGTTGATGCTTACAAATATTAAAACAGTCTCCTTTGAGAGAAAGTAGAAGTTGTTCTATCACTTTGTGTTGAAATTACTTAGTTGCATGCACAAATTCAATTGTGAATAAAATGAGGAGGAGGAAGGAAAAAGTATAAATGTTCACACTTAAAATCTTACAGATTTTGGATATTTTTTCCCAAGTTTTTGCAACTTTTATTAATGTCCATATAAATCTACTTATGTAAAATCAAAAAAAGGCAATAGAAAGTTAAGAAGTTAACATTAAGAAGGTAGCATGTTAGGATGACTGTTTTTATGTTCCTGAACTGATCACATGACAGAACTTATAAGTCATACTTTTCCCTTTAAATAATAATAGCTTTTCTTTCACATCTGAATGTTTATATTTGCTTTGGAAAACTGAACCAATCGTTTAGAGTATCTTAGATTTGTTTTTTATTATTCTGTACTTGTTAGTGACATTCATATATCCTATTGCGAAAAAGAGAAAGATGAGGATGAAAGCGGTCTACTCATTCACTGCTCATATAAACCTTGTTTTGAGGTTAGAGTAGCCTGGAAAAGGTAGCATGTGAAAAAAGAAATTGTATTTGTAAATTCTTTTTCTCCTGCTACAGAACTAGAGTTAATCTCGCCTACTTTTCCCATCCTTATATTACTGTTCCATCCCACTGACTTTTCAAAACTAGAATTCATCTAATGTAGTGAAGAGGGTTGGTTTCAATCTCTTCTCTCATTGTCCGCGCAGAAGATTCTTTCACAGTACATATGTTTTTGAGGTCATGCACACTTCTCTGTTTCAAGATAATGAATTCTATTAGAGTCTCACAAACATGAACACAAATGAGTTACACATGTCTCTCGGTGTTACCATTTTTACACATATATGTAGAGAGTATATATGCATTTATGTATGGTAAAAAAATAATAGGGATACTTATATCTGAAACTAATTTTAATTGCATGTATGCTGCAATGATCAGTTTGTATGTCTGCCTCCTGCATCCCAGATTTTTATTATTATTTTATTTTTAAATTTGTAGAATGGTGTTCTAGTCCAGTTGATATCAATGGGACTCAAACATACTGAAACTTTTGGATGAGGGAAAAGACTTGATCAGTCTCCCACAAAAACAATTTCACCTTATATATATTCCTATTCTTCTATTCCTATTCACCATATATATATATATATATATGTATATACACACACACCTATTCTGGGTATTTTCCATATAAGGACTCCAAGTTAATGGCATAACTAAGTATTTTCATTCCAGAATTTTTCTTTATTTGACATCAGAAAATTCAACCGTCAGTAGAAACCTAGGCTTTAGTTGATCCTTTCTTACTCCTACATACTACCTACTTTTTTCTCTTAAACAAGGTGGCATTTAACTGAGAATAATAAAGAATGTACGTCTACAATCCTTTTTACTCTCTCACTTTCACTGCTAAAGTTCACATTCAAGGTCTGATTACCCTTAACTGCTGTAGGCTCCTGTCTTTGCCCTTCACTGTCCCAGCTCTTCTGTCTCTTCAAACTGCTAATGTATGCTTTCAGATACATTAGTATTTAGTTGATAAGAACAGCTCTTTGTTGCTGCTGTTCTGTATTTCCCCTTTGGCCTCCATCTTACCTTTTGTTTTTCCTCATTGCCATTTTGCAAGCAGTGTAAACGTTAAGAGCAGTATTGAAGATGATCTGGCTATGACCCATTTTAAGCTAAGGGGAAACTATGTGTGGGAAATAGCTGTAAACCAGCTGCCAAACCTGACTAAAGGATGCTGTGAGAGGGGGTGGTATGAGATAGTAAGCAGAGAAGAGCTTAAGGTATATTGCCAGAGCCTACAAAGTCAGTGCTGCACGAGTAAAACATTTTTGAAAGACTGTAGTTCTAACCTTTGCCTTTTGGCAAAAGGCACTCCAGTTCTCTTTTAATTATTAAGCAAATGGCTTTATCTGGCAAAGAGAAAAACATTAATCTTTCATGATACACCCTTCACAAAGCTGAATCATGTCTCCAGATGTACCGTATTCTTAATTCGGTCAAAATCTCAATGCAGTAAGTAGGTCTGTGGTATATGACATTATTGTCTCTGTTCTCTCTCCACTAATGCTTTTGTTCCCCTCCAATTTTCTAAGTCCATTTCACATATAGAAAAAGGAAATGGTGGAAAAGTTTGAAATTTGATGCAAAGTAATTGGAGCCAAAGATATTTGGCCAGCAGTTTCATTTGAAGGCTACTCAATTATAAATTCAGAAGGTATTCACTATTGCAGGGCAAGTGCTAATGAACTCGTTTGGTATTCATGAGAATGTCAATATCTGTCTATTGGTACAAGTTTCATTGAAATTCAGATGCACACCTAGGAACATTCAAGAATATTAAATATTGCAAGCAGCCAACTCTTCATAAGTTAATTAGTAATATACTTTTTGAAGACGGATTCTCATCTGTTGTAAATCATTAACAGTCAATGAAGTTATACTGAAGATCTGGCCAATTCTTGTATTAAGGTCTTGACACATGTTGGCAAAAGAGCCTCCGTTACATATCGAATTAATTACTACTTAAAGGGGAAAAGAGGACATAAGGTAGAAGGGGAATTGGTATAGTTGTGGCTGCTGAAGGTTGAAGTTCATTAAGAAAGTGAAGCAGAGCTTGAGTTATCACTCCATATCTATTATTTGTAAGGACAAGATCCACAAAAGTAGTAGCTCTGAGATAGCTTACTTAGTTCATAGTTTTGCCATTGCAACATGCCACTCTGACTACTGTAGGCACTGAAACCAGTTTAAGATAGGATGGAGCTCTGATTACATACAAAAGGCACAACGCGAACTGTTTATGTCCTAGTAGGATTTTTTTAAAACTTAAAATCATGGGCTTCTGCATAACTTATGGGAACTAAATTGACAAACCAGCTTGGAATATTTTCTCAGTTGCTTGAGAAATTTATTGTTTATGCCTATTTTCTATTAATAATACCCCTGCTATCCACCTTTCAATTTCTACTGAGAAATCTGATAAGATATTTGATATCATATCTCCATTTACTTGTGCTCTGTTGTTGCTTCAGCTATATCCATAGTTCATGAAACCACAGCTCAAGGCCATGTGGTATCATGTCTTCTCTCAGCTGAGCTTTTCAGTATAGTTTTTGTTTAAGAGAGAGTCCTGATTGTCTTAAACCATCTTTAAAACCAAATGTAGACAACTCTCACTAGTTCATGGTAATAGTTTAATGAAAAATCAAAAAGCTATAATGTTTACTGTGTTGTACTTACCTCATGGCTGAACTAAATGAACTGAATTATGAAGCTAAGCCATGCATTTTAATTTTTCTTCACTTTCTTATGTATACCGACTTGGTGAGGGTAGATGTGCATTCTTTTGCAATTGCAAGAAAGTAGATTCCTTTTAAAATCTTGCCCCCCAAATACAGATGTATGCCAGGGAAAAACTTAATGCCTCTTCTAAAATCTGAAAGTTGACAGCGTAGGCAAAAATCTGCATACTTCTCTGTCAGGTTAAATAGTGGTCTGTTGTTAAAGTAAACTTGGTATAGGTCTCTAAGGTCCTGTAACTCTATATTAGAAATTCCCTTGTGTTTTTTCAAGAGAGCTGATTTACCTTGTGATACAATCTGGATTGTAACTTAGTTTGTCTCTATCTAGTATTGTACTCAGCCTTACTTAAACGTTATCTGTCTCCACATCTTTCAACAGCTGTGTTCAGGAACCATTTATACAAAGCCACAGAATAACTCGGGTTGGAAGGGTCCTCAGGAGGTCCCTAATCTAAATTCTCACTCAGAGCAAGGCCAACTATCAAATCAGACCAGGTTACTCTGATTACTCAAGATATTCACTCTAGTCTTGAAATATCCTACTAAAAATCATTTTGAGTTTAACTTTCTAGAAGTCTGATACAGCAAGTAACTATGTTTTTAAGCCAAGATTTTTCGAGGCTACCTAAGGAATTCGGATGCCTCAGTGGGCATCTGTGGATTCTCTAATTTTTTTATAGCACAATATCCAATTAAGTCCCAAGGTTTCTATAGCAACCAAATTAAAGGTGAATCAGGCTTGAAAGGGAATATTTTTACAGTTCTTTACAAATATCGAATCTTAAAAAAGACTAGTTTCATAATTTATAAACAGCTCTTTAAGAATTTTTTTATTTACAATAATGGTTTTCTTGCAGTCGTGTCCAAGTTGTTTCTTACTTTTGACTGTTTTGTCTCACTGTGAGGTAGCGTCGTAACTCTTGAGGATTTATAAAGTATTGCTGATACCACGACAGGAATGTCTCTTTCAATGTCTTTTCCAGTCTGGCTGTATTAAGATAATGTGTGTTGAAATAAGTAATCATTCTCTTTTGCCATTCCAGTGTTGCACGTGTAACATAAAGGAGTACATGTAACAGAGTATTTCCCATAGATGATCTCATTATAGTCTCCATAACATCTTCTAAGGGTGGTTTTTACAATCATATTGGGGTGCAGTATAAAATGTGATTAACTGTGTTATTTTGTTGAATATAAACTTGATACAGCAAGAGCAAATTCCAATTAATAAGCTAGTAAGTATTTTTGAATTACTTCTTCTGGTGTCTTATAATGTTGTATGACATTAAAATAAATTAAAAGGGAAAGGGAAAAATGGGAACTGCAGGTGCTGCTTAATTTTTTTTGTTTTAAATTGTTGAATGTAACATTTCTAGAAATTTGTTTCTTATATCACATTGAATAAAGCTGGTGAGGGGTCTGGAGCACAAGTCCCATGAGGAGCGGCTGAGGGAACTGGGGTTGTTTACTCTGGAGGAAAGGAGGCTGAGGGGAGACATTATTGTCCTCTACAACTGCCTGACAGGAGGCTGTAGTGAGGTGGGTGTTGGTCTCTTCTCCCTAGTAACGGGCAATAGGACGAGGGGAAATGGCCTCCAGTTGTGCCAGGGCAGGTTTAGGTTGGACATTAGGAAAAAATTTTTCACAGAAAGGGTTGTCAGGCACTGGAATGGGCTGCCCAGGGAGGTGGTCAAGTCTCCATCCCTGGAGGTATTTAAAAAGCCAGGCAGACGAGGTGCTTAGGGACAGGGTTTAGTGGTGGGATGGCAGGCTTAGGGTAATGGTTGGACTTGATGATCTTAAAGGTCTTTTCCAACCTAAACAATTCTATGATTCTATGAATGCAAATGGATTTTTTAGACCATGAACTAGTTTTACTGGATGAGCTTTGAGATTTTGTACTACTCAAACTGTAATAGGAATACATTCTAGCTGTAAATGGTACATGTGGCGCTACAGACATCTGTATGATGCTGATGAGGGGATATCAGTTGCATGAATCGATACTTAAATTCATTTTTAGTTGTGTGTATGATTTGTTTCGCATCTCCACTTTGGGATGCGTATGTCACATTTCGATCCTGACTGTAAAAATGAAAGTCACTGGAGTTCTGGCTTCAGCTGGTTGCGTGCTTCTTGTGCTTTCAGCTCTATGGAATTCGTCAAGCCTTATTTTTCATGTGATCAAAACAGAAGTTTTGAAAGTGAACATAAAATATTGAAATGTTGCAGATTTTACTGCAAATGCTGCAAGTATGAAGATGTTATTTTCTGGAGTGATGTTTCATTATTGGAGAATGTGGATTCCCTGGTGATGTTATATTTTTGTTACTGTGCCACTGGGAAGACAGTTCTAAAACAAACAACTTCAAATAACAAGAGATTATTTTTTGTGAAAAATGAACTTGTCTTAATTTGCTATGTCTTCCATTAAATAAGAGTAACACTGTAACTCTTACCCTTTGGCTAAGAGAATTACTGAGGAAATTGTGTCGTTTGTTTGAAAGACACTGGGTGTCTGCATAAAACATTTATAAAGGACATTCTTTCATAGTGAGTTCTGTGCAATTTTTGTTTTCTTTCTTTGTTTTCCTTTTTCTTCTTGTAATAAACAATATAGGTAATGTTCCCAAAGTTTCCTACATGGTTAAAATTACTCCAGTTTAGATCTGCAGAGCTAGTAGCTTCCCCTTCTACAGATGTTTACAGCATAATGCCATGCACATGCATTCACTGCATAACCCATTGCAGACTTCAAAGCTGCTGAAAAGAAAATCACCATTGATGTGTGGCCTGGTTTAATTTAATTTTCAGCCCTTTGCCCTTCTGTAGTTCACTAGTTTACAGTAAATCTCATGAAAATTGCTGTATAATATTTTACCAGCTGTTATTCCATCAAGTACACAGCAACTTTCTGGATTTTTTTTTCTTTGTGTCAGTTGATAGTTTTAACCTGCAGCAATATACACTCACCTTTCCTTCCTTTGCTTTCTTAATGAGTTGGAAAATCATGCTTTTAGGAGGAACTAGAGAAGCATGAAATTTAACTCTTCTGAACTCATATGTGTAGTGTTGATGCAATAAAATATAGTGCATATTTGCTTGACAATCTATCTTGCATATGTAGCAAAGAATGCGAAATTATCCTATTATCTGCTCTGTTTGATTAGGTCTATATAAAGAGCTAGCATATGGATTTATAGAGATTTTTTTAATGAATTATTCCAGACTGTACCTTTGACTGCCTAACAGTATATTTTAGGGATTGGCAGTTTGCTTGAAAAATAGTCAGTGTTTCTATGATTTCTTAAAAATCGTTCAAATTTCTGAGGAACTTGAGAAGTGTAAAAGGTTTGAATTCTTCGAAATGACAACGGAAACAAAGAATAGTCACTATGGCATTGGGTACATCACCTTTTGATGCTTTCTGAGAAGAGGCTATGTCTCGTATTATGTTCTGCTAGCAAATGGCATTTTTTGCACAAAAAGTGATGATCTTGCCAAGATAGCATTTGCTTAATTTTGAATCTCACTTCATTCATACTTTCAAGTAAAAAAACAGCCTAAAATAAAATTCCTAACAACCATCTATTTCCTGAAAATAGGTAGAGTAAGGTTTAATACTGAGAAATGAGGTCTTGTTTTGACTTGGGAAGGAGGGAAATGAAGAGATTTGCCATCCATGAGTAGTTTTTTTTTTTTTTTATCTCCGCATACCCTTGTCTCTGAACCACCGTTGTGCTTGACCTCAAACTGTCTTTGTAAGAGAGGTGCACTTTCCATCACAGTCCAGGCATTCAAACCTTTGATTTTATGGTGCTAATAGGATAACAGGCTATGCATATGCACGCTGTCAGGGCAAAGCCTGCAGCAAACCAGGAGGCCTACAACTGACTGCGTTTCAGATGCAGATAAGACTTCTCCACAAAAAATAGTTTGTCGGAGTTGTTATAATCACTGCCAAGATCATTTGATTACACCATGTAATTATCAGAAGAAATCCTCTCAAGTAGCTTTCATTTGTGAACAAAATGTGACATGTCATAAACTGGCAATTATTTTGTCAAAGAAGGGCATTTTGTCGTGTCCTTTACTCTTGTTGGTTAAGGAAAACTATTTAGCCTGACACTTTATTGCCTATAAGGACAGGTAACTTCAACTCTACTGTTGAATCATTGTGATGTGCCATAAATAGACAGAATATGAAGAAGAATTCTATTACAGAGGAGAAAGCATAATTCTTCTGTATTTTAATTACATCATTCATTATTAGTTTATTAATAATATTACTATTTCATAGTACTGTTTCGCAGATCTAATAGTGCCCTCACCAGAGACTTTAATGTATATATTATAGAAGTTATTTAAAATAGGTCTGATATGTGATCAGTAATTCAAACTGATTTAAACTTCATAATGGCTTCTAACCTTAGAACATTCTTTTTAGTACAGAGGATATGAAGGTGGAATTAAGTTTAAATTAAAGTGCTATTAAAAAGCCCATGGTTCTAAGCCAGAGGTATTGCATAAGGAAGGGAACACAGCCTGTATGGTAAAATCAGACAGTTCTAAACAACCTCCAGTATTTATTTTCTTATATTTTTAGCATTAAATCTAAGATTGGTTCTTGGGTTTCAGTGTTTGAATAAGAGATTAGATTTCCCACATTTATTTGCCATGACAAATTTAAACCAGCCCCTCTTACACTGTGTGAAGTGAGGTGCCAGTGGACATTAGAGACCTTCAGCATCTAAAATAAATAAATAAATGCTAGCATTCAGATACTTGCATAGTTAGAAATCTCCAGTGTGTGTTCATTTAAATTTGTGTTTTGCAGGACTTTTTGTTTCTTTTATTTCTCTAAAAACAGCTGGAGACATCCAGGCTATCACTTATGTTTAGCAGAGATGAGTATTTACCAAAATTTTCAGAGGGGGGAGGATTCCATACACATCCAGTTGCAATGTTAAATGAATTTATTCCTATTGAGTTCATATTTCTGGGGGGTTGTTGGGGTTTAACCTGGCAGGCATCTGAACGCCACTCAGCCACTTGCCCACTCCTCCCTGCCCCCCTCAGTGGGGTGGGGGAGAGAATCAGGGAAAGAACTAAAACCTGTGAGTTGAGATAAAGACATTTTCATAAAAGAGTATAGGAAATAATGATAATAATAATAATAGAACACACAGAATATACAAAACAAGTGATGCACAATGCAATTACTCTCCACCCATTGACCGATGCCCATCCCATCCCCAAACAGAAATCACTGTCCCCACTGGCCAACTCTCTTCAGTTTAGAAACTGGGCATGACGTCATATGGTGTGGAACAGCCCTTGGGCCAGTTGGGGTCAGCTGTCCTGGCTGTGCCCCCTCCCAGCTTCTGGTGCCCCTGGTAGAGTAGGGGAAGCTGAAAAGCCCTTGCCTGGTGTAAGCCCTGCTCAGCAACAACTAAACCATCAGGGTGTTATCAACATTCTTCTTATCCTAAATCCAAACCACAGCAGCACTATGCCAGCTACTAGGAAGAAAATTAACTCTATCCTGGCTGAAACCAGGGCAGGGGTCATTCCTGGAAAACTTACACCTAATGACTTCATTGTTAGAAAAATATGGAAAGCTTATTACAACTTAAAGGAAAATGCCAAATATTTCTGCAAAGAAATCCTAGATGAAGGAACTTGATCTTGGCCCAAAAGAAAATCAAAGCATACCACGTAACCATAGAGTTTAATGAGCATAGCTCATATTTCAAATAGTAATTAACTGCTCATGAATGAGAAACATAATCATGAACCATGCTGCTGAATAATTTTGATTAATGAATAATTTTCTTTAAAATGTTGATCTATTTAAGAATAAATCCTGAACACTAAGGGAGGTAAAAGTCTGTCATTTACCATGTTGTATATAGGTATTAATGATAATATAGAACAGTACAACATGTAGAATTAACTAATTTTGTTGTTCATTAAAGGAAGTGCAAATCAGTTGCAGATCACTAATTTATAATGCAATGAGGTATCTGAGAAATTTTTATTCTGACTGGGAAAGGTAAATTATTTTTGTTGCACTATTTCACTGGCCGTATCTATCTACAGTCCACTTTCCATATCTTTTCATCTTTGTTGCAAATGCGTGACCTGCACTGGAACTGAAAGGAGGTACCCTACTTTTCCTCCAGCCCAGTTCCCTGGTCTTTCATTGAAGTCCTTGCTAGGGTATGAGGCTGCAATGGAAGTAGAATGAACCTTAACCAACAAAAATACCCAACAAAAATACCCAACAAAACCAAAAAACCCACCCAAACAAACAAACAAATTATAGCTTGAGCTCTTTGTTAAATTATGACCATAATTAGGCCTGGATGAAAAAATTATGGTAAACTCTAGGTAAGACGCTAGGCATGAAAACCTTGTTCTCCAAAGGATTTCAGTGAATCCAAGCCATTGCTGCTTTTTCACTCTTCTTGGGCGAACTTCTTCATAAATCCACAAAGCATTTTAATTTACTGCAGTTGCCTTAGATACTATAACTGATGACAGTTCCTATCAAGCAGTAACTATTGCTGTGCTTACAAGTTTGCTGTACTCTTTGCATTGACAGTAGTTTTGTCATTTTGAAGGTTGCATACTTAACTGTATTCAAGAAGTGCCGCTGTACCATCAAGAGGCCCAACACATCTATGACTTACAGTTTTAGCTATAACAAGTGTTAATATTGATGCAGCTCAGGGACCTCTGCTTCAGGTCAGGCTCTAAAATTGTGTCTGTCATGCTGTGTACTACAGAAAAACAGCAGGCTGTTTCCCTATGGTAAGTAATCCCCTTGGTTACACTTTGTAACAGCTGGAAACTGGCTACAGGGAAGTGATGATATTTTGAAGTCTTTTTTTTTTAACATAACTATTATTCACACGTTGTTCTTCCCAGCCGAAACCAGGACACTATTATTCACATCTTGTTCTTTTTTTTTTCTTTTATTTTTCCCCTAATTTACTATAAATAACAAAATGTAAAACAAGGCTTTCTAGTAGATATGGCATATGATAATAGGGAAGAATAACCCTTGATATGATGGCACTTCCCCTCCAACAGCAGCACTGCATGATCAAAAAGTTTGTAATTTCGCTTTGATTTCAGCTAGTATCACTTAGGCTTGGGGTTTTCTGTCATAGTCTTCCTTTTTCTGATAAAAAAAATAAATGCCCAAGATACTTGAACAATAGACCAGCTTTCCTCTGTTAAAAAAGGTCAGCAGAGAATTCTCAGGGGTATACCTCTGGTACCTTGGAACTTAAGCTGTCTTGGGAGATGACTTGCACTGAAAGTCAAAATCATTTCAAGGTATATATGTCATTACAAGCTGCAGAAGTTAATTTCTGTGATCAGAGAGATTATGCTTTGAGTGTTAGAAGAGTGGTGGCTGGTGCAGTAGAACAAACTTTCTAAATTAGAATTGCTGAGAATCTCACTGCTTGCCTCAAAACTGATTGCTGTTTCTCATCTGTGCTGGAAATTGCAAATATCAGCTGACTGGTGAAAGCAGATCCACATTGGCTGCTGTAGCAGCAGCTTTCCAAATGAGCAGTGAGTACTTCTAGGGTAGTGGCTAAGAGAACACATCACAGCAGAATGAATTAATGTAAATCCTTCCCAACGCTGTGGAAAGTGTTTTGGTTCTTTTCATTGGGATTGTGTATTTTGCCACTTGATCAGCTAAGAATTAAGACACCTTCATAACAGATATTACTCTGCCCATAAGTAGAACAGCGTAAGTAAAATAACTAGAACAATGTAAGTAAAATAACTAGCATTAGTCACTGTAAAGCCATTCTCAGAAAGATGATTCCCAGTCATGTACTGTGACATCTATAGGGGAACTCAGGGGGGTAATTGCTGCCATAAAAGGGTATTAATTGTGTTCAACTTTTAAAAGTAAACTGGAAAGGATTTATCAGCATGCTTAAGTTTACATCACAAGATGAAACCTCCTTTTTTAAAAAATATTCATTCAAATGTACATTTTGAAAATCAAATTGATGGTTAAAATAACTGAAAGAAGTCCAGGTGGTAGTGAGCTAGTTTATTTCTACTCATTGAAGAAATCAGGAAAGCAAGCTATGTGCAATGGTCTATATGGTTGTCATTCTCTGTACATTTTTTGCTAAGTTGATTAAAAATCACTGTAATTCTATTGATTTTAAGAATACTTGTAGCCATCCAAAACCATGTTGAAGAAAACCAAACTAAAAGGTTCTGTCACTTCATCCTTAACAAAGTGGTTTTGCAAATACGAATGTGTCTAAAAGTTTTTTTAGACTCTATATACAAATAAAAGATTTTATAGATAAATACAGTGTGTTGTATATAATAAGATATTTATATATGTGTGTTTCACACATCTGTTTTAGTAAGTCTGCAGCATTCAAATTAAATGCATTTGTAAAGCACAGCATCATTTTTTTGAAACTTGTCCAGCCTCAGGGCTAGCCTGAGGCATATGTGATGTCTTCTATCTGCTAACTATTTAAATGCGGCACTTTATAGGACAGAAATATTGTTAAAAGTAATTGAGAAGTGATAGGTCTGGGACTTGTATCTGTCTCTACCAAAGAAGAAAATCTAAAGGAGTCTAAATATGGGTGATGGACCAAACACTCAAGCAAATTCTCAATTTAGAGAGATCATATAAGTAAGAAAGGACCCACCTAATGAATAAAAAGCCTAATAGAACATTCAGTAGAACTTACGTATGTAGCTCTTCTCAGTTCTGCTGAAAATTCAAGATGGAGAATTTAAATTATTAGTGAATTCTTCCCCTGTCACGCTAGACTGGAATAATGGCCATTGGAAGCGTAACAAAAGTGTGAAGGGACTTAGATTCTAAACTAAAAATAAAAATATTTCCTGTTGCTGTTAACAAGATTGTATGGAAACCACCAAACGCAGTGAAGGAAGGAAATTGAAACTGATCTGAGAACATTATCTGGAAAGATCCTTTTGTAAATGCTGAGTTTTAGTGGCTTTGTTTTTAATTCCTACATCTATTTTTCTTCTGTCACCTTCATTCTTCCTTTCTGTCACTTGCCTTTTATCAACTTACTTTCCTTCCCTCTGGCTTTTCTTTGCACTACTTTGTCCTTTTTCTTGTATCTGTGCTTTTTTTATGCTTGCCTGTTTCTTTCTTGAGTCTGCTCTTCAATCTCCTCATTTTTTCCTTTATTTTTTTTCAGAAACTATTCTCTAACCATAACTTCTTAGTCTTATCTTAGTCATAACACTTGTATTCCTTCCTAAATATAGGGGAAAATAGGGAAATTTCAAAAGTAAAAAAAAAACCAAAAACATCTATAATAGAATAAATAAAGGTGGAAGGCAAACAACGATGTTTTGGAAGGAGAGAAAAATACCCCATTTTCTTTTTGTATCTTTACATATTGTTCCTCCAGAGGATTTGGGTAACTGCATATTCATGAGAATTGCAGTGGTCTATGAACTAGGAAATTTATGCTAGGAATACATGTACAGTGATGCAAAAATTTGTGTTGGGAATACATGCTTATCATTGCTTGCTGGTCTGAATTCCGTAGTTAGAGAGCAGGAAACGGGCAGAGCACTACGCACCCTAGGTTTCTAGACAGTCAGTGCTGCTTCTGTGTACTTTCACATCTCAAAATAGTACAGATATGACCCAGATACCTCCAAGCACGTGATCTATTTTCTGTGGGAACACACTGTTATAAAGCTCATGCAGCCTGCACTTTTACTGAAGGAAGACCAACTAACCCATATAAGATGAGAGTGGTGTTGAGTAACAAAACTGGGCCTGACACAACAGTCCCTGTGTGTCACAGTAGAAACAAAAATCCCCACAAGCTCTCAAAGCAACAACCTCTAAAGCAATAGAAGTTTACAGCAGATGGCTGCTTACTATTCTGTGACTGTATCATTTTCAATCTGGTGCTAGGATTCTGAAAGACTTGTTCTATTGTCAAACCATCGCCTTAGATAAATAACCAGCCAATAGAAGTAGTGAAATATTGTAAATGAGTCACTCATCAAAGAAGTGCTAAATCTGTAACAGATTATGGACAATGAAAGATTCCACTGTGTTTACAGGTTAGTTGTCGTGGTTGTCGTACTGCTCCCCCTTGCTTTGACACTCTGCCCACTTTCCTGTTTTCCTTGCAATTTTAAAAATTTCATTTGGAAAAAAACAACCAACCAATCACCACCACCTCAACCCCAAACCCATTTATCTGAAGAACAAGTATGGATAGGTAGGAACTGAAATCATCACTGAATGGCAGCTTCTGTTCCCACAGGAATCTGAACGTTTTTTATAAGAGAGCAGAACAACTGGGATCATGAGATAAGATTTCTGTCTCACCATCAGTGTAGCCTCAAAAATCCTCTTCTAAAATGGATCACTTTCCCTGCAGTTGTCATTGCAGAAAAAAAAACAGTTTGCAAAGAATGCATTTTTCCTGCCATTAAATTGTCACTAAGAAGCCTAGATGAGACTAAATTTTAAATATAGCTACACTTCTATCTATATAAAAATAGGGACAATAGTAATCTAGATATGCCATATACAAGGAGAGTATATTAATTTCTAGAACCAGTGATGGTCCCCAACGAGTGTTGTAGGGTGGTGTTTACTAGGTAGTCACTAGCGTGCCTTCACTAGAAGTGACTGGTAAGGTTTCCAGCCTATTGCCAGTGTTGCCAACGCTCCTACATCTGATGTAGCTTTATGAAAGTCAATGATGTTAAGCATCGTTTTTCAATCTCCTTTACCTCTCCCAGCCTGTGTAACATATTCCACAACTGTGCTTGACATACTCCTCCCTGTTATGTATAGAATTAATTCACTATGTAAAAATGCCTTGTGGGACAAGTATAGATATTTGGGCATTTAGTTAACAAAACTGGTTGTCTAAATTTTATTTTTACAAATAACACTTTCCAATAACTTGAATATGACTTTCCCCCACCATGAGAATTACTAGATGAAGGTAAATATTTAAAATGAACTCATATGTATTTATTGGGGAGAGGGAAGTCATTCACAGGCATGTAAAAAATTTCCTCCCTCTATCCTCTGGGCATTGGTCTGCTATTTTTTCCCTTTTGAATCTCCACAAACATTCTTGTAAACAAAGAGTGGTGGTATGCTTTTTTTTCTTCTCTTTTTTTTTTTTTTTCCCTCCAAAAACTTCAAAATTGTGAGAATTATTCATGAAGATAGCTAGCAATATTTCATTTCAGTTCACTGGGTTAGAAGACCTTCAAGATGTTTTAGCAGAGAATTAACAAGTTCATGTGACGGAGCTGTTCAGTCATACACAAGGAAGAGTTTGCGTGTATAGCTTCTGTGCAATGTAAGGATGAAGTGAATGGTTTTAAGTATATGAAGAACTTTCAATAATGAAAACTAATTGAGCAGCAGTATGTCAATTCATACATTATATATTAGGAGATAGCATTAAAATGATTTGTTTGTTGAATATAAATAATAATACTGTATTAAATATATTCTCTAGTTTAGCCCTAAGACTTGGTAGTGCTGACAACAAACAAAAAGATTGTATCAAAATCAGTATGGTATGCAAAAGCTGTAGGTCTTGGAAAGTTAACACTGATGTCTTTCACAGAGGAAAGCAGGGACAAATGTGATCAATGTGATCATTTTGTTTCCATGCTTTTAAAAATTAATTAGAGGCCAGTAGAAGAGGTAATTTAATGAGGCAGTGGTCACTGAATGGCATGGATGCTGTGGAAGGGGAACTAGAAGAGTTATGAACTGAACAGTGTGGGAATAACCTCACAAAAGAAAGGAAAGCGGAGAAACAGTGAAGGATAACAATGTGACAATATTCAAGGTTATTCCAAGTTTTAGAATTAAAAATGGGTTAGGGTTTTTTTTCCCCACCTAGTTAGGGGATGCACTCTACTGAACTGAGGTGCAAGATAACAAGTATAAAATAAAGGAAAATGTAGAGGCGGAAGTAGAAACTTCACAGTGCAGAATTCAGTGCATGTGAACTAGCAGACCAGTAAGTGCTTTCCAGCTTATACAAGGGGATGGCCCCCACTGTATAACTGTGAATGATAAATACAAGTATTTCAATGCACAGACTGATGAAAATATGTTGGGAAACAGCACCTTTGTTTACTAGAAATGCTGAATTTACCCACTAAGGAAATACTTTGGTTTTATTACAGGGAACGTTGTTTTTTTAACAGGGAACTTGAAAATACTTCTTATTAATTGGGCCGAATTTTTGCCTTTTTTTTTTTTTTCTTCCTTTATCTGTTTTATGAAGAGCTGTCTGACATGCTTCATTGGAATGATATAGTTCACTTTCCATTTCAATATATAGATTATAAAATGTGGCTTAGGACATAGCCCAGGTTCTGCTATTATTGTTTGTTTTCTATTCCTTTTGGAAGGTCCTTTACCTCATTAAATTTCTTAGGTTTTTCCCTCTATTTTTGCGATGTACTATTTTGATGAAGAGATCCTTTTTGTGTCCCCCCCCCTCCCCTGGGCCATATCTGGTATAGCAGATGTTTTGACTTAATTCTTTATATAGGTCCAAGATACTTCCTTCTTCTTTTCTGGGTAAGATTAGAGATTAAAAAAAAAATCATCAATCAGTTTGACAAATCTTGGCATTTGCTATGCTGCTAATCCACAGAAATCTAGTATTTTTTGTGAACATTTGCCTTTTGAAAGTATTTAAAAGTCTGTCTATGATCTTGGTGGATTTCCAACTCTTAAATCCATATGCTAAGATGGAAAATGACATTTGAGTTGAAGATTTTTGAGTTTGATTTTTTTTTTTTATGAACAAATTTTTTTAAGCTGTTGGATGCCAATGTGTTTTGGGTGGTTTTTTTTTTTCTTTCTGTACAGCTTTATAGATTTGGCATAGTCCTTGAACATATCCATTTCTATGACTTTTCACATTGTATCTGAGTGAAGCTGTGGGCTATTGTTGCTTCAGAAGTATGAACAGTATCCCTTGTGATGCTAGACAAATCTTTCAAGATTTGCTTCCATGATGACTGAACTCTTGGAAGAGCTGTAGGTGGTAGCAGAATCTAATTCTAATGTATTATTGTGTGTCTCTAGAAGTTTGTTACACCATTTTCATTAAAGGCAATGAAAAATAGAACAGATGTGAGACTATTCATGTCTGTACTAACCTTTTTCAACTCTCTCTGTGTTTACCTCTTTATTAGTGAGCTGAAAAATCTTAACAAATTTCATAAATTTTACTAAGATACTGTACTTCAAGATAGTGAAGTATGTTTGCTTATTTGTGAATAGTCATAAACCCCAAGATTTTAATACAGCATCTCTTCACATAGAATGTACTATACCTCTGTTAAGCTGGGAGTGCTGCACACTTACAATGAGTTTTAGTTGAATTTACTTGATTTGTTTGGTTGAAAAGAGAATGAAAAAAAAAAAGATCCTTGAAAGTCCACTGCTGTCTCTGGATTTGAAGAGAGATATTCTGAAATACTTAACTGATTAGTAAGCCTGAAGCAATTAGCTGGGAATTAGTGAATCCTGTGGACAGAAGAATGGTTCAGGCTTTGCTGGCAACCATGGTCAAGGTTCACAGGAAAGCCTAAGGTCACAGTTGAATTAATTCCATGTATGCCTTCTGTAGAGGTGCTTCACTTGCGTTTTGAACTTCTGAGACTCTCAGCACAATGGAATGATCTGAGCTTGCCAAAAAGCATCAACATGATTTTATTGTGAACTGAGAACCTCTCTTGATACTCAGACCACATGAAAGGGGCCTGAATATGTCTGTAATTGTATTTACATGCCCTTTAATTTAGGAAGAAGTGTAAAGGACACTTAATACTACTGAAAATCAGATTTTGCTCTCAGTTATGTAGACAGTGAACGATGAAACTTTCAACTTGTTATTAACGTTGTCTTCTGAATGCTGCTAAATTATTTGTTGACTTATATATTTTTAGTGACCATGTCTAAAATGACATTATAGTAAGAATAGTATTTCTAGTTCAGACCAGTAGAGAACAGAAAAGTTGACTTTTTACAGCAAAACATTTGAGAGTATAATTTTTGTATATTCAGATCTCTCGCTGAAGACAGTGGAGAAATCTGACATAAAAGAAACTATTAATGCAATGCAATGTAAATTAAAATCATGTCCAGAGCAAAATGTGCTTAATATGCTAACTCCAAACTCCTTTCCATCCCTTTGGATTTAACAACCATTTTCAAGTACGGTAACTCAGAATATGCAATTTAGTTCCACTTGACCAACAAAGAAATACAAGAAGAAATTACTTCAGCAATACATTGTTCAATTAATGTTCAAGTACATTGAGATTCATCACGAAAATTCTAGATATGTGCATATAGCATTAATCAACCCAGTTGTTGTTACTGGGGCTCTTGTATACAAGCTCTCCAGTTAAAAAAATACTTTTAGCTAAAACATGACAGACACATTAATGAATGAGAAATGAGAATTTTTTTTAAATATGTTCCTAGGAAGTTGAAAGGTTTTATCACTATTCAGCTCTTAGAATAGAGTGTGAGACTCATACTGATCCTGTAAATAGGATCAATGTAGAAAATAAATAGAATAAATCAGTAGAATGCAATGTAGAAAATGGGTATTTCTAGAAATTACTCACAAACTTTTAGTAAAATGCTGGTAAAATTTGGCAAATAATAGGTTTCTCTGAATAATAAACATGGCCTTTTTTTAAACACTTCTTAGAGACATCTAATTGAGGGAATTTTTCATAATTTTGGTAATAAGCCTGTGTTCATTTCAGACCCAGATTGACTTGACAAGTACTCTCTATAAAAGTTTTCTTCAATTGAGTAAGAGTAGCAGTCTCTGTTATGAAGGCACACAATTGTATGGATGGAAAAACATGAAGAAAACAAAGCCACACTAGAGCCTTTGTGAGTCACTCATAAGCTGGCACTGTGAGAGAATAATATCCGTCCCTTCCTGTAATTTGTTTCCTTGGGTGGGATCCTCAGGAAATATACATTAGAAGAGTTGCAGTATGCTTAGATGTTAATTTTTTATGTCCTCCATTCCAGATACATACCTCACTACTTTGAAAGTTTCAGGAGCCATTATGCATTCTTCACTAGCACTTTACAAATTGCAACGTTTCCTCTAACATTTCCATCCCTTCAAACAGAGCCCTGTGTCTCAGGATAATGAAATTTCTTGCAGGATGCTGAAAATAGATTTCATATTAACAAACTGGCTGAAGAAGAAAATAGCCCACTAAACCCTGCAGACATGAAACCATTTTATTCTGTAACAGTAAAGGTTTATTCCTGTTTTTAACTTTTAAGTATATTTTCCCCTTGTGTACTCTGATCTCTTGTCAGTAAGAGTCAATGGGCAAAAGACCTTGATTTCTTTCCTCTTTTACATTAGCACATTTTTAGCAGTGTGCAGCTATTCATTAACTTACGGAAGTCTTACTTTTGTTACCTCTTGAGACTGTCATAGCTTTCAGTAGATTGTATAATCCTCTGCATTTTTTTTTTTTTGTCAATGAAAACGCAAAGCAAACCAGCTGTGAGTTTAGAAGAAATTTGAAAGAATCCACCTGAAAAGCATTTAAAGGTGTTTTCCATCGATAAAACAGCACGGTCTTTTTATTGGTATCAATATATATTAATCCTACTGACATTTATTTAGGCAGCCTATTATTTATGACATAGAGGCCAGAAGTTTCCCAGTTATAAATGACAGCACAGGATTAGTTGGTTTGGAAAGCAACCTTTCAGTCTAGTCCTAAATACAAAACGGGAGTGTGGGTGTATAACAAAAAGATACAGAGAATGTAGTGAATTTCTGTGATACTAACATAACAGTTTATCTTACAGTTTTGTCGATTTTCTAAAATTGCACAAATGACTTGGTCAAAGCATGTGATATTCTAAATCAAACAGCTATTCCCTCCACAGCTGTAATCTATGAATTTCAAACTTAAATTAGGTGATGTACAGCCCAAACCAAAAATGTCTGCCCCAGAGAGTATAAAAAAAGATGGAGATCAGAGGTACATGAGCATGTTCAGGGAACACAGAAAAGCACATCTGTTGATCTCGTCATCAAAGTCTGTGGTTATATTGTCTCTAGAAGCCTATTTGTTGTCAAAACTTTTAGAGGTATTGTGAAAAGAGAAATTTGAAGAAGTGTTTGAGTGAAAGCCATGAGCTAACTATGTGACTGGTTATAAAGAGCTTTTTCCAAGCCTGAGGTGCAGCCTGGAAGAAATAGCAATGTGCTTATTTGAAAATTGAATGAATAGGTGGTAGGTACTGCCCTTATAGGTTGCTCCGAGAAGAGTTTAATCTCCTGACACTGAACCAGAATGAGATGAGGATTGAGGTTCTGGAAATGAAGATTTACAGCTAACACTCCTATATGACAGGAAAAAGGATCTGGTAGAAAAATGCTGAGTTGTACTGATACACTAAGAAAAAGATATTTGCAGCAAGATTAGGAATGTAAGTTGATAGGATCAAATTGTATTTACTAAGATCAAAGGAAGTACACTGTGGTTTTTCAGATCCAGGATAGTGAAAGAGTGGGTGAACTTTAAACTCTGTCACTGGTTCACCACCATTCCTGTCAGTGCACACACACCCAGTTAATAGAGTGTAGCTCTAAAGGCTTCATAGAAAATCAACTTGACCTGCCATCATGCATGAGCAGTGAAATGCTTTTCATAGGATCATAGAATCATTTAGGTTGGAAAAAACCTTTAAGATCATTGAGTCCCGTACCTCATATTTGTGGTATTTCAGATTCATTATTTCAAGGAAATAATGTGTTTGGGGATTACTGAATAAGGCAGCAGAATTCTATTCTTGTCTTTCCCAGTGACTGACAACTAAATTAAATTCTGCTCTCTTGAACTGCGAGTGGTACCAAACTCAAATGATTCGGACATTGTAGTCTTAGTCCAAGCCCCATGTCATATTGAGTTTCCTCCTTGACTTCAGTGGGCTTTGCTTTCGAACTTTTTTTTTTTGCTTTGGTTTTTTTTTCTTTTATCTTGTAAATTCATCTTTGTTTGTAGTTTTAGCTTCAGGCTACCGATTAAGCTGCTTGATTTCTGGTACTAAAGAAACGTCATTCTGTCCAAACCTAAAATATCTGCAGAGTAAACAAACTTGTAAACTGTAAAAACTGCTTGTTCCTCTATCTTCCCTTGCTTGTTTTATGCCAGTATTTATAAAAGAAAACAAGGCGGATAGTTCTGTCTTAGCACATCGCTAGCTGTTATTTAATAGGGGTTTTAGGAAGAAAAAAGACTTCTCTCTATTGTCTTCCAAAGTTAGGAAATGTAAGTCCATTTTAAGGAAATACTTTTCTAAAATCAGAGGATGCAAGAGAGAGGGTAAAAGAAGATTTTCCATTTTCTCTGAGTAGCACAATTTCCACTGAAAATGTTAGTCTTAAGTATGCATCAACTCAATTATTTACACAAGTAGGGAGAGTTTATAAACAAAAGTGTGTATGTTGCTTCAGTAGCTTCATCCAGTTAGCATGAGTAGATTTTAGCACAAGGAAGACTTGAAAACTGTTTCTGCCTTCCATAATACTGTGCTTTCTGCACTGACATGGGTCTGAAACTAGATCTTTGGCTCTCTATTGCTGTCACATCTTCAATGTTATCATGCAATTTTATCTACATTTCCAGCAGGGATATTACCTATACAATGCTATCAAAATTCCAGTGCATTGTCCATAAAATGTCACATTATTCTCTTCATTGTTTGGGGATTGAAATGTATTTTTCTTTGTGAGAGACTCTTTCCAGTCTTTCTGTTAAGTACCTCTTTCAGTAATCTTTGTCCACTTTCACTGCAGACATAATTCTTGTTTGAACAATTCTTTTTTTTTTTTTTTTTTTTTTTTTTTTTTAAACAGGTATTTCTAAATTATATGACTTAGTGGCTTAGTTATCTTGGTAGGATTTCCAGCAGTGGATGATCACTCTTTGTTGTGAACTATCCTTACTTAGGTAATGGCTAATAAGCTTCACAGCCCCTAAATGAGGACACTGAAGAAGAAAACTGCTAGTGAGTTAAATGGCTGATCATAGAACAGAAGCTAGTATGTGTAAGTTTTTTGTCAAGATGCAGTGGGATGAGTATCTAAAGACTGAGGGACTGCAAGGTATATATAAGAACTGAATTTGGTATGTAATTACCTTGCCTAGTTGCCTCAACAATAAATTCAAATTAGGTTTCATGTTTGTAAGTAACTAACTGTGCATCTGACTGGCAGTTTGAGTATGAAAATATCCATTTTATGTAAAATCAACTTCACACAAAAATATTTGGGCATTTAGAGACCCTCTGACCACTTCTAGCTTATTTATAAATATGGATGATCCTTTGAAGCTGCGTTGCCTGGGATAAGGATGAATGAAACCAAGACAGACTTCACTGAAATCTAATTTTTCTGCTTTTCAGAGTTCAAGAGGCTACAATGCACATACATGCTTAACACAAGTTCCAACAGCCAGCATCAAACCTGATGAAAAAGACTTTCATCAAGGTCTTTTCTATTAGTCTCTATAATAAGAGAGCTAGCCGCAAGATACTGCCACTGTTCTCATCTAATGATTGTAACTCCTGCTTAGAATCTGTGATGAAGTTTTATTATTTTTCTAAATGACTGCAATTAAAATAAACAGCAAATCAATCACAAGATACAAGACACTGAACAAAAGTAATTGTATGTTACAACCTTAAGCTGGCAAATGAATTCTCTTAAGCATTTGCTTTTCTGGTAAATCTACATCTCTGATGTCAAAATTACTTGGGATCAAAATGTCATCAGAAATTCTGTACTTTGACCTATGTTAGATTTTCCATTTCCTTCCTCTTTCTCTAACACTCACAAAAGAACAAGAAAAAAAGGTAAATTTGAAGGTAATTATGCTTTTGTGAATTAGTAGTATAATAAACACACTCTTCTCTGACGTCTGAACCCCATCTCCACTGATATTAGATATTGTTCTTCTGTTACCTAGCAAACTGTTCTGTCTCCAGAACAGCAACTGTATCTGCTTTATAGCTGCAGACTGGTACTTTTCTTTTTCAGCACACCTTACTTACAGTCCAAGTGTATTGTATGAAGTTCTAAATGTCTCTGGAACACGAAGGGTGGGAAATTTTAGTCAAATGGAGCACTCCCAAGGGCTTTTTTCCTACAGCAAGTGCAAAAGGAAAATGAGAAGATGGAATAGAAGTGCCCACAGAGCAAAGATCTTTGGATTGCATCTCGTACTGTCCTATTCACAAGCACAGTGAATAATGTGAAGCACATAAAGTAGTGACGTACCTAATATTTTCCCAGATACCTGGAAAACATTATGTCAGGTTTCCTGCATTGCTTGGTATAAAGCAGAAAGTGATTCTTAATTGTTAGGATCTGTCTTTCGATCTGGTGATGGGTAGAGGAAATTTAAGACATAGCTGTAGGATTTCTGTGAATTTACAACACATACACTTACTGTTGGAGGGGAAAGGGCATCACAGGAAACATATTTAGTATTCCATCCAGAAATTTCTAGAAAGCTCCAGAAGATTATAAGAAAGATTCTGGATCCTAGAAATTCTTGAAAAGCAGTGGCATGTTCCTGGAAAAGGCATAGATCCGGTAGTCCCTAAAGTACTGAAGAAGGCCCAGAAAGGCTCTTGATCCAGGAATTCTGAGAAAGTGGTTAGATATTCCAAGAAAGCTTTGGGTAGTTATGCAAAAGCTCTAATCTGAGGATTCTTATGAAGTGACACAAAATTTGTAGACAAATACTATGATATTCCTAGGAAGTGCGGGGAAATTCTTGAAAGCAGAGATGGAAAGTCCAAGAAAGTAACAGGTGGAAATTCCCTGAGAGTACCTGGAGGAATCCTAGAAAGCAGTGGGGAAATTCCTAGAAAACAACAGGAGGATCCCTAGAAAGCATTGGGTAGATCCCTAGGAAGCCTTGGGAACAGTTCTAGGAAGTACAGATAAGAGTCACATAAAGTCGTGTGAATATTTCTAGAAAGGACAAGGAAAATTCTTGGGAATCATTGTGAGGATTCCTAGAAAAAAATCTTGAGATTCCTAGAAAGTAGAAGGGAAATTCTCAGAAAGCATTAGCGGGATCCCCCAGAAGCTGTGGGGGATTTCCTAGAAAACATATGAAGCATTCTTAAAAAGCATTTTGAGGGTGAGAGGTAGGATTCCTAGAACCTATCAGGTGATTTCCTAGAAAGTAGATGGAGAAATCCTGGAAAGTAGTGGAGAAGATACATAAGGAGTAGAAGAGAAGATCCTTGGAAGCAGCATTGAGAAACTCCTAGAAGGAATCTGTAATATTCCCAGAAAGTCCTAGGGAAAATTCCTAGAGAGTACTGGGACTATTAGTGGAAAGTGAAAGAAAAATTCTTAGGAAGCATCTGCAGAGATTCCTAGGAAGTATATGTAAGATTCCTAGAAAGCAGTTGAAAATTTCCTAGGAAGCATGTAAAATTTCTAGAAACCATAGAGATAAAACTCCCAGAAATCAACAGGAAGGATTCAAGAAAGCACACAGAAATTTCTTAGAGAGCACTGGAAAGTGTTGGAAGGATTCCTTGATGAAAGTGCTAAGAAAAAAATCATAGAAAGTAGTGGGGGAAATTATAGGAAGCAAATGAAAAATTCCTAGGGAATTATTCCATAGAGAATATCTCTGAAAATCAGTAGTAAGAAACTCCCAGAAAGCATCAGGAACACTTCTAGAAATTATTGTGAAAATTTCCAGGAAGGAGCAACAACATTTTCTGGAAAGCAGAGGAAGAAAACTTAGAAAGCATAAGCAAAAAAAGAAATTCCTAGGAAGACATTACAGAATAGTTTTATTGAATGTTTAAGAAAAAGAACCCAGTCTTTGTGGATACCAGCTAAGAAAACATGCACTGTCACTGAGAGTATTTAAATACATTTGTTGTTACTGTAGTTCTACCATGACTTGAATGTGCAAATTCCTGTATAGAATGTTTTCAAAGAGGTGTTCTTGATTTCTGAATAGTTACAATTGGCTGTACTAAGGAAAAGAGATTGATGTTAATGGAAAGTTTACTTCAGGATTTGAGTGCAAGCTAACATGATATTTATTCTCTAGCTATAGAATCTTTAAAAGTGCTGAGAAGAAAGAGTGGATCCTCTTTTGTGTATGCATTAGCAGGGGTTAGGAGAAAAATGTTTTTCAGTAGCCCAGAGTTGCTTTGCATTGTTAAAATGTGATCTGATTTAAAACAAGTCTACAAGCTCAGAAAACAAGTGTATGTGAGTTGAAAGAAATGAATGTTAAGAAGGTTTCATAAAGATTTTGTGCCCCTCTCACCTTAGATCTTTCTTTGTTCCTTCTCAAAACCCTTCCTTGTGTTCTTTTATCCCCTTTATTGTTAGGTTATTTTCTGCCTCCCCTGTATGTCTCTCATTGCCACAGATGGAGTTTCTGTATCTGCCAGGAGTGATCCTTTTGTCCCTTACTCCCTGTGCAATTTTCAGTGTCTCATTCACCATGAATCTACTGCTTGCTTCTCTTTGCCGGGGCCGATTCCAGCATCGTGCATCCCCTGTGGTTTCCCATCCTGTTTTCTCTAGCTTTACAGGGGTTAGCATTCAGTGTCATTCTTTGCCTCTGACTGAACTGAGCTGAAGCTGAATATGTGGACCACATTCATCTTTTCGTAGAAAAACACCACTCCTACAGTATCATTAGTGATGTAATTTTGTAGGTTGTTGCATGCTGCCTGTCTCTTACTGACATACACAGTGAAAGAAGGTTATAGAAGTGTTCTCTGCTGATCATTTAGAAACGGCCAAACTCCTGGCAGGGCAGAAGGCATTTCAAATTTTAAAAAAAATTAAAAATAAATAGAACAAACATCAATATATTTACACAGAAATGTCACCAGTTTTATCAGTATATGAAAATCAGGACTCCAAACTTCTAAATCAAGTTAGACAAGAAAATGCAAGCAGAAAGATTAAACGGGTATCTCATCTGCTCCAGCATTGTATCTCTGATGCTGAGTAGCAAAAGCTTCTTCAGAGGTTGAAATTATGCAGTTACCTCTGTCCTCCAATGGAAAAATATATTTCTTTTTTTTTATGTCTACTAGGTAGAAACTGCTAACCTTAATGTTCATGGGTTATATCTTTCAAAGTCTTTTGAAAAATACTGCTGTATATTCAAAGAACTGAAAATATATGTATATAAACAGTCATGGTAACTCTGAATAGGCTTGTTATTTTTATGCATACACAAATATATTCACTCTTTGACAAGTACAGAATTTCTCCTTGACGTTTTTCACCACCAGGCTTGTTTTTTAGAATTAAATGCAAATAAAATGGACTGTAAGAAAACAAAAAATGAATAGCATTTCAAGAAAAGTATCTTTCAGAGGCAGTTGGGAACTTCCTTTTCTTTAGTCCTTCTGCTCAGCTCTTATAAGGTCTTGCTTTTGAAATTGTCCAGTGCCTGCATTTTTCTTCTGGATTCCCAGTAGCATTGGTGTAAATAATTGCAAATTGTGTGATATGTCTAAGTGGTGATAGCTAGAAGAGCAAACGACTGCAAGAAATACAAGGACAAACTTAGAGGTTGATTTGTAGACTCATTTTCTCTACAATGTAAGATTGGATCTACATTACTGAAAGAAGTTTTGCAAATTTTTATCATCTTTAGTTTAAAAGTTGATTTAAATTCTGCATTCTTTCCTTCTTGTCCTTTATTGTGGGAGTGTCTTTTTTTACTTGAAAGTTAAGATGTGATGGGAAGTCTGACTGGAACCCAATTTTCATTATTTTAATGTAATTCAGTCTAAGTCCAAAGCATGATGGCATGATGATAGATCAAGCAGGTATTTGTTATACAATAACATTAGGGATCTAAAACCCTTAAGAAAAGCAGAATTATACTTGCACATATATAGGGAGAAAAAGGACCTGTAAAAAGGAAGGATCAAACACAGAGCTAATTAAGTATAAAGAGCATATTGCATCCAGTTTTCAAAATGCAATAGCTTCCCATATAAAATAACATTTTTAAAAAGACATGGTTTTGCCTTTGAAGGAGAGAGATTTGAGCTCCAGGGAATGGACTTTTTCCACCCTTTCTTATTGCTGCCTGCCTTTCACCGTGTGTGTTGTTTCTAACCTTAGTTCTGTACTGAATCTCATTTAATAACATTGGAACACAGGACAAATACAAATGATGCAAAGTTAGCTATATGAAAGTGCATTCCTAAAAGCACCAAAGAAAAAAAATTACATCAGAAAAATTACCTCCAACACAAAGAGAAGCCAGGGCAGTAGTTAGAGAACTCATTCCTTAAACTAGATGTCAGTACTCCCAGCATGACTTGGTCTCCAAATTGCAGTACTTAAATTGCCAAAACTCCTACTAAACTCATTCCTAAAATGGTGTGTGCATGAGGAAAAAATTGTCAGTACTCTGATTTGTGATGCTGTGATTGACAAAACCACAAAACAATAGATATAAGCTCTTCACAGAAAACCTCAGCATCTTCCTAATGAAAAGAATGCAACATCAGTTTCATGGAGTTTTATTTGCAATGGAAGGATTGGTGAAAATTAAAGGGATCAGCATATCAAACTGTAATGTGTCAGAGGCATTTTTGGTATTGGATGGTTGAGGTGGAATAGCCTACCTCTATCAGGGGCATAGCTAGAACCAAGGAAAATCAGTTTCCTGCTTATGTATGCAAATAATTTCCCAATTGCATGCCTTTCAGGGAAGTTGTAAATAAGTGTTAAGTTATTAATGCTTTTTGTATTCTATTTTAACAGCCTTTTAGAAACACTTTCAGACACTAGAAAGGTTAATTACATTTCCATGATTATCTATGAAATGGGCAGAACCATGGGGGATTTTTGTTTTGGTTTTTTTCTAATTGCAAGGTATCTTGAATCATAGGAAAGCGAGACCTGAAACCTTTCTTGATCTGTTCCCCTGGGCGTTCTAGCATCTGTTTCAAATTATCCCATTTACCTGCTGTTTGAATTTGGATAAATCACTCTGCCCTTCTCCACCTTGTTTTTCCTCTCCTTTTTGTCCAATGTTCAGACCAGTAAGTTCTTTGAAGTTGGGACAGCCTCGACCTCTTTGCTTTCTAGGCCAGGGAATTGACAGGGCTGAAACAGCATAAAGCAGGTTTTGGACAATGTGAAAGAAGTCTGTTTTCTATAAATTTCTTGTCAGAACTGATCAATTGTAACCAGGAAGGAAGATCTTTCATACCTAAAGACGAATGGGTATGTACAGGAGATCCCTAAGTTGTTCTTTGAGATGGTAATGGTATTATATTCTAATATGTTTTTGTAAAGTGTTTTCTTGTTGCTTGTCCACAATGTTGCAAGGGCTTGTCTGTATTTTTTTTTTCTTAAAGTCCTAAATATTTTTGCTGAGCATGTATCAAATACAACTTAGTTTAGACTATATCTTTCTTCAGCGCAATTTCACTGAAATTATGGACTTCCTGATTTGCAGCTCGCGCTCTGACCTTTTCTGTCTGTTCAGCAGCTATACTGTTACATGAAGATTTCTAAAATATCCTCACTTGTTTTTCTTTCTGATGTGGATATACTAAAGGAAAAGGAGCTCATAATCCCTGGTGCTTCTATACCTGTTTCCAGAAGTCTTACCCACTACAACACAGACTGCCTCTGAATAGAAGCTGAGGGTGTTAATTACCTTGCACACTGAGACCCGTCTGTAATAGCAGTTTTCAGGAGCAATGGTAAACATCAAGGTGGGAATACAGTCAAGCTATGAAAGGGAAGAGTGAAAAGAGGTTGTATCAACATTGATCCAAAGAAACCAGACTGCTTTGAAACAGGATTGTTTAATATGATTTGTCAAAACAACAACAACAAAAACCCACAAAAAAAAGCACCAGCCCAAAAATAAGAAATTGGGGAATGAAATAATGTTTCACTAGTACATTTTTCGAAGAGAATATTTTGTTGTCATTACCAAAGATCTGAATTAGTTTGAGTGTTGTGTTGCCATGCCAACAGAGGACTCATCAGTTTGTTTGCTCCTGCTGTCAGAATAATACATTTCTGAGTTTAGTCCTCTGAGGAAGCCAACTGTAGCCCGAGTGAAACACCACAAGCTTCTTTCAAAATTGAAAACAATATCTTTGAATATATGCATATGTAACACTCAGAAAATGAAGATTAGCTCATAGGTAGAATAGTTTGGGGTGGGTTTTTTTTAATGTTTCTTCTTAATTACTAATAAAATTTATAAACACTTAAATCATTTAGGCAAAAATAAATTTTCATGGAATTTATTATCACAGTGGTAGATATTAGAAATACCTAGCTAACAAATAGATAGACTGGATACGCTCTAAAGGCTTGACAACTGGCACTAGACCAAGATGCAATTAATTACCCAGAGCAAGAGTTTATAAAGCTAAAATCTGTAGAGGATCAGCAGTTA
>NW_009260182.1:919521-948468 GCF_000687185.1 Egretta garzetta | reverse complement strand
TTCAGCAGTTATCTTAGTAGACTGAGTGAAGAATTCTTGGTATAGCCCAGTAGATAATACCCAAGCTAAAGCAGTCCGTCCTGGTTTAGCTCTCCCTGCTTCCCGTCCTACAGAGTTGTACCAGCCAGAGGCATTAATATTAATCTGGCTCTTGACATTGATATAACACCCCTGGAATCTGGAAATCAGCTCTCCTCCAACATTTATGAAGCTAGGCACCAAGGTCCTCTTCTTATTTTCCTGACCATGGAAAACATTGATTTTACTGAGTTTTGGACAGCTCCAAAGAGCTTATGCTCTTTACCTGATTAGGCTTTTCCTCCAGCTTCCATCAAGTATATTTTAGATACTGGTCAATAATTGAAGACTGTCATATTTCAATAACCTATCTGTATCTAGATAAACTGTCAGCACATTTTGTAGGTGTATCCTGCTTACTAATGAGGATAGGATCAAAGGATAACTGATGGAACGTCTACACAAGGAAGGTGTAGATATAAGTCCCCAGAATTTCAAAATTATCACTGTTGCAACAGGCCAATGGACAAAATCAAGCCTCAAACTAACAAGGTGAGGATGGTGTGGCAATAAATACATGGTACTTACTTAGTCACATAACAGGTAGCTAATATCCTTGGTGAACATTGAACCCGAACGTGTCCTACTATGTTATGGCTACCTAAGAATGTAACTGAAGCTTAGCCCCAACACAAGTCTCCACATTGTAAACTAGAGATTGCTAAATTAGGGTAATTGCATCTAAATTGATAGCTTGGAAGTACTCCCGGGTTTGCCTGGGTCTAGGTGAGTGTTCTTGCTCTCTCCCAGCCATATATCTGGCAAGTCCTCAGTACACCCTAGTTCTTTTCCCTGCACATGCATGGTTTTGATTTTATAGTAAGAAAACCTAAGGAAGGATCTCTAAAAAAGCTGTGGTGGGCTGTAAGCTTGTGATCTAGACCATCAGAAGAGTCGAAGTCTGGCATGCCTTGTGGCACAGACTGGCTGGCTGCTCACCCCAAAAGTTGGAAGACCTTTCATTGACTACAGTGGACTCTGGATGAGGCTAAAGGTTCAAAAAGATCCGGGTATTTCTGTGACTGTAAGGGACTTCTGGAGTTTTCATAATAGAAACACATTTTAGAAGTGACAGTACATCTTATGTGTCGGGGTAAAAGCCAACCTCTTCAGAGATCAGAATAAAATCCATGTTCCTAACTTTTTTTTTTTAAAAGGCCTATTCCCCAGCTGCCTGCTGTTTGCATCTTGCGTTGCTATGTGATACTACCATTTTCAGAGATGGAATAACATATCCTGTATCTGATCAAATATGACAATTCCTATATTTCTGTTTGCTATTTGATTTGAGTAGGGATGCTGTGGTGAATAAGAGCATCCAGAATCAGGCTCAATAGTAAATATAAATGATGTCTTTTATTTGTTGTATAATTTATAGTTTATTTATGCATTCCTCTTTGCATGAGTTAGCCTTTCATGAGAAATTCTCTGACTGCTGGATTCGTCAAAAGGGTAACCAGGAGATATTTTTCATTTTAACAAATACAAATGGCAACCTGGTGCTTCCTTATCTGTTTTCTGAAGCATACAGAATAGCTTTTGGAATGATTACTAGGTGTTGTATTGGTTTAAAAAAAAGGGGGGGAAAAAAAGAGAAAAGAAGCAATTTCATATATATTAGGTCATAGAATTCAGAGCTAGATAAAGTCTGTTACTTGATTGAATATGTCTCCTCTGTGAAATGGTTATAGAGCAAATTGGGGTCCTATTAGGCATTAAACTGATTATGCATTCGATAGTAGTTTGGTAGTATTCAGTTTCAATACAGTATATGCTAAATTCTGCTCAGTAAAATCCCTGCTACAAAGATAAAATTTTACATCAGAATTATTGCAAAATGTAACTGTGATTTCTGTGTATCATTAGCAAATCTTTGTGTGTGTGTGTTAACCCCTGGGTATTGCATAGTAAAATGAGAACCTACTGGCTTTATTTTAGGCTAAAACCAGTAATGAAAGGAGTGATGCATTTTCTGCTGAAGTGAATGAAGTTGCAGTCAACTAAGAACATCAATTTTAGCTAATGTAGGAGAGAAAACTGGTGCTGAAACTTCAGGGAAAACAACGTCCTATATCCCTGGAAGAGAAGCAAGACATTCTCACATGTCTGAATCCTTGAGAGAAATGAAGGGAAATCAGATGACAGTAAATTTGATAGATGACAAAAAAAAGAAAAAGTCAGTTTATTCTTGGTTTCCCTCAAAAGAGTATCTCGGGGTGGTTAAATAATCATATTAGGACTTTATTTTCAATAGGTTTTATTTGTCTGCATATGTTTTATACAACTTCTAGAAAAGTTCTATTCCTTGTGGTAGATTTGGCACTTTGTGGCACATTCACTTTTTTACTGGGTCAAACCATTGTGCTGTGCTAGAGGGGCTGGCTCTGAGACACCAGGAGGAGTGCATTGGTTAGGCAGTCTGTTGTACCTGGAGATGCAAAAGCAGAGTCATCAGGGCCTAATTGTCACTCCCAGCTGTTCACCTGAGTCTTGGATTTATATACTCTCCATTGTGTTTCATCTACACAGTAGCTTAACACAAACTTCTCTCGTCGCTCTGTCTGCAAGCTACAAGTGAAATTTGAGGTGTGCTGAAGGGAAAATGCTTGGATCATGCACAGCAAAGTCCTCATTGGGAGCATGGCTGGGCTCCTGCATGGTGCCCAGCCTGCAACCACGCAGGTAAAAATCAGCTCTGGTGTGCTTACATGATGTCTCAAATTGATCAAAAGTTGTTAGCTTACACTTCTGAAGTGCTGAGGCTGGCAGCTTAGTGCCAAGAACCCCCAGCATCTGGTCATGCAGACATGCCTATTTAGGCTATACCTAGACATGTTGCCTGTCCTGCATTCCTAAAGCACAATATCCAAGACCGCAGGGCTGACGATCTAAGGAGAAAATTCCACAGGCACAGCAGGGAAAGCCATGTCCTAGGCCCTGTCTGGATGCAGGATAAATGAGTGCCTGCTAGGAATAAATATATCATTCACACAAATAAAAACCATGCATGCGAATTGTCCAGAGAGTTCTGTGTTTAGCTTCAACAATGAAGAAAGTAATTTTTAATAGGAAGGATGCATTTTTACTAATAATTCAGTTCTTGTCCAGTAATATACAACTCTTCAATTATATGTATTGAATACAAATTTAATTGTACATATCAAACAATTTTTTTCTTGAAGTAGGGGAAATTCTATCTATTCTTTAAGCTCAATTTAAGTTTTATTTTTAAGACTTTGAGTGGCACTTCGATCCGTCTCCATAATTTATGGTTTTTGTCCATGGAAGAAAGAATCTACAGTAGGGTAAAGGAATGAAAAGATAAAGGCACAAGGAAAGGGTTAATTTATAACTAAATGAGTAAATGAATAGACAGGGTCACTGTGCTATGTCTTAGTTGTCTGAATGCACTAATTTCTTCAAGTTTTGGGGTATCTATCAGAGCAGAAGTCAAGTACAATTACTTTAAAATTAATGCAATAAACGAATGAGTTAGAACATTAAAGGAGATTGTGTTTCCTGCTCTGCATGTTTTAATTTTAATTTGTTTCCTATTTAACAATTAAAACCAAGGATTTCATTAATAAAGTTAGTATTTGTTAATCAGGCTTAAATTCTGTATCTTAATTAATTCTGCAAGGAATTTAATGGATCAGGTTATCAGAAAACTGACAAAGCAGGCGAAAAATGAATTTTCACTTTTAAAATCCTATTTTGGTGCTTCATAGTTGGAGCTTGTTAAAAGTGATTATATCATAAGAAAATGAGTGTGTCTTAAATGTTAAAAGTAATGCAACTTTGACACCTGTTTCCTGTTTTGAAAGCTTCCCACCTACATATTTCATGCATTTCCATTCTACTTAGAGTCACGTATCAAGTGTACATTTAGTATGGAATATATGCACCATATGTAGGATAAGCCATAGAAGTATAGCTCGGAGAGTGCTGTGGTGCAGCCAAATGGGTGCATTACCTCTAAGGTATGCTCATGGGCTCAGCTGGTGCCCATGCCAGTCTGCCCAAGAATACCAGAAGACAGCACTCTGGTGGAATGGCTGACTGTGGCAGTGTTCACCTCTGTCACTTTTGAAAACCATTTCTATGTTTTTGGAAATTTGGACTTTCTTAGAAAGAAGGATAAGAGGACTCCTCGGAACCCCTCAATGCATAAGAAATATTCAGCACAGTCTGGCCATGAAGGAGAAGCTAATGTTAGTGTGGGAGTGAGGGGGAAACAGCCAAAAGCTTTCTGGATGTTATTGTAAATACTAAATTATTAGCTGTGTGTAGTGTCCTTCTATAGACGTATTTTATATAAACTATTAAAGCTGTGTGACTTGGAGCTTTCCCATTAATGCCTTGCAACTCAATGAAGGAGAATGTTAAAGCTTCTAATCTGCCCCAAAAAGCCCAGCCAAACTGAAGGCCATGAATAAGTGCCATTAACTGTCCATTAATATTTTTAAAAAATTGTATACCACGGTCACTGCTTTTCAAGGACAGTAAGAGGAAGCTATACATCTCTAAATACAGGTAGCTGTTTCATATGCGTATCCCTGTAAAAATTAATCGTATGTTTGGAAATTCAGGCCCATGGAATCCTTTCATTCAAGAGACTAGCCTAAAGCTTTTAGTGCTGAAAAAGCAGCTGTTGAGGATAGGGTTTTTTTGGCACCCTGTTTTGATTTTAGAATGACATATGGGAGAGATGAGAGGGAGATGGTGATCTTGTTTCCCAAGGAAACGGCTGTGCGCACACTCATGTACTGGAGGTGACACTGTGATATATTTCCCCTCCATCAGAGGGCTTTACTGGACAAATTGCAAGGGGTGTTGAAAGTGATAAAAGGAATGCATCACTGCATATTTGCTTTACAAGCAAGATACATAAACAGAACGTTTTCTCACAGCCACCATGCAGAAGCATCCCTGGTGCCTTTATAAAAATTGATCTGCCCTTTGAAGCCATGTGCAGTCTGAAATGACAAGATTTCAGCCTCCAAAAAGGGGATTAAGGAACTGGCTTCCAGATAATGCTGACAGCCCTCTAACACTCTACTACTTGACTACCACAGCCAGTGCCAAGCTTTTGATGCTATCATTAGAGACATAATAGGAAGATTAAATCATGAACAGAGACACATTGATTTAAAATATATATGTATGTATACATTTTAGAGCTGCACAATTCATAATTTGATTTAATTTTCTGTAGCAATAGAAGAAAGTTAGGCACATGACGACCAAACACCTAGTGATTCAGGAGGAATGAGCAAATACTTGTAATGAAGAGTGCCTTAGAGATGTTGAACTAATACTGAAGTAATACAAAGTCTCCAGAAAAAACTGAAAGTTGCTTATCTAAAACTAAACTGTAACTATATACAGGGTACAGGTTTGCTCTCAACACTGTCATTTAATCCTACCTTTTCAAAAAGGTGAAGTCTGGAGCTGTAAAATGGGGGTGCGTTCAGCATGATAGATACCAAGCACTGAAAAGACAGAGTATGAATAAAAGCTGGAATCTGTTTATGCCCTGGCAGGCAGTGGTAGCTTCCTGCTCTCACTTAGAGGCTTTTCTTTTATCTGCTGGAATGAATAAAGAAAAGCTATAATTAGAAAAAAGTCTTAGGTAATTTTCATAAAGCAAAGTCCAAATATTGCTCCTGTAATGCTGGCAGATATTGTTATAACTCCTGTTAAAAGAAAAAGTAAATCATACTTTAAAAAGCTGCTGGATAAGCATACCTACAGTAGCAAAGAGATCAATGCAAACATTAAAGATTAAATTTCATTAAAATGTATATTTAGGAAATATTTTTTAAGACTCTTCTGAATGTTTTAACTTTACATTTTATAATTTGGAAGCTACATTTCTTTGTTAAAAGTCCTTGCTTGTGTTGCTACTCAGCCAACTGGGCCTTTTGCATACTGAAATATAGTGACTATGCAAAAGTCCAGTTTACAGCTGGCTTGTAAGGCAATCTGTCCCAGTTAGGGTTGGTCTGAGTATTTTCTACAATGAAATCAAGCAGTGTAAACAGCTTTTAGCAAAAAATAGGGGAAAAATATATAAACACAACAAATCTTATTCACAGATGGAAAGAACATGAAATAGCACATCAAGCAAACTTCCTGTGCTTTTGTGCCAAAGTAAAATCTTTCAAAGGCAGTGATAAAAACTCTGTGAAACATTCAAAGATGTTACATGCTTAAAACCAAAATTTTTATTTGTAAAAAATTCCAGTTTTACTATGTTCTGAGGAATTAAGTCCTCCTTTTCTTTGCCCATTTCCACTTTCTACTGTGTATATAGATAGCATGGTGGAATAATATTGTGGCAGAGATTTGACACATTCAGGAAAGATAATGAAAAATTAACATCTTTAAAGATAATATTTTAATATAATCCTTTTTTAATTTAAATGAGACCCATTGATAGTAGTGTATTATTCTTAAGAAAAAGAATAGCATAGGCTTCTGTACACGGATTTTTTTTCCAAACAAATGCAAGATAAATCAATAAACCCTACACAGTAAATGAAGAAAATGACTTGTGATTTTCGTGTAAATTACTAAGAACTAATACATAGTACACATTTTTTTATTTTGTTATGCTTTTGCATCTTACCACGCAAATTGTCTCTATATTCTGGGGTAACTCTGAAATACACCTATATGTCTAGAACATTTACAAACCAAATGAAGTGAAAGCTTGGTTAACACTTCTGTAAAATTATCAGAATTTTGTGCTCAGTTTCAGAATCCCCAGATTAAAATAGGTCAAGTTTTTAATAAATGTGCTTTTACTTGCTATATTAAGCTAAAAAACTTACTGGTTCTCACACTCTGCTAGCTGCAATCGAGATACAGGGACTATGTCAAGAATACCATTCCTCTATGAAGATGATTTGAAATTGGTGTTATGTTAGTGATTTTGCATCATATTTTGCTAGGGTTGATGGATGGCAAAAGTCCTATCACGTTAGTAAACATCCACTGTACAGTAATTTTATGCTGCACTTCTCTCCTACTATGATAAGGAAGTTACTAGTGTGCTTGATGCATTTCTCAAATTAAATTCAAGTTTTGAAACATATCAGTGAAATGCAGGGTTTCATACAGGTGCAGGAAGAATTAATTTCTTTAGGGAAGACAAAACTCTGAAAGTTTAACTGGAATTTCACTACTTTTTTTTTTTTTTTTTTAATACGGTTCAATTCCTTTTGGATCTTCCAAGTCCAAAATCACTGATGGTACAATCAGAGGAAAAGCTTTTCTTTTTTAAGCAGAGCTTAAAAAGAGTCAGTGCTTTATAGTGATCCAGAACTAAAATGCTATATTATCTATATAGATCAGTGATCTCAAAGGAAAGAGCGTATTTGTTTTACATAGTACACTTGCTTTCTTCCAGGGCAATCTACATTCTGAGTATTGGAAGCAAAATTTATTTCCTTTCACTTTTCTCCATCTTTTTCTCAACTGAAATTTTAATGCTAGTATAAGGAAAAAACCCCTTTTACTATAGTACATAATTTATTGGATTATTGCAGGTGGACTTTCAGAGTGCTCTTTGAGTCAATGGAACGAAGTCCTTACTTCCTTTCATCTTCATTGAGATGTTTCACAGGATGTCAAGAGCTGAATCAATAAATGCTTATTTTTCACACTATAGGAGTAATCTTGTTACTCAACACTTTATCCTTGAACACAAATACCCTAAACAAATTGAAAGAGGTGCTGGTATTTTACCATTGAATACCTATGAGAGAAGAATTTTTAATCCTATGAGTACAAGTAACAAAACTAGGCTGTGTTTAGCATTTAGGAGGTTATATAGAGTCAATTTTTAAGATCAGAAGGGACAATCAGAGTGATATAATTTGATTTCCTGTATGGTATGGGAGAAGGAATCTCATCCTGCAGTTTCTGTGTCAAAATCCATACATTTTTTTTAAGGTAGAACACATATTTTGAAGAATATGTCCAGATCTCCTGTAAGGATTTCAAGCAATGGAGAATTCAGCACCTTGAATAAATTGCCTCAAGTAACTTGCTCATTCTTTAAGGAGCAGAAAATTCAGTTGCAGGAACATACACACTTATAGGTGAGTATCCTCTTCAGAAACATATTGAGTTCCGAAGAGATTTTCTTGCTTACAGGAACCAGAGTATAAATAGTAAACACTTTGCTGGATGATCCACAGGAGAAAAGATAGAGATTTTGTAGTTCTTAAATTTAAAAGCTGATCTCAATGAGAATGTCCCCTGAAGGATACTTTATCTCTGAAACCACTTTATCTCATTGGAGAACAATGGTTCTTTCAGAATTTCACAAGCAACTTTCTGAAACCCCTGAAATCTCACTATTTTTCAATGACAGAAAAAGTGTTCGAAAAGATAAAGGCAAAAAATTGTCCATTTGATTTTGCAGATCTTGTGACATTCAGGGTTAAGTTCCTAACAGTAATATCAAGTAGGTAATGAAAGTCACTGAAAAGGTAGAACGCCTTTGTAAGGTATAGCAGAATATATCAGAAACACAATGTACCGCTTTTCATATTTTCACACTGTTTAAAATTGCATAGATTAAAAATCTTTTTTGTTTCTTGTTTGGTTGGTTTGGTTTTGTTTTCTCAGTATATTCAGACAATTATATTCACAACCGGTAAAAACAGTGGGGAGGTCATCTCCGTTAACTTGTAAATAAATCTAGCACTAGGTGAAAAGAAACCTACCTGAATGATTTGAGAATACTCTTTACTGGAGGTAGAATTCTACTTGTGGCATCATATACCTTCTCGGAAATTGTGAGTTTGCCCACATCTCTGCCTTTTCCAAAGTTAAGAGCTTCCAATTACTTGTTAACCCTTATGGATTGTAGCATCTACTGGGCTAGGCCTGAACAATTGCAAACTATGTCTAATGCAGAAATATTCACTTGCTAGTTTACTCAATTTACTTTTTTTTTTTTTTCCCAATACTACTTGGGGTGGTATTCTACTATATTGGGCAGTTTTTGCTAAACTATGAATGTTTAAGCATACTAATTCTTTTTTCTTTTTACGTTACCTTGAAACTTCCATAACATGGATAACATTGACAGATAGACTACAAAACAACATACTATTGCATGCATCATACTTTCTGTTATATTTTCAAAGTCTCGTGTTAAATAATGATTAAACATTTTCTTCCAAAGGTTAGTATCTGCTTTCTTTCAAAGCTTGTTTCTTGTAGCAGAATTAGGCTAGCAACTGAAAAAAGGTGATGAAGAGACTCTTGTAGTCAAGGTAGAACTGGGCTGGAATTCTTGTGTTACCACTGACAAGAGATCTTGAGCAAATAGTTCCATCTCTCTTTATTATATGGCTGTCTGTAGGCACCCTTTTATCTGTATTATTTAGCTGTAACACCTGGTATATTGCAAATCTGCTAGTAGTTGCCAGTGACTTTTCATTAAATTCTTGGAATTGTATGTCCTTGGAACCACGAGGGAAATAGACCAGGCGGTCCAGCATACTCTGCTTGAAGAAAGGTGGTTCTGTTTTCAAGGGTCATGTATTTTTGCATTCTTTAAATAAGTAGGTTATTGTGACTTTCTTTAGGAAGTTGTTTCATAGTCATAGCAGATCCCATTACAGCAAGTTTTCTGTGTTATTTAACTTAGTTATTTTCTCAGTTTTAGCTCATTTCTTCTAGCTTTGGTTCTTTGTGACAGGATATATAACAATAGACAATAATGAGATCAAGAGATAATCAAGAGATAATATGATCTGAAGTAGTGTGACTTCACCATGTCAGCAAAGCATATGAGAGTCCTTACAAGGAAGTTAACGACTCTCAGAGAGTAAGTGGTCCAGGAGGAGAGTTGACCTATGATTTTAACAAGGGGCCAAACTACTTTTATTCTTAAAACCTCTGCATGCTTCTTCAAAAAGGAACTGGGCTGGATTACGAACCAGTGTTTTAACAACTGGTGAATGATGTTTAATGATTGTACGGGTGTGCTCCCTCTGAAAGGAAGAACTCTTTTCCCAAAGGAAGACTGTAACATATGAGACTAGTAATTTTATTCCCTTTCTTCTCTTTTTCTTTCTTTACTTTTGCTTTCTCTATTTCTTGTAAGAGAGAACTCCAGACTAAGGGGAGCAGATGAACTCCCACTCCGCATCCTGTTAGAAAAATCTGTCTCAGCCTTGTGAAGAGAGGACAGGCATACAGGCTCATCTTTACCAAAGGATGCACTGGAGAAAATGTTTACCTGCAATAATCTTATATATTACTGGTATTCCCCCATCTACACATTTTGTAGATTGCATCATGTTCTCACTGTTCATTGATTCTACAAGGAATTTGTTTCTGATGCTCAACAGCAGTGCATACTTAGCATGAACTTAAATTGATCTCCTGTCCTGTAATCCTGCACTGCGAAGTTGTATCTTCTTTGTTATCTATCATTCAGTTTATATCCATTCTGTCATTGCTGGTGTTCAAGGTCTGCTCTTTCATCACTTGATCTTTACTGAATGTTGTCTTAAATTTATTCTGACACTAATTCTAGCAATAACTTTTAACTCTTTATATTACATTAGGACCATAATTCAATTCTGACCCAGCCTCATCAGTGTCACTTGATTACTGTCTTTTTTTGTGATGGTCATTATCAATACAAATTCATGAAATCTAGTACAAGCAAATTTAAATGAATTCCAGAATGAAACAGTGTCAGGTGGCTAAGTACAATCTGAAAAATGCTATCATTTTTCATACCATACATAGTAACATCCTTGCTGCTATAATGCCTTTATAATTTCTTTTTCTCACAGTGAATGTAGTTCTATCTAGGTTAATTCATCTATATGTGAATCTAATATGTTTCTTCAGGATCATGCAGTTTAAATTCTGATTAGGACACTCAGAACACAAAATGGAGTTCCTTTCTTTCTTCCTTCCAATGCCCTTAACAGGCCAATCACAATTATAAAACACTTTACATGCAGACAGACATCAGTAAGTAAGTAAAGGCGCTTTTTTGTGTGCTCTTTTTTTCTGGAGAGAGAGCGAAACACATCCTTACAGCTTTGCAGTTTTCACTTTCCTCATTTGTTCCCAACTTCTTGGCACAACATATTTTATTTACTTCAAGCAATGTATGCAAGGTCAGGATCTGCTGGTAACTCATGGACAGCTTTGCAGCTCACATTACCAAACAAGACTAGTAGCGGTAACAGTGCAGCGAACATGTAATTAAGAGTATCAAGCCAAATTAGAATCTAATTGATGACCTAATGATGAAAGTATCCACTTCTCATTGAGTGTTCTGTGAGCCAACCAGTCTCTTTTGGTGCACTGAATTTTCATTAATGCTTATGTAAAGAACAAAGCAAAGAACAGCTGTTGCATCATGGGCTGAAACAATTGTATAATAAATTCATGCATTTTGATTATTTTAGATTTATTGGGGTAAACAAAAATTATGCAGCAAAAATGAGACTAGTTTGCCTATATAGGTAAAGACTGAAATATGTACATGTGTATCTTGATAAGGTAGTAGAAGGCAACATTATCTAGCCTTACATTTATCACTGGAAAGCAGTGGGTACCGAGTAATGTCAGCTGTCAAGCTCAATTATTTTTTAGCCTCTACTCAGTCATAACATTCACAGAAATCAGCAGCTATTGTACCTTAACAAAGATTTCTGCATTTGATTTTCTCACTGTCTCTGCATTTCTTGGTGTGTGGTCAAGTCAAACATATGCAAACACATGCATCTTGGTTTTATGTGACTTTGATAAAGCAAACTTATATGGGTTTTTTTCTTGGTGTATTATCATAAAATACCATATTAAAAAAAAAGTTGAATATCAACCTTTTTCTATTATCCAGCTGTTTCTGATGGAAAATTATGTACCACAAAAATAAGAAAGTGTGAAATTCTTAAGAAAAGCTCACCCACAAGGCCACCAACAATTACTTAATTTTTTTGACTGCAAAAATGAACAAACTTGACACAGCAGATGGGGGAAATGTATCTTTTCAAAGAGACCTTTTTCCTACTGGAGAGATGTAGTGTAAAAATCTGATTAAGTCTGCAAATCCTGTAGAATGGTAACATCTGGGGGAAGGGGAACTTAGATATTGGTAAAGTGTCTTTGCAAAATATGTAGCTTTATTAACATTTTTGATGAGAGAAGACAGAGGCATGTGAAAATCTGTAAGTAAGGTATTCCATGTGTCAGAATTAAACAGCAGGCAATGCTTTCTGGACATGCACATAGATCGTTAAAATAAGTACTCAAGTGATTGTCCATCTCTAATTTGCATAAAAATTTGAGAATAAATTGGTAGGAGAAGGTACTATTTTTAAAATTGCAAAATAACAGTGGAAGACCATTTTCCTTTTAAATGAAAGGAAAATCACCTCATTTTCAACAGTGGCACTGGACTGGTCTGAGTGAATATGTGTATGAATTCACTCAATAAAACCCAGCTACTTCATGAAGGACCTGCAACTCCAAGACAGAACACTGTTACCTTTTTTTGAACATATGTGCTAATGGAATTGGAGGAAGATCTGATATTCCTGGTTTGTTTTTTTTTTCTTACCTAGGGAAGGTTACACTAGAGGGCGTCACGTTCTTAGTGATAGTGGTGTTCGGGGAGAGGTATTGGATCAATCTTCGTGCTCTCTGCTATGCTGTATGTGGCCCATAAACACAGAAATTTCTCATGACATCAGTGAAGATGTCTTTGTCTTCATCTATATCTTCTTTTGCTGTCAGGGGAAGATGTAGCTCACAGAAATAAAGTCAAAACTTTTGAATCCAGATTCTCAACTGGTGCCAAACATTAGACCTTTATGTCCTTGAAGATAAAGTTACCTGTTCTATCTATATTTATAAGTATGGACTTTGTGTCATTTACTGTTTACTTGTGTTTTATATGGAGTCAAAACTTTTATTTGGGAAGATTTGTAATACCTTCAGCACCCAGCAAAAGTAAATCTGTGGAATGTTAGGTGTGCTCATTGTCTGTGAAACATACTATCATATACTCTTGAACCACGGGCATTTGCTTTATGGTTGTGAAATGCTTTACTCTTACCATTAATTCCTTTAGTGACTCTGTTTTACAAAACACGTTTTTCATGATTTTGCACTTGCAGTAATGCTACATGCATAATTGCAGTAAATAGCTCATTATTTCGATCAAGAGGCTATTAAATTAACCCTAAAGATAGATCACACGTATAGATCACATGTAAGGATCCAGCATCCATGCAGATCTTCTGAAGAACCTAAATTTATTCCTCTTTAAAAATGTGAGTAGCCTTCAAAGCTGCTAAGGAATTATGTGACAAGGGAAGTAGCTTTAATTGTTTCCCACAGGAGATGTGGATGAGTCATTGAATTCAGTGAGGTTATTTGATATTATGCTTAATTTGATTAAGCATGAGAAAATTTCTAAACAAATTAGTGGTCAGCAGGACAAAACTGATGTTCTAGCTGAGACATGCACTAAGTTTTTCCAGATTATTGTGATAAATCACTGAAATAATATCGTAACTATTTTTAAACCGTCAGAGAGGACACTAGCTGATAGTCCTGGAATATTAGAGCAAAAGTTTTGACATCAGTACACACGTAAACTTGCTGAATTGCACTTTATTTCCTGTGAACAAATAATATTGTATTGCCTGCATTCAGGACTCCCATATAAATATCCCATCATTTCAGTGATGGTGAGTGGCAATTTGCATTCGATAAGAGAATACTTTAATGTAAAAAAAGAGAATGAAAAAAAAGAATTAATGGTAAAGATAAAGGCTACTGGGAGAGTTATCAAATTGAATCAAGATGGAGCACAAGTTCAAAAGATGCTTGGAATTGGGCAACTTCTCTGTGTTGAAGTTTTGTTACAGGTATGTGCACAAGTGTCTTTTCAGAGTGCAGATAAGATTTCTGGGGAATTCTAAAAAAACTCTGAAGTGGTTTTGAAAACCCAAATGGTGTGTTTAGCTGTGAAGGGAAAAAAAAAAATATCTCTGCCAGAAGCAATTTAAAATTCAAACTATTTTAGTCTAAATGAAATCTGAGATCTATGGAGGGAACTCTTAAACTAGAATCCACCTCGGAGACTTTCAGCCACCTGAAGAACCCATTCTTTATTCCTAAAAGTGTGCCTTTTTTGAGAATTGGAGAAGGCATCTAGAAAACAGTCCAGAAATGACCTTGAATATGTACCCTGTTTATTTAATAATCTTCATTAACAAACTAATGAGCCTTACATTGTTTCATTGTAATTTACCTACACAAGTAGCAAGTAGTTCCACCCCTTGGAAGACCTCCATTAATTTATTTTTCATATATTATTTGACAGATGACCCCATTTGATCCTAAGCCAATGCCAGGTGGAGCAGCAGGAGAGCTCCCAGCTGTTCCAGGGTGACTAAGCGGTGGAAACTGGCAAAGAACAGAATGAGGATTGATTTGCACATTAAAGTGAGATAGAAAGTGAATAAGTTATCTTCTTGCTATGACAGGGTAATCCCATTCTTTTATTCTTCATTTCTGCTTGCATTTGTAAAAGAAGAAAAATACCGATTTCTCACACCAGCTAGAGCTAAATGCATGCTGGGTGAACTTCCTCCTCTTTCTGTCCCTGTAGTCACCGCACTGTACTATTCAGGAATGCTGGACACCGTTATTATTCTGCAAGGTAAAAAGAAAGTTGACGTACAATGATACTACATGCCATTTTAATTTTAGGATTACATTTTAACGTAATCTTGAAACTTGACAGCACAATGCAAATTTTTTGTGCATTCCGAGTTTTGCGATTCATTTTTATGTTAATCTCTTATAATCTAACGAGTATTCATATGCTAATTTTTTATTAGCACACCAGCATGCTCTTTTAATGTACAAGTAAGTGAACTGGTGCCATCTCACAGAGATGCATTTAAAGAGACACAGGGTTGATGAGTTTATTTAACAAAGAAAACACAAAACCACGTGCTACTCACATGTATTAGCATTATTTAGCATTAGAGAAATTCCTTCTGCTTTTCTGAAATGTATGCAGCAAGCCAATATGATGAAGACAATAGTGAGGAATATTGTCTATATCCTCACAGCTGTGCAGTCCTACCAAATGCATTCCCTATGGGACTAAATAGATCCTATGTGGATCATACTGGAAGGGACAGGATGGATGAATAACCCAGGCACTCTTTTTTGTCTCTGTAAACGAGTAAAGACCAGGAAAGGGAAGAGAGGGATGCACCGAGTTGAGTAGTATCTAATAGCAGACCAGGGCAAAGTACCCAACACTCTTCAGCATCCCAGGGCTGGGGAACTCTAGTGCAACAGTGTCTCTCAGAACACTCCTGAGTCTCCACACTCTTATATTTCCAGAAGGACCTGGACTCAAAGATGAGCAAATGTCTTGATTTTAGCCATGGTAATTTGTTTAGTAGGCAGGTGAATATGAGCTACTTTGTGCATAACAAGAGACAGGTTCTCTTTCCTTTTTTCTTTCCATTCTTCAGCTGAACTAGTTCAACTTGCATTGTAACAGGTTTATCTAAACTTAGTTTACTTGTAGGATCCCCAATTTTGTGCTGGGGGAAGGAAATTACTGCAGATACAGGCCCTTCCAGTGCTAGATGTTTGCAGAACTTGAGAAACCTGATTTGATATTATGTTTTTTTCTATTTGTTAATCCTTTTGTCCTGAAAAATGTTTATAGACCCGTATGTGCTTTGATCGTTTCACTATTGCCATACTTAGACTCTTGCTTTTCCTGTAAGGATTGGAGTGAATGTGTAAGACAGGATAGTGGGAGTTGAGAATTTCACACACATCCTACCCAATAGTCAGAGATGCTTAGGAACTCTGCCATCGCACAACTACAAACACTGTGCGTCATACCTTTTTGGATATGCATCGCATGATTCAGAAATATGTATTTATAGTTAGCTGCAGCTACTTCTAATTATTGTATCCAAATATTTACTATGTCCAATACCATTACAAAATAGAACTTCATAAAAGCTGTACTTATATGGAAGCATAACTGCCTTGGCACCAATGTATGAGTGATGTATCCGCTGGGGTGACCTTGCAGGTCAGGCTTCATACTACAATTGGCTTTAATTAGAAGCTGTCCTATTCTCTGCATGCATCAGAGAGACAGTCAGAAAACTGAAATTCTGTGCTACATTTGAAAACATGAAAGAAAGTAAAGGATGAGAGATTCTGCAGAACTGAACAAGGAAAGGGCAAGCATATTGAATTGCAGGGCTAAGAAGAAAAAACTTCTGTAAATTTATAATTGCACCATAGTTTAAACTTGCGAGCAGTGGTCAGTAGAAAAAAATGTATTTTTCTCTGTTGAGGTGGAGAGAAGGAAGGATATTTTTAAGCTTATTATGTTATAATTTTTGCAATGTTTTTTGAAGTCTGTATTGGCATTTGTCCTGTGGGCTTGCAAAGAATGACAGATACCATTCTCAAGTCTGGGACTGAGGACTTCTCCTACAGGTACTAGTTGTGAGTGGTGATTTTCTTTCATAAGTGACTCAGCTCCTATTTGATTAAGAATCCCAGTGAGCTCACTCATTCACTAGTTACTAATGCGCTAAAGCAATTTATTTACTAAGTCAGTTTTTAAAAAATTTATTTCTCTACTACTTTTGCAGCCAGAGTTTCAGTTGGTTTTTAGCTGCCAAATCCCTTCCTATCAATTCTCAGCCATGCAGGCATGCCTTACCCATTTCTTGGTTATTAAGAGATTCCCTTCTCATAACGCTGAATACATATCCAGCTCAAAGGCATAACCGTACCTCTTGCAGATTAGGGAATTCCTTCAGATGATGTCTCATAACACAGAGGTGCTGGGGTCCAATAAAGAATGTGGACACTTAATTGCACAATTTGGAGGAAGGGAGTTTTGAAATCACTAGCTCAGGCACTGGTAGTAGCAGCACAGGACTCGGACAAGATTATTTACTTCTTCCAAAAGCTACTGAGGCATAACCTGCGAATCACAGACCCTTACATCAGGTAGGGGAAGTAAAATGGCAGGAAAATACTTATAAAACCAGGAATGTGCTTTCACACAGAGATGAAGTGCTGTATATTTAGGCAGCATGGAAATGTATATTAAGCAAGGAAGGTGAAGGAAAAAGACCTGAAACCATCAAAACTTCATGTGGTACTAATCATATGGCGCAGTGTTGATTTTCAGCCCGTCCAGTACTTACAGAGGAATATACCTTTTAGAGATGCCAGAGTATGCTATGTCATTGCTTTTTTATCTAACAAATTCAGATCTAGACTAAGTTAACAGAAATTACCATTAGTGAAGGCTATTCCTCAGTGTATATAAAATAAGCCATTTGAGGCCAGTTGTTTACACTATGATGTCATCATTTTGCCATAATGACACCAACTGGCAGCAATGCTGACAGTCACATTATGCAAGGCAGTAATAGGTAGGCATAGCAAATGAATATCTTCTCGACACTACTGGTGGTGTCTCTGTAATTAGAGAGTCACACTGCTGTGGGTAGTGTGGGGAATCTTACATTTGTTCCTGGCAATGCTAAAACTACTCTTCAGACAGTACATAGTAATGTATTTTTGTAAATGTAAAAGTACTTTACAAATAATGTATTTTTATCACATTTTTAGGAAATGTGGATAATGACATTTAATAAGAATATTTACAAGGTGTTTCATGTGGCATGTTGCAAAATGGATGCTTGCTCTTTCTCAATACCACAAGTTTCTGTAAACCACTCAAGAAAATGGGGTAGGGGGGAGTGTAAAGCGTGTGTCAACCAATCAAAAATAGTGGATCCAGTTACACAAGTATCTGTAGAACAAATCCCAGAATTTTACCAATATAAAAAAGTAATTCAGGGAATTTAGGCAAACCTACAATAAATTTCATCTTGTTAGAAAAATGAAAGATTAAAAATAGAGCTCATCAGAAAAAAGGTAAATATATTTTCCAGAGAATTTCAATATTTCATAAGATTCTGAGAAGTTTGGTAAGATACAGAATGGATTTACTGTGTCTCCTGGAAGGAGATCTAGCAAGCAGCTCCTTTTCTGAAACCATTCATCTGTCCACCTATTTGACTGTATGGTAAAGTTCATCCATTATCTCTAAACTTGCATTACCCTGGGTTTGCAACATCTGTGAAATCCTCAGGAATTTTAAAATAGTCTGCAAAAAATTCTTCTCTTAAGGGATGTAAATTGCAAGGGAGGTAACAAATCCTTTCATGTGAGTCTGATGTATCTTTTATTATATGAATTATTTGGTTTATTTGAATTACATGGATTATATGAAATCCACCTCTGTATTTTTCCTTATCTCATTTTTAGAGATAGTAGTCAATCATGGAGAATTTTGATTTGCTCTTAAGAATTAACTTAATTCTCTTTCTGTTGTAACTAAGTGAAATGTTCAATGCCTGAAAAATTGGCTGAGTTAAAATTAATTCTTGAGAAAATTTTACAGTCAGAAGTAATTTATTGCAAATTAGCATGGATTACATAGCCAGAACCATTGCTTCTAATATACCTACTATGGTATATGAAATGTGTCCTAGCAGGCATACCAAGTTCCTTCTTCCCATATTGCTATCAAATAGTCCCTCTCTTTTTTTTTTTCTGCTGTCTTCCAATGGTGCATTATGGTTTGCCTTTCTTGTGGGTCTTAAACTTGTCCTAGTATGTTGTTTTATGATCTATGGGGTCAGAATATAGAGAGTGTAGATGTATTGTGAGCTCTTCTGCAACAGACTGTGTAAATGCTTCATGATGGCTGGGACTGGATCCAGCTGTCAAATAGTCCCTCTCAACCGCATGTCCCCACAGCTCCTCCAGAACTATGTTGTTGTTCCTACCAGGGACCATGTGGAGTGACTGAGCCATGAACTAAATGCATAGGAAGAGGTGCTGGTGCTTGCTAGCTGTAAACTTTAGGAGAGTTTTTTGGTACAAATACATTCCTTCCTAACTGCAAGGTGAGACTCATTTCCTTCTGTCTTTTGCTTATGAACTGTTTGTTTCCCTTTCGAATGTTTCTTACTAGCTCAAATGTTCCTTGCACCCCCTTTGTAAAGGAGGAGTCTTTTAGTCTGCAGTGTTGTTGAATGTAGTATTATTGGCACAAATTGCTTTCAAGCTCATGAGAGATTGCACAGACAATAAACTCATGAGCCTGCTTCAGAGGTTTCTAGCAGATCTGCTAAAACCCTCTAAGAGTTACAGCGAATCAGCAATACTGAAAATCAGTCCTTATAAATAAAACTTCGTGTTCTCACAAATCTATACTTTTAATCTACACATTGGGATTTACTTTTACGTAATTTATATAAGCATATATAATTGATATATAAAATATATTTACTAAAATTAACTTTAAAGTTTACTTTACAATTATTGACTTCAGTTTTGATTTATCCTTTCTATATAGCTTTTACTGCCTGATAAAATAGAAGGTTTACAATCCTGTTTGTCTCACGTTATGGTTAACAGTTCGAGATAATCCATCCTTCTCTACTTCATCTTACTACTTTATAGACTAGTGAAGAGTTGGACTTTCAGAGGTACTAAGGATTACTGTGATGGGTGGTTAGTAGGGTTGATCTTAAAACATTCTGAGATAGAAATAGTCATCAGAAACCAAGGCCTCTGTATAGCGCAAAGCATTGAAGGAGTTTATGGCTGACTTGCTGTGTATTTCCTTTCATCAATTTAAGTACCTATTTAAGTACAATAGCTAATGGAAGCATGACAGGAGAAATAATTCTATATAAAGGAGCATTGGAGGTTTAATTTATAACAAAATAATCCAGTTGAAAAACTGAAGGAATTGCAGCATATTAGTAAAAAACATCCATATGGGTGGAATATGTAGGGATTTATAGCCTCTGCTACTCTGTGCAGGTAGTCCCCTTCAGCTATATGGAACTGTGCATTACCACTAGAGTAATTTCCATGTGGAGCAACCTGGAAGAATGACACAAGGCAAAAAAGTGCAAAAAAAGTCACTGAATAAATAAAAAATTTAAGTCCTAATGGAAGTCCGTAATTGCCTTTGCTTGCAGTGTTAGAGCTCAGCAGTTAACACACTTGACTGAGAGGCCTGGTTTCAAGTCCCATAAGAACTTTCAAATGCACATTTCCTACTGTCTAGGAGAGAAAAAAACAACAAAAAAGAGGCTATTCATTATTTCATGGTATTTACATTTGTGATATGTGCTAGGAAAAGCAGCACAGACCAAGCTTCAACTGTCAGAGCACCCTTCTACAGAACTGTGCTTCCTTCTGAAGTTTCTTAAAGAAAATAGTTCAGCAATAGCCATGGAGAGTGAATATGCTTGCTAAAAATATTGTGTGTCAAATTCACCCTACTTAGGCCATTCCTCCATGTTGTGGTTTAACCCCAGCTGGCAACTAGGCCGCTCGCTCGCTCTCCCCTGGTGGGGTGGGGGAGGGAATCAGAAGGGTCAGAGCAAGAAAACTCATGGATTTCTAGATAAACACAGTTTAATTGGGAAAGCAAATGCCATGCACACAAGCAAAGCAAAACTAAGGAATCCATTCTCTGCTTTCCATGGGCAGGCGGGTGTTCAGCCATCTCCAGGACAGCAGGGCTCCATCACGCGTAATGGTGACTTGGGAAGACAAACACCATCACTCCAAATGTTCCCTTCTTCCTCCTTCTTCCCCCAGCTTTACATGCTGAGCATGACATCATATGGTGTGGGATATCCCTGGGGTCACTTGGGGTCAGCTGTAGTGGCTGTGCCCCCTCCCAGCAACTTGTGCCCTTCCAGCCTCCTTGCTGGTGTGGTGGAGTGGGATGAGGAATGGAAAAGGCCCTGGCTCTGTGTCAGCCCTGCTCAGCAGCAATGAAACCATCCCTGGGTTATCAACCCTGTTTCCAGCACAAATCCAAAACACAGACTCATACTGGTTACTATGAAGAAAATTAACTCTATCCCAGCCAAAACCAGAACACTCTAAATGGTAGAAAATGTGGCATAACTGATTCTGAACTCTGCTCTTTTTTTAACGATAGTGTTCCGAGTATGGGGTTTCTGTATACTGGGGACCATAACACTTGAAATGAACAAGTACTCCAGAATGCAGCTAGAATTCCTAGAAAACCCAATCCCTGTTGGTCTGTGTTGGGCATTGCCTGCAAGTGTTTACCAAACCAGGCTGGAAACTCAAGCTATAGGAAGACTTATCTTATGGCTCCTAATGGAGGATTGTGAGAGCACCTTTCAAAGTTGAACAGTTGTGAGGATGTATCAAAGAGCTTTTTGGAAATTTTAGGAAAAAAGAAACACTTTCAGAGTTGCCTGTAGGTGGGGCTTTTCAGAAGCACATTTGAGCTTGTAGGCAAAATTTAGATGCCTAAGGCTCACTTTAAAAACCTAAATTAAATAAATAAAATTAATTCAATTAACTCATTTAAAACTAAATTAAATTAAATAAACTGCAATGAAATGACAGTGAAATCCTGCTTCAAAACTGATAAGAATGGACAACTCAACTTTTCAGACAATGAGAATAAATTTTCAGATGTTAAGTCACCAAAATGCTTAAAGTTCTTTCTTCTCCCTTAGCAGAATATAGAATAATTTTTCTTTTTCACCTGTAAAATGCCGCAGAAGCAGTTCAGTAACACTATATCCTATTGGGATATTAATGCAGGGAACCCAGCCATTAGGGAAATATAAAAGTGCTTGGCTGTACTGAACTACTGGACCCCACAGGATATAAAAAAAGAAATGAGCTGGGAGAGAAATAAAGTTGTCTATGTTGTCTAAGGAATCAGTGATTCTTTAGGAAGTAGAGGTGGCTTTAGTAGAAATAGATCCTTTTTATGTTATTTTAGCTTTTGTTGCACAGACCTGTCATATGTTATATGAAAACCCTGGCTGAAAGATACCTTTCATCCTCAACAAATCATCTTGATCTCTGAAGACAAACCTTATTTTATTTAATTACAGGCTTTGAGAATCTTTTACTTGTAATCTATTAAGTCATTAAAAATCTAGCACTAAAGCTAAATGTCTACTGCAAACCAGGTATGTAACTCATGTGGTAGTGCAGGAATCTGATAGCACATGTTGAACACAGGTTAATTTTAAGTTCAGAGAGCTTGATTATGTTTGAAATTAGGAAAAACTTGTCTATGTCCTCCTATCTATGTGCCTTTAGTGGAGTTTTGCAATGCATTAAATATGGCTTGTTTTCTTTTGTACAAGATACAGAAGTCCCTTGGATGATGATTTTTTTATTATTTTTTATTTTACTCTGGGAATTTAGCAGTGGCTAAGAATTGGACAGTACTGCAACAGATTGAATGTATTCATGGAAGGCTCATTGCTTACACTGGGATGCTTTCCTGTCTATTTTTTCTACTTAAAGGATTATCAAGTGCAAGGAAGCTCTGACAAAGGCCTGTCTTGACATGCAAGAAGCAGAGGTAACGTGCAGGGCAGAGGGAAGAGACCCTGTATTCTTATGTGATCATATCTTCTCGCCGATGCTGAAAAAGATTCATGAACAAGAGGACTTTAGCAGTGCTTTCATTATTGCTTTCTCAAGCATTCTCTAAGGAAGAATGAGTCAGTAGCCATGATTTTCCCCTGTCTTTGTGCCTGTGCTCCTTTCTGAGTTGAACTCAATACACAGCAAGACGTTTCCTCCAGCCCTCTTCCCAGTGGGATGGAGCAGAATGTCTAATCAACCATGTCCTTATACCCTTAATGAATTGTTACAACAAAAATACATCGATGATTATTCAACATCATTGCCAGTTACTGATGGTGATTATAGTATCCCTAACAGAGAATTATGATTTTCAAATAGATATTAAGTAGCAAGAGCAAATACATATATTTTATTTCCTCTCTCAACAGTTTTCAAAAGACGAAGAAGGTAGTAGAATCAGCCCAAGCCCTCATAATCTCTGTTGAAAATGGGATATGTCAGTAGAATAATTTCTAGAGATATTTTCATGCAGTTTCACATGGGTTTTTAATCCCTAGAACTGTTTTCCAAATCAATGGAACTAACAGTGAAGGAATTAATATTGACTATGAAGCAGGTCAAGTACAAATAAAATGGTTTTAAATATTGATCAATATAGGAGTAGCAAATATGACATAAAATATGAGGAGAAATATCCATGAAAAAGATTTTTATATTATTCACTTTACCAAATCTCTTCCTCCTTCTTTTCTTCTTCCTCCTTATAGAGGTTTTTTTCAATTTAGAGGAAAGATTTTTAAAGAACATAGTCTGAAGAGAGAAATTAATTAGGCCATTATAAAAAAAGAGTGAGATAGTCCAACAAGAGCCTAAATTATTATGAGGTATTCAGCTATTTGAAGGGTGAAAAGTCAGCAAAAGAGACAGCGTGAACCAATCACTGCAAGCAAAGAGGTTATAAGAGGAATTTATATATATATACACACATTATATATACAAAGCTGTAGTTTCTATTTGTCTTCTATACTTAGGAAGGGACTTAAGCTTTCAAAAATATTCCAGGCATTGGGATTGTAAAGATTCCCTCCTAGAAAATATTTATCAGTGAAGTAAATCTGAAACCTGCTAAAGGAGTTCAAGAGGTTTTGGAGAGTTTGATCAAACTTTAACATTACTATGTACAGAAGAAGCTTTGCAACTTACAGATATTACATCAATATCTAGAAAAATGGAACTTTTTACTGTCAAGGAAGAAGTTACATGCATTATATTTTTATAGTAATTGATAAATTGCATCAATGAAATTAGATAACTAATTAAGAAAAAAATAAAGCGTTTGGAATTATGAGTTAGGTGAAGGACCAAGGAGAAACACAAATGATCTCATGAGTAGAGAAGGAAATTTTATAATGTAGCACTGTAGATAGTTGGTACCATTGGTGGAAAGGCACTGTCCTCTAATCATGACTTGTTCTAGCTAAAATGTTGTGAAATTTTCCTTGAATCAACTGCAACAGAGCTGCTTTAAGAATTCTGGATTTACTGCTGACCTTCTTAACACTCCTTGAGATAATTTTGTTCTTCCATGGGTGGGAGTGTGGTCCCTGCAATGGCACTAAATAGAGGCAGGAAGCTTCTAGTGCCTGCTAGGTGATTTAACTTACAGGTGTTTCTTGGCTCCTCATGAGTGAGAAGGGTGAAGTTTCAGGTTTGTCCTCTGCCTATATAGCCTAAAGGCTTAATGGACTAGAAACAAGAGTGGAGAAGCTATACAACAGTTTTCAGTAAAAGCCAACAAAGTATTTAAAGTTAAACATTAATATCTCATCTAAAAATTGTCATTAGCATGTCTGCTGTAGTCATGAGTTTTGAATGAAAGGGGGAAAAAAGAAGTTGAACCCTTTTTTTGGACTTCAGAGTTAGACAAACAAACATCACCATTACATGTACTTAAAGTGCGTTGAATTTATTGTGTTTTGTAATCTACCTGCAGGAAGTTTACAATTATTGATTTAAACCCTATTCTGGGATTGCTTCTTTGAATTTATCTTAAAATATATGCAGTTTCCCTCCTGAAGATAAAGTTAAATGTTGTATTTTAAGTTAGTAAGCAAACTTGCTTAGCTTTACTTTCATACTGATTAGTTATTGTTGTCCTTTTGCTTGCTTAGCAAAAATCCCCCTAGCAGTTTATGTTAGATTTCATGTCTGTCTGTAAGAAATGTAGCCGTGCTACGTTAGGGTAGAAAAAATTAAAAATTATCTTTATAAAAATAGTGATTTTTTTTTTTAATATTTGGTAGATCTTGCGCTGATTTGTAAACATTTACATTACATTAATTTGTCTGATTTTGAAATCACTGAATATAAAACTTCAACTTTCAGAGCAAAAAGAATAAAAATCTGTGTCTATAGCCTATGGAAAACTGTACAATGTTTTACTGTCACAGTTTGTCTGTGATTCTTTTCTTATTTATCTTTGCTTTTACAATACAATACTTATAATATGTACTATTAGTAGAATAATACTTAACACAAAGAAAGGAATTTTAATGCACAGTATCTGCTGTAAGTTGATGAAAACTCTTAGTATTCATCAACTGTTATCTTTGTCAGTTAGATGATTTGGCTTCTTAGTTATTTAGAAAGCACCAACCCTTAAACCCTTTGGGGACTAAAATATCTAAATCATAGTATATATGTGAAGATAATTAAATTGGCCAGCTATGTTGCTGGCTGAGAGAGCCAAAGGATAAGTAAACATAAAGTCAAAAAGGAGGCTTATAATTATGACATTGACATTATTTTCTCGATAGGAGTGATAATACAAATAATAGCTTGGCTGAACCAAAAAGGCAAAGTATAATGGAAACAGATTACTAAATCTTTAGAAGAGGAAAGTTTAAATGTAGAGTCAAAGCCTTCTTTCAACTAAGTGGGCCAAGTTTATCTACTGACTTTGGCAGAACTTTACCTGAGATGAATTTGGCCCAATTTCCATTGAGGATAATCTGGACTGGAGGAACATAACAATTTTGGGGGGAAACAGAGAATGAGAAAGGCTATTGAATAAAACAAGAAAAAGAAAAACTGAAGGAAGGGCTCACACAGCAGATGGTTTAATTATTGACCCTTTCAAGAATGGATTAAACAGGTTTTTTTCCTCTTTATTGACGATCACAGCAAAATTCTAGCTAATACCTGGGAAACACCCTTATTCAAGATAAGGGGACATATGCTCAATAGAATTAAGGGCACAAACTTTCAATTGATGCAAATGGGTTAACGTCCTTGAAATCAGTGGAAGTAAAATGGTTTTCGTAGATGAGTATCTGATCACAATGGAATCTGGAAGCAATGGATTACACTCTACCTTGATATTTTAATGTATGACTATTTCTGTTGCCTAAGAGATTTATGCTATTATATATTGAATCTAAAATGTCCTTTGAAATTAATATCTTCCAGATCTTTTTTTCAGCTCCTTAGTTCCATAACCCAAACTTGGTTGGCTTTCTCAGCTATTGATTCCAACTCGCAATATTAGATATTAGTCAGTTTGGACAATATCTAACCAGTAAACTAAGTTAAGAACCAGTTTGAGTGGATCCTTCTTATTTTTCATATTATAGTTATATGTAAAAAATTTGATAGTACATTTCTGGGATTTCTGTTTTGCTTTGCCTCTCCAAGCATGGCCTAGATTAATAGTAGCTCTATGAATAACTTGGTTAAAGTATCATAAAAAATTTTCTGTCTGCTGTCTAACCCTTACTGAAAGACTGGGCTTCCTGTTTTAAGGCAGCGTGAAACAGAGGAAGCTGAAAAACAAGCATATAAATACATAATTTTATTAGACCTTTCTGAAAATTTCAGCAAAAGGTTATGAAGCATATATACACATGAGTTTGTGCATCTGCTAAGCTAAAAGGAGTAACTGAAGTTTATAGCTGTGTGGTAAAAGGTATGTATCTAGTACTGCAGGTGGCTTTTTATACATATTTTAGTCTTTTTCATACTACAGAAGCAAAACGTACAGACAATTTCATCAGACTATTCAAAAGAAAGCTAACTTCAGCATCAGAGTTTCAAACTAAGAGGGTTGTAAAAGGATGGGTAGTTCCACTCTGGGGAATATGAGGGGTGGCTGCTACTCAGAAGAGATGGAAGGGAGGTGCAGGTAACAGCTGGTGTCCCCCTCTTTGGGGCAACCTGTGTCATTCCTGCCAGACACTTGCTCTCCTGTTGAATTTTTCAAGAACTGCCAATGAAACAAGGCTTCACTGTTAAAAACTTTTTGCTTAACATCTATTTTGCATCTTCCTTCATGTATTTTAAACCTAAAAGCTTCTTGCCTTATCCAACATGTAGAATAGGTACTTTTCTTCCCCTCTGCAGCTTTTTTAGATTTTGGAAGACTGTTAGCTGTTTGGTTGTCTTTCTTTAGACTAATCAACACTAATTTGTTTAGTCATTCATCGTTATCGTTGCTTCCCAAGCTGGATGTAGTATTCCAGCTGAGACCTTACCAAAGCTGAACAAATTATGCTCTCACTAACTTGAAATTCAGAACATATGGGAGTGATTCTTTCCTACGAACCATTTGCCCACACCCACTAAGGCAACAGACTTCAATGTGAGCAGAAAATATGAAAGTCGATTTTTTCATACAAAAAGAGTCTTAAAGCCTGTACTCCCAAAATAAAGAGCTGTGTGATGCTTGTGCATCAGAGCATATTCTGGTACCATTAAAATGTTCCCGTCTCAGGGAACCGCAAACACCAAGCTCAAAGTTTAATGAGCCTTGGGATACTGAGCCTTTCATCATGATCTGGTAGAGACTTTTGTATACTTGATACACTGTGGTACACTCAGAGCAGTTTATCCCAAAGGAAATCAGGACAAATGCAACAGCAAAAGACATTTTATAGAAAGGTTAATGTTGTAAGAGAAGGACCAACAGCCTCCACTGAAGCAACGATCTCAAACTTACTGCAATTTTACCTCTTTGAAAAAAGTTCTCCCTTTTCTTTCAGAAACCTACCCTGTACACTGAACCTACTCTGTACACCTATATTTAAAATTGAGATTAAAAGCCAGAAAATAAATATACTGCTGTAATAGAATCTGGAAAGTGGTAAGCTTCTAAGATTAAAAAAGAACAGTGATCTGTTTTTCAGGGCATGGATCCCAATGAGGAGACAGTAAATAGAATTGTAATCACAAGGAGATTTTAGGACCATTTTTGTATGAAACAGTACTTTGGTTTAGGCCTAAATAAGCAAATTTATAGTGGTCTAAGAGACTCATTAGGTGTGAATGAAAAATACATTGCTGCAAATATTTCTGTTGCCTTAAGTGGTGTAATTGGCATGTGAAAAAAGAAGGCAGATATATGGAAAAGGCAAGTTCTATCTCATTCCAGATCCCAAAGGGTTCATATAATGTAGCGATTATATGGAAAATTAAGACTAATTAACCAAATAATTAACTGGAAAGTACAATAAACTTCTGGTGCTCTTATTTAGAAGCCTTTGTGATAGTTGTCATCCAAGTTACATAATTTAATATGTATTTTAATACATTTAATCTCCCTTCGCTTTCCTGAATGTCTCTATATTGTTGCTTATACAGACAAGCTCTAAGAAGAAATGCAAGAATGAATAGATTTGGAAATCCAGCTTACTTCCATTTTCTTATCTTACACAATAGAATTCAAGTAACTCCACTCCAACCAACATTGTTTATGTTAATGGTAGGATGTTGATTTGTTGGTACCTATGCTGGAGGATACTAAGTAGAATCACAAAATCGCAAGGGTTGGAAGGGACCTCGGGAAATCATCTAGTCCAAGCCCCCTGCTAAAGCAGGTTCTCCTAGAGCATGTTACACAGGACTTCATCCAGGCAGGCTTTGAATATCTCTGCAGAAGGAGACTCCACAGCCACCCTGGGCAGTCTGTTCCAGTGCTCCGTCACCCTCAGAGTAAAGAAGTTTTTCCTCATATTCAACTGAAACCTCTTGTGTCTCAGTTTGTGCCCATTGCCCCTAGTCCTGTTGCTGGACACCACTGCAAAGAGTCTGGCTCCATCCTCTTGACTTCCATCCTTAAGATATTTGTATGTATTGATGAGGTCCCCTCTCAGTCTTCTCTTCTTCAGGCTGAACAAGCCCAGCTCTCTCAGCCTTTCCTCGTAGGGGAGATGCTCCAGTCCCCTTATCATCCTAGTTGCTCTCCTCTGGACTCTTTCTAGGAGTTCCTCATCTTTCTTGAACTGGGGAGCCCAGAACTGGACACAGTACTCCAGGTGGGGTCTCACCAGGGCAGAGTAG
>NW_009260182.1:881716-916515 GCF_000687185.1 Egretta garzetta | reverse complement strand
CCTCGTAGGCCTGTCTTTCCTGAAAAGCACATAGCCATCGATGGCAGCGTTCCAGTCATGCGTGTTGTCCCACCATGTCTCTGTAATCGCAGTGAGATCGTGGCCCCGCAACCACATACAGAACTCTAGCTCTTCCTGCTTGTTCCCCATGCTGCTTGCATTGGTGTAAAGGCATTTCAGCGAGGCAATTGAGCACCTAGGTTTCTCTGGAGGGTTGAAAGAGGATCTGCCACAGCCGAGCCCACCTTTAGGGCAATTGGTCTTTTGGTTCTTAAGTTGGGAGGCAGCTACGGCACATTTATTGCTGCTCTGAATGGACACACTTGTTCCACCATCGGATGCGACTGTGACCTGACCACGCACCCCACCCCCTGAGTCCTTTAGTTTAAAGCCCGCTGTACCAAGTTGGCCAACCTACTGCCTAGGATTCCCTTGCCTCACCTAGAGAGGTGGACCCCATCCCTCCCTAACAGGTTGTAGTTGTCGAAGAACGTCCCATTGTCATAAAAGCCAAAACCCTCACGACAGCACCAGCCACGTAGCCAGGAGTTAATGTACATTATGTGCCTATTTCTGGCCGCCTCCTTCCCTTGAACTGGTAAGATGGAAGAAAAGATAACCTGGGCCCCAATGTTTTTCACTTGTACCCCCAGGGCTCGAAAGTCTTCTTTGATTTTACCCAGGTTTCTGCTTTCTGTATCGTTTGTTCCTACCTGAAATAGTAGTAGAGGATACTAGTCTGTTCTTCTGACGAGTTGTGGCATCCTCTCAGCCACATTTCAAACCTTGGCTCCCGGAAGGCAATATACCTCATGTGACTCTGTCAGGTCGGCAGATGGGTCCCTCTATACCCTTCAACAGAGAGTCACCCACTACAAGCACTCGTCGCTTCTTCTTACAGTGTCCACTACGTGTTGCTGGTACAGTTTCCCCCTGCAGGGGACTTTGCAGACCTTCTTCACATGTGTCCTCAGCCTTTAAGGCTTCATATGTGTTTCTGGTTGAGATGGTAGAGGGTGCAGGCTGATGTGTTTTGCTCAGGAAGTTGGTGATTTGGTCACAGTGAACAACTGAGTGTAAGGAAATTGCCTTTGAGTAAAGGCAGAAATGTTGTTTGCTACAACTTGAATTGTATGCTAGGAGGTCAACGTTAGCTCCCTTTCAGCAACACTAGCAAATGATGCCACTTCAGCTCTTGTTTGCCATCTCCTCTGAGAGTGTTTGAAGACAAGTCTCGGGGTTGCTGGAATGGTTAAAATGCTTATGGTTTGACAGGGTTAAAGCAGTCAAACCTGAGAACTGGTTATAATAGTATCTTATAATAGTACTTTCTCCACTTACTTTGTTTGATTCTTTCTGATTTTAACAGGCCCACAATATTTGGTGATTCAGAAATATCTTGGGCTTTATAGTACAGTGTTTATTCTCCCTATTTAGAGGAAGATTCTCCCTTTATTAGCCAGCTATTTTCCTGCTTCAGTCTTTGCTAACTACTTTTATTTCTATGACATTGGAAGGATGCAATACAATAGTTTTTTAGAAATGCTAAGCTTCGTGGTATTTTAAGTAAATTAAGGTAAAACATGAAATGTGCACATCCACACACGGGAAGAAGTTTTAAGGTAGCATTTCTGTCTTATGACCCAATCATTTGCCCTCTTGATTAAAATGTCAAAAGGCAACCTTTTGATTAAAATGTATCAAAGGTTGCAGATGAAATCTTCTATGATTTCTTACCTCACGTAACTTGGGAAAAAGGCTGTGCGATCCTGTATGATTTTGCTCTCTTCTTTAGGGCAACTTGGAAGGGAACAGTCAGTCAGCTCCAGGGCTAACGTGTAGTGACAGAAAATATTTAGAAAGCCTGAGTTCAACATCTACTTCCTGATTTTGATTAACATTAGTACTCATTAAGATGTTGCATGTTTTTAAATGGAATTTTAAGCTATAAAATCTTCAATTTTTTCAAAGTTATTCACTCTGTTACAAAATATTTTTGGCTGGGAAGAAAATCATAATGTTCGTTTCCTTTGAGTTACATTTCAAGAAATAAAGTAAAGTAGGATATCTCCCTGGCAAAGAGGTAGTCTGTGGCATAAACAAAATTAAGCCCAGGTGTCTTGACACACGGTCCCAAAGCCAGTCCCATAAGCCATTCTTCCTACAGCAGGTCCTTGTTACAGACTCTACATACATTTTTTTTTTTCTATCCCTCAGCTTTGTTAGCTTTTCAGAAACATGGATGCCACTGAAGGCTCTCACAGAGCTGCCTGTCTTCTCCAGCCCAAGCTGACAGCTGTCTTACACTCACTTGGGTTTTAGAGATCAGTTCCAGAATTAGCTGCATTTTACTTTGTGAAAAACCTGAAGTATACAAAATTGCCATGTCATCAGCTCTGTCAACAGCATTGCTGCCTATTATAAAAAATTCTGTCATCCAAGGTGAGTTCTGCAATATACTTGCCCAGAACAACTTGAAGAATAGATTTTGGGAAAGGAGAGTGTACCCAGTGCCACCCAGCTGGCTCAGGGCCTGTTCTCTTTGGCTGTCATTGTACCAAAGCTCAGACGGATTCTTACCCTTACTTCTCCTTGGCCCAGTAAAACTGTTGCTTTCTTTAAATTTTTCAGAGCTATTTGCCACTAGCAGAAATTTGGATGTTACCTTTCTGGCGTCTGACACAGTGTGGTCTAACCTCACCCTGTAATTTTCTTCAGAAAACTGCAACCCATTATTGCAATGGGTCCTGAATTAAATTAAATGTTTTTTCAGCTGCATCTGTGGCCTGCCTAAAGTTCTGGGTGCTAGATTACCACTTGGATTGACTCTCTCTGGGTTCGAGCAAGCAGAGTACTGTCTGTTTAACAGGTATCCTTTTAGTTGTATTGTGCAGGAACTCTGTTCTTAGATTCTATTCATTTACTAAGACAAGGAAGCAAACTTTGCTGAAACAGGATGTCTGGGATGTGGTAGGACTGCCAAAGGGACTTGAGACTTGGGGAAATGTGATTTTACCACTCCAATGCTTGCATGTTTGCATTTTTAAGATGTAAAACCACTATAAAAATGCCAGTCAAAACTGGTGTTATTTTTCACTGACTCACTTAATGCTTTCTTTTTTGTGACATTTAGATATTTTTGTTATTCTGGATAGGTTACAACTTTTCATATTTCAGCACCATAACATCTGATTTGCCTGTGCTGACATGTGTTCTGCTTTGTTCTAGCTTCAACATTTTCCCATAAAATGGAATTTAACCATGCACCTTACACATGATCTCTCTGCCAATATGCAAAGCAGTATGTGCTTAGTTCTAGATATCAATATCTGTCAGCAGAATAATATTTTTAAAAAAATGTTCTTTGCACCCCTTACAGCCGTTGACACACTTAATGAGAGCATTTGTCCTGGTTTTGCTGGGATAGAGTTACTTTTCTTCCTAGTAGCTGGCATAGTGCTGTGTTTTGGATTTAGTATGAGGATAATGTTGATAATGCACTGATGCTTTAGTTGTTGCTGAGCAGGGCTTACACCAGGCAGGGGCTTTTCAGCTTCCCCTGCTCTGCCAGGGGCACAAGGAGCTGGGAGGGGGCACAGCCAGGACACAGCTGACCCCAACTGGCCCAAGGGCTGTTCAATACCATATGATGTCATACCCAGTATATAAACTGGGGGCAGTTGGCTGGGGGGAGCGATCGCTGCTCAGGTATGGGATGGGCATCGGTCAGTGGGTGGTGAGCAATTGCACTGTGCATCACTTGTTTTGTGTATTCTTTTATCATTATTATTATTATTATCTTCATCATCATCATTATTGTCATCCTTTGCTGTCCTATTAAACTGTCTTTATCTCAACCCACGTGTTTTACTTTTTTTTTTTTTTTTTTTCCCCTCAATTCTGTCCCCCATACCACTGGGGAGGGGCGAGTGATAAAATAGTTGTGTGGTGTTTAGCTGCCTGCCAGGTTAAACTACATCAGCATTATTCAATGTTTCTTTCTTTGCAGTTTTATCTATTTTCTGTGGTTTCATCCAGAGACTTCAGCACTCCATTCTGCTGCATTATTCTCTCCAAAGTCTACCCTTGGTGCATGTACCTGTCATGAATTTGAATGATAGTTTCCCAACAGCTGAGGATGCATTCTTGGGCTCACACAATTCTGACCCCAACCCAGCAATATAACTACTACTGTGTTCTGCTTGCCAAAAGCAGTGCTTTTTAATTTTATACACTGTTATATTCTGTACATTCAGTAGAGTTGAGAAATCGTTACCAGCTGCTATTGCAATTAGATCCAATACCTAAAGCAAGATTGTAGCACTGAATTCCAAGCTGGTAAAGTAAAGGAAGGGTTTAGTGAAGGAGAAAAAAATACAGTATTCACTTTTCCCCCCCCTCCATTTGCTGTTCTTCCTTTTCTGCATTATCTCTACTCTTTTCTTTCTCTCTTGCTCTAAACCATAAATTATGATAATTTTAAGAACCAGAAATCATATGTAAAACTACTGCTTTGTGTTTCTGGAGGAGATAAGTCTTCTTTGGGTTGAATACTGTCACGCACAGTTAAGCTTTTGACTTTAGAAGTTCTGGATGCACTTAATTTGCCAGAGTTGATCAGGAAAGTTAGTTTCCTACATAATATACATATGTGTATATTTTCTAACTTTAATAAAATTTTGTTGTCCCAAAATCCCAGATTATTTTGGGAACCTTTAAGAGCATTTAGAAGAAAAATATTGACTGTCTGTCTTGCTGTGTGATCTAGTCCCTGTGACCATAATAGCAAATGTGCCAATTTGCAGGAAAAGGACAACAAAACATGTTAGATGGCACCTTATATTTTGTGTCATAGAAAACGGGCTAGTAATGTTTCTGAAAAAAAACAACGGTCGTTATTTTGATGATGGGAACTGACACCTTAGGAAAGCTGAGACTGTTGAAGCTGAAAGTTGGCTTGGTTGTTGTAGTGTTTAGACTGCAAATTGTACACAGTGTGAAGTTGTTTTGAAAGGCGGATCAAGAAAGGCCATTTTTTTTTTTTAACTCTTTAAGGAACTCAAGCAGTCCAAGGACTCGAATTTTTCAACAGAAGAGTTGTTGAAACTCTTTATGAAGAAGATAAAGCAACATTTGACCTTGACAACTACTTTAACCTTTTGGCTACTGTTTTTTTTTTTTTTTCTGAAATAAGGATTTCCAATTACTTTGGGGACTAGAGGAATTTGGTACTTGAAAACAAAAAGGTTTGTTGGGGACAGAAGGAGTTTGGTGCCTGAAAACACCCAAACTTTGGGTTTTATCTTCATGCAGAAAATGAAGATATTATTATTATTATTACTTCTATTTCCAAAATGGAAATAATATCATGTAGAGCTTAGATTTTTGCAGTAGTTTTCAGTAAGTGTTTAAACACAGAAGCACCCACTCAAACATTTATGGCTCTGATCCATCCACGATTTATTTATGTACTCATTTTCGTTTTGTATGACTAACCACATTACTTTGCATGATTTTGTGCACAGAAAATATTGTTATTGTTACTGGCAAGGCATCTCCACATGCAGATTTAGCTGTCTGCCTTTAGCTGTTCAAAGTAAAAATTAGTTGCTCTGTCCTCTCTGGTTCATGGAATGACATCTTCCTAACTGGCTGTTAATAATTCTTTTTCATTAACAATATACCAAAGATATTTTCTAAATACAGATTTTGAACATAGTTTTATTTGTGATGGATTTCTCTTTGTTAGGGTTCTGTTCTCATTCTCAGAGCTCAGTAACAGTCATAGATTTGACTTCTGCAGTATTGCCAAGGCATGACACTTTACAGGCCTTATCACGGTTTCAGAAATTCTCTGTATCCATGCTTATAGAAAAGACAGTTTGGGCCTATCTTATGTCATGGTATAAACTAGCTCATATACATCCACTGGGAATGTGATCCATATATTTTGAGTTTTCCAGTAAAGATTACAGTCTTTGAAAGTCACAAGAAATGATAGAGATGTGTGATAAAAATTATATACTAAAGAAAAGATATTTTCTTTTCTTTTTCACATATTAATATAGATACTCTGTTCTGAGAGGAATTTCTTGAATGCATCAAGATCATAGATGAAATGACCTTCGAAAGGCCTCTAGCTTAGTAGCTAGATGGAGAGCTTTGCTTTGTAATTCTTTTTTAACAGGGAAACCAAGTATATGACTAAACATCTGTGTCAGATAATGAGACAAAGGAAATCCTTAAACTGATTCTGCTCTGATTTGTAACCACGTTAACTCATGAGTAACTCTGCTGACTTCATGTTAATTCTGGTGTGTGCAAGAGAGGACTCAGGGTACAAAACCATCTGTGCTGTTGAGAAATTTGCATTATGTCAACTGTTATCAGGGATAGGGAAGGACTATCTGCTGTAATGGGCTGAGAATGCTCCTGTTAACAAATATTCATATGAGCTGTATCTCAGGACTACCCCGAATTGTCTACTGTTTCCCTTGCAATGCAGTAAAATTGCTGCTTATCACCTTCTACCAAAAGTCTTAATGGTTGCATTTTTTTTAATGGAAATATAGCTGTCAAAAAGCAAATTGAAACTATTAGTGTTCTGGAACCCACATCTGTAAGATACTGTGTAAAACCATAGGGACATATAGGCTTACATAAATATTTGTTTCTCCAGTGCACATCATGTTTTATCCGTAGCAGTGCAAACACAAAGAGACGTACCCAAGAATCACAGTCCTCCTGAGAGGGGAATTGGCTACACTGAAGACGTTTGTCACTTCTTTCTAGGTGGTTGATATATTCTGTAATGTCTGTACCTTCTTTATACTGGATATGTGGTGTGCAAAATAAGAAGAAAAATGTATTATGGGCCAGTGTATAGAAGTGGTGAGCTAAAGCACATAATCTAATTACAGGGAATTAAGCTATTTGTAAGTGTAGCCTCTAATGTAGCTGCCTGTTTCTCTAGAATTCCTTTTTAATGTTATGTTTTCATTATATGGGATCATAAGAACCAATGTCGAACACCAGGGTGCTCTGGAATTCTTTTGACAAAAGTGGTTTTTTTTCTGTTTTAATCTTAAAGTGAAATTACAGCTTTTGGGAGCAATGGACTAAAAAGATTGGACTGAGCCATTAGGTCCAGTTTTGTTTATCATTTCTTTCTTACATTTGAGGAAGGGTTATCAAACTGAGCTATTCCAGGGGGAAAAAATATTCAAAATCAACATGTGGACATCTTGATTGGAAAATTTCTGGCCAGCACTATTTTAGAAGGTCATTAGTTTGTTATCATGGATTGCCAAACTGCTTCTCATCTTCATAACTGAGCCATTTAATTCCAATTGTAAAACAGTAACCAGAAATTAGGAGACTAAATGTTTCCAATGAGTCTTGAAGTTCATTTACTGTCTATCTTCGTATGGTTTGCTGTAGGCAATATTCCTATATTTCTACTGTGCTACGAGAGAACACAAGACCTGTGATAACCTTCAGTGTGGCTGGAAAGGAAAGTGAAATGAGGTTACTTGCCAGCCTTGCTGTTGTTCATTTGCTACTGTCTGTGTTCCCTGTCAAATCCTCTGTGTCATGCAGATATTTATCCAGGATGTGATTTTCTAAAAGAGTAACTAAGTCTTTGCTCTCTTCAATGGCTCATAATCTATCATTGTCAAAAATATGCAAGCGTTTCTTTTTGTTAGATGGATGAGAACAGAATATAAATGCAAGTGTGTGAGTGACACTTTCAGCACTGATGTCTATGGTGGCAATCAATCACGAGTGGTTCAGCAAAGCAAGGTTACTGAACTGATGTGCTGCAAAACAGGCAATATTGCAGGAGGTTGGGATAACTGGGGCTTTTATTGGTGTTATTACACTGTGATGCTTAAGCAGTGTACTGCTTGCCTTACATACCCTGTGATTGGAATGATTCTGGGAATGTGCCTTTGCTGTTTCAGGCACAAGCATAACACAGGAGTTAAAAACGATTTATCCATTGACTGGAAAGGTTAAGTTTTGAAATTGATGAAATTTAAGAAAAACGGTTTTGAAAATATTTCCCAAGTGGTAGCAGACTGCTTTCAAGGGTGACTGTAAAGGAACTACTTTCCCAGTATCCACAAAATGGAAAAAGAGTAGGAAAAAAAGCTGGGTTTTTTTTTTTCCCCTGAAGGTTTTCTATTTTTTCTTGTTCTGAATCTTTAGATGTAAAGGCAAAGGCATGTAACTCATCCTCTAAATACCACTCGGTCACTGTGGCTTCATGAAGGAATGTAATTGAAAGAGACAAAAGAGGTATATTTTTAAGCTGGTCACAGCCTGTCAGCTTTTCAGTCCAAAATCATCCCCTGTCCTTCATAAGTAGGAGGGATGTGACCTGCGTTCTGATTGCAAGGTGGCCAAACCAGCTGATGTGTAACTCTGTGTTGTTTCAAAAGCAATGGGGAAGACTGGCATGTGCTTTGCAGGAAGGTCACGCTACTGGAACTAAACCAGTAAATTTCTGTGTAAACAGAAGTGATTTATCTTGTACCCTAACTAGGGAGGGGAGGAGAATCGCTGAGTAGCGGTCTGAAAGGAGCATGAAACAGAAGCTTGAGTGCATAGGAGTCACACTTTAAAGGCAACAAAGGACTTCCATATCTTTCATGAGCACAAGGCTTGTGATGTACCCAGTGAAGATACAGTCACCACGCTGACTCCAAGGCGATTACTGACGTACCCACAGTATTTAAAGGTAGATTTACTCTATGTTAAAGTGAAAAAAGAAACTAAACCTTCATATAAAAAAGGTGAAGATAAGTATATCCATGCATATACTATTGTTTTCCTGTTCTGAAAAGAATATATGATACATGTTACGCAGTCATTCAGAAATCCCCAGAATTTAAAAGCAATGTATTACTGACTCAACTAACCTTCCTTCCCATATGAATGCACATCACAAAGGATGCTCCAAAAACAGCATTACTGCAAAAAATAGCGTTTGCTGATAAGCCGGCAGTATTCTACCTTGCAGCAGGAAGCAAGAATTAAGGTCTATATAAGAATATGATCTGTTCTAAATGACAGGAGATCTGAATGCTTTTCACAATATGGCATTGTGCAAAGGAGACTGAACTAGCAGAGACCCAACCCAAAATGTCCAGACTCTTCCCTTTGCTTCAGAATTTGCTTCTCATGACATGTTATGGAGTCCTGTTTCCCACTGCTTTTGAGGCTGACAAATTCTATGCAGCACCGTGTTATCTTGTGTGAATCAGTTGCCCTCAGCTTCTTTTCAAAATGTTCTATTTTTCAGCGAGTCACTGTCTCAATGAGCTTGTCCCTCGCTGCTTTTCTCTGTGGTATTTTGTATAGCACCATGGAATCAGAAGCCATGCAAGGGTGGTTACTGTGACACACACACGCGCTAGCTCAGACTTTATGCTTTTTCACACATTCACATGCTCTCTGGGCTTCTCCATTTTTCTTCACATCCTCCATATTTCAAGGATGAGTTATTCTTGGCCAGTAGGGGAACCTCTTCAGGTTATCTGCAATTTTTTCCAGTTCAAGGAGGATAACTTTGAAAGAACGACTGCATCTGACCAGTTCAGCTTGTCTTTCATTCTGTAAATGGCTTTGGAATGGCAGGGACAGATATTTGTTGAATGTAAGATTATTACTATTGCTTATTGATCAGTATATTCTCAGCAAAGCTAATTCTCCATTTAGAACAAAAAAGATTCCATGTGAATTGCCAATATTGAGAACAGTTGATTAGATTTCTGTTGCTAACCCAGTCTTTTCCTCTGACTTTGCTTTATACTGCATACTTTATTTTGAAACAATGCTAACTTTTTCATCTGAAAAAGAGATATATCTTGAAATAGCCCGTGTAGACCAGGAATGAAAAAATCAGCAAGGAAAGTCCATGAGTTCATAAAATAACTGCAACATAGGAGCCAAGTCCTAGAATGAGATAATGGATCTGCAAGTCTTTAGTCTGTTTAAGCTGTATACTTATATTAGTTTGGGTTTGGTCTTTTACTAAGCTATTGTGAGTCAATGGATTCATGGTATAGCTTGAAGCCAGAGCAAGACTGGCAAAGAGAGAACAGTAATAAGGTAGATAAATATGTATGTCTTATTAGTATTTGCTATTCATGAAATTTACAGTGCTATTTCATTTACCTGAGAGTTATGAATATCCAGAATAAGTGCATTTAAAATATTTCACTGTATAATGGCTGTCACTCTGATGAGCACTTAGCTTTCAAAGTGCTAGTCTAGTGGCTTCATAGCTAATCTTTGCTTTTGCATAGAGGGCAAAAATATTGTTCATTGCTGTGAAGGACAGACCAGGTCATTGACATGAAAGAAGGCTCAGATGAGATCCTGCCTGCCATCCATGCCACAAATGTAGTAGGCATAATTGTATTTCTCTGGGAAGTAATCTGCAGATGTTGTCGGAGGAACAGGGGAATTATGTTTCGCTTTAACAAATATCAAGATGGTAACCATACATTTAGCATAGCAAATTCAAGTACATGTGATTTTTTACCAGTTTCTTATATATATATATATATATATAAATATATATAAATAAATAATGATGGAGTACAGATAAATGTCAAATATATAGGTTTAATTCTGTTCTCAACTGAATGATGTAAAACAGAGACTGTACTAAGTAAGAAAACACCTGAATTGTATTTATTTTCTTCTTTACAAATTACTTGTAAACATAATTTAAAAAATGGAATCATTCACTTTTTTCAAGACACAATACTGTACTATTACATTTTCCCTCTAGGTCACTTACATATGATTCATTGTTTGCGTTTGCTGTCGATGCAGTTCTGTATAAAGATTGTATGATGATTATTCTGTCCACTGATGAGTATGAAATAGAAAATCAGAGGCTGATATTATCAGGGAACACCCACACAATAGTATTAGAAAAATGAACAGGGAGGTTCCCCAGAACACACGAGCCCGAAACGTCATGTGGCAGCACTGGAAGTAAAATGACAAGCAATACGTTCTCTGGGAGAATCCACATTAGCACATACATTTAATCAACTATAGGATGAAACTAATGAAGGGATGTAGTACAATAAGGTACAAAGGCGATTCATGTATCCCAAGACAGTGTTTCTGTATTTTGGGACTGTCCTCCCCAAATGCTGCCAGATGTAATGGAATATAAATAATTGGGTGAGAGTGCTTTTGCCAGGGAAGCACAGATAAAGCCTGAAACAGAAGCATGCTTGTTAACAGATCTCATTCCTGCCACAGGCATCATGGAGTCTTCTTTTTTCATTATGTTACAGATATAGACATGTATCTCTGCTTCTTAACTTGTCTGTCCTGGCCAAGGGCTAACTATTGACTCCCTGCTTCACTTTATCCCTGTGAGTGTAGATAAAGGGGACAGAAGCAAATCAGCCATGTCAATGTCTAAATTAGGTAATAAGGCAAACATTTCTAATCTTATCACCTTGCCTAATAAACTGAATATAGAGCCTATCACTGTATTTCTGCTCTGGTTTTGCTTTCAATATATGTATGTTTTTGCTAGTTTACCAGGGTAAATATTTTTTACTTCTTCCTTAGTTACAGTATCTCAAAGGTTAGAAAAGGCAACTGATTGTATTTCATATTAAAGATTATGAATACATCTGCTTTCAGTTCACCGGGATCTCAGTACTGCAGAGTGATGTTAGCTCCTGTCTTGACTAGAGAAGAAACAGCCCTTAAAACCCAACCTCCTCCTAAATGTCCTCAATGTGATGAACCAATTCTCCTTCAGTTCCTCCCTTTCTGGCTGTAAATTAACACTCAAGGTGTTAGGATTAGTTGAGGCAAGAACAGGGTACCTATGGACCATTTTTTTTTCTTTTTACAGTATTTTGACAGGAGGGAGAGGAGAGATGACATTCAGTCATTTGGATTAGATGATCCTTGGAGCTGTTTCAGTTTGTTTCAGTATTTGAAAAGTACTTTTTACCTCATCCCCTTAAAGATATTGAAGGTGCCAGTGGGAAATCCAAAAGTCCTTGCACCAAAATCCCATGGAAATGGTATTTTACCTATTTGAATAATCAGCCAGGTGTCTGTTGGTTTGAGAATCTGGCCCTCAGCATAAAACACCAAGGAATGTTTGGAAAAGCAGTTGGAATCCATCTGCCAAAAGGATGCATCGTTGGCACAATTATAAGTAACACTTAAAAGTTTGTGTTATACCACTACTGCAAACATTCAGATTTGAATTATTCTAAAAATCCATGAATGCTTACTAAATGGCTATGAAAACATTTGTTTTCTATATGATATTAAAAATAATATTATAAAGGATAGATTTGCATGGTTATTATCATCAAACTTTTTACATTGTTTCACTCATACCTATTTGCTTCAAAGAGGCTCTAATTCCAGTCCCAAGGATGATTTACTTCAGTCAAATGGCAGCTCTGCCTGCCGAGAAGAGAAATGGTTGACTTCTGAACTTTTCAGAGAGAATCTTTAAAAGATCTTTTAGATCTATGGAATGGAAGAATAATGTCTAAGGTGATTTCTAGAAGTATTAGAAATAAACCAACAAACATTTACTTCAGGAGTTCTGTTTTGGAAAAAAAAAAAAAAAAAGACATTTACAATCCAACTACTTAGTATACAGTGGAAGTGTGAAATGCAATACACCCAATTTTACTCCATCCAGAAGGCTCTTCTAGCTCACAGCTGGTGTCTGAACACTGGGAACAAAATGACTGTGTGTTCAGCCATCCAGAATTTTGGAAATATTTCCCTATTTTTACTCCTAAATATCCCGTGTGCTAATTCCATCTTGGTTTCAACTGTGGTGTTTACAATGTAATTTGTCCATGGAATTCATTGCTGTGCAATACGATTGAGGCCAAGCTTACTGAAAGTTTTATAAAAGAAATGGGAGTTTCAATGTAAAAGGGGACTTTCCAGAGTTGCAGTTACAATTTAACAAAAAAGAAACCCAAAACCTAAAGAAACACACAAAACAGGTAGAATGAAAAAAATTACTGATTTTCTAAGTAATTAGAACTTCTTACCCTTTTCTTTGAAGCAGCAGAGGACATGGGTGACTGTCACTGGTGGAATAGCTCACTGAAACAACTATTGATCTTAACCGTGTACAATGCACACAATGCCCTTAAGAATTTCAGCCATGAAATCCTGACAATATTAGAAATAAGGAGGTGTACCAAAATTAAAAATGTAAACAAATATAATAATCTTCCAAATCTAACTCAAAATCTGTTTCTGAATTTTGAGTTTGATCTAGAAAAGAGATCTTTCACCATGTGGGCAGGAATTACATCAGCCAAAGCTAAGGTTGGATCAAATGATCCAGACTCCAGCACCAAAATGGAAATTCTGGAGTTAAGTAGGATTGACTGACGCTCAGTCTCCCAGGCTCAAAGTAGTTTGAAGAGGAATTAGACCATGACCTGAGAGCATACAGGAGAAGAAATTAGCCAGATTTGTTGAAGCTTGTTTTCTAGATAAAAATTGAAATCAAACTGAGTGATTCAGGAAGTGTTTTTGTGGAGTCAGACACTCAGTTTCCAAAACCTGTGTTTTTACCTTAATGTATTTTCCTTCTTTCCCATTGTAACACTACTGCATGGCTTATATGCCTGTCTGTGGGGTTTGGGTTTGGTCTTTCTAATCAGTTTGTATCAATGCTGATATTTTGCTGTTAAAAACGTGAACAGGTTGATTTTGTTCTTTCTTCTAGAGGAACTTTGAGGATAATGCAGTTGGTGATGTGAGACAGATTTTTTTTTTCTTTTTCAGCTTGGCAATGATTTTCTTCTTTCCAGCCACACTTTTAACACAGAGCTCAGTTCAATCTTTCTAAGCAGAGAGCACGTTGTTCAGTCTGAGGGCATGTTACACCCTGATAGATAAATCTAATGCAGGGAATAAACATGCCCCTGGCTGGATAATACACATCTTTAAGTAACTGCCAATTTCTCTTTTGGAGATGGTGAAGAGGTAGAAACTGAAATTCACAGAATTATTTCAATTTGTTACTTTGTTCTTAGGAAGTTGTTGGAATTCTCTAAGGGAGAACTAAGTTCTGTCATCTTGAGAACTAAAAACATTAGTATACTCTTAGTCTCCTTAAAATAAGTAAAAAGTTTGAGAGCGTAGTTCCAAGTTAAAGACTGGCAAACCTGTATGGTTGCATAAATACCACAATGGTGTATATAATGCTGTGAACCACAAGGCTAAAAATCATGATTGGCTTTAAAATTATGAGATAAAAAATTAATAACACCTTGGACTTTTTAATATTTTCCTATAATTTTCTAATCCTTAATACTGCATGCTGTTCACATTTTCAGGCTTTGCTCCACAATCACAAGGGCTAGAAATATGTTTTTCTCTCAATTTACTCAAGAAGCAAATTACAAGGTCTTAAAAAAGTAACAGAACTTGTAACTCACTCATGAGAGGTCACAGAAAAGCAGAATAAAGTCTCGAACTTGTGTGACTGAGTCACAAATAAAAAGCTTAGTTATAAAGGCAAAAGAATCTCTTATATACACCTACTAAACCTACTAAAAAGATCATAGTACATAGGTACTCCAGAGAACTTGGAGTTTAAATGTATGTTCAGCAACTTTTAAGACTCACAGCCCAGTGAAATACAAAACAATTAACAAATTTTCGTTAAATACCTTATAATAAAAAAAAGAGGAAAAGTTTGACCATGTATTTCAGAAGTGTTAAGTGGGTTTTGTTTAGGATTCCTGTGAAACCTGAGTCACTTAACTGATACCTTATACACTGCTTTGACGATATAGTCTGAATCGGGCAGTTTTGACTAATTGTACAGAAGTTCACCGTGAAAACCTATAAATCCTAAACTAAGTTAAACACACATTGAAGTATAAGTCAATGTGTATCATGCTATGCTCTATGCCAATGATTCTGTGACTTGATTCAAGTTAATTCTGTGTCCACTCAGCTGATTGATGTGCTCTGCTTCATGGTGTATTTTGTAGCTCTCACCAGCCTTGATTCTCTGTGGTGTACAGACAGGACAGGAAAGCAACAATTGAACACAGGGCATAGATGTTTTAATCCTTGCTTAAGGAAGAAAAAAGAACAACAACCAACATATGACTGTTTAGATATAACAGGATTTTCCAGGAAGTGAAGGGGAACAGTAAGGAAACAAATGATAAGATTTTTCCAGAAGATGAACAAGTCAATCAAATAATGAGTAACATACACATGCAAACAAAGAATCATCTTCTGATGTGTAAACCACCAAATAAATCTTCAGGGGACAAAACCCCTTTTGCTAGGGGAGATAGGGAGTGTTCTTGCTGAAGCATGATGGTATGATAATACATCACTCCTTCCGGTGTTATTTAATTACTATGGTCAGGGGCTCAATTGGCAGGAACTCCAATTTATTCTGCCTCATGTATAGGCACTGATTCAGGGTCTGAGCTTGGGCAAATCTTCAAATTACTTATGCCTCAATTTTTCCTATGTAAAACAGGTAAAATACAGTTTTCTATTTTGAGGAAAAAAAAAGGATACAAATCAGATCACTTAGAGCAGGTTGAAAATATGCATTAGCCTGGATAAGACTGTGATGGGAATGTTTTTGCCCTGTAGCCAGTGACAGGTACACTGTGGGTTATACGTCACTCTCCTGCATACCTGATATTGTGTGTATCTGTGTCTACAGTAAATTTGTATACATACATATATGTATACCCAGCTCTAAAAAGGTATCAAGCTGAATATTGTCTCTCTAATTGTCAGAAATACTTAGGATCCTAATAAATGTATGGGTAAGGATATCCTAGGTGATGTCAAAGCAGCCTGAAACACCAGATCATACAATGTGAGGTCATATGCATATTAATATAGCACTAAAAATCAAATCAAAAATGTAATTGTCATTGGTCTTTTGAGGAGCTACAGAACTTTACATTGTAAGAGTTGTCCTCTGGATGTTTCAGTAGCAAAGATTTTGGCATAAATAAGCAAGAGAAGGAAATTATCTGTTAACCATGTGCCTTGTCTCATGTGAAATATAGGAAGAGAGTTGTTTATATTTGGAGTGGAAATATTAATAAAAAATACCATACTGTCCCCTGGCATCCTTCCAAGCATGTAATTATCAGCAGTCGACCATGGAGAGGTATGTTAGGTTATGTCTCACCGGGCTAAAATACTACAACAATTTATTGCACCACTCCATGCAAGAAAAACAATGAGAAGCATGATACTTCCAAGTCTACAGGGCGCTTAATGAAAATGATAGCACATGTAGCATGTTCTGATAGCTAGAAACGTGTATCATTCTTTAAAAAGAAACTTCACTTGAAAGGCTCTAAAATGTGCTTCTCCATATTTTATTAACTGAATACACATTAGCAAATAAGTAATCTGTCCTTGATTTTTCACTTTGACACTGATTTTCACTGGCTCAATACTAACCGCCCAGTTGTGGTGTTTAGATCCCTGCGTCTGTGAAATCTGCATGCACTGGATGACAGTTTATGTAAGGAACTAGATCCTCATCTGTTACAAATCAGTGTAACTCTGACGTGGATAGGATACTGTCTTCATCTCTGTTGGTGACCTGAATAAGTACATTCATGTTACACAGACTTTTTAATGTGAGAGACTCATTTCACATTTCCTTTTGTCAGTGTGGCAGGAAGAGCTGGGTAGCGATAGGAAAGTAGTTTGGCAGTGGTGTGGCGAGGTGGAGATATGCTGGGAACCTACAAACATTCTATTAAGTTACATCACCACAGTCACAATCTCCACCAGTCCTACATAGTCACAGCCATTTCCACACTTCCATTATCCAGGTGATGTCTATAATTAAAACTGGTTTTAGGATACAAGATGAATAAGTGAATTTCTAAAGGCTGTTTGTTTTAGCCATTTAGTGACAAAGTAATATAGAATGAAATGCTGTTACTTCAAGTGTAACAGAGCCTAGCAGACTGCTACCTTCTTCCCTTCAGGTAAAAATACCAATGCAGGTGCTAACTCACGTACATTAAATAGATTTATTATGGTGGGCACTCATTTATGCACTCAGAATAGTAATCTCACAGTCTGAACTGCTAAATAGACATCCAGATTATGAGATGTTGGGAATCAGCTATGAGGAGCAGTAGCCATATGTAGCAGCTTGCACGATAGATTTTTATGCTTTTGTGGAGTTCATGCCAATACTCCAGCCTCTTGCTTTCAAGAGCAGCAGTCTCTATGTCAGACATTTGCTTTAAAAAGAATTCAAACGCAATTAGGCAGTATTTCTGCATCTCCAGTCTGTAAACTTAAAGCGTAGAATATAGCACAAAAGGAAGTAAAACCATTGTGCAATTACAAGGGAAAAAAGGCACAGAGTATTAGCACTGCCTTATGGTCACTTCACTGCTGAAGCATCCCAGTTTGCTGGTACCTGCACTTCTCTAACTCCTTTGTCTCTGGACTAAAAGTGACATGCTAAAAATTTGTAATGTAATCAGCCACTTATGTTTATATAGCAGTATTCTTGCAAACATCTTGGAGCACTTTACAGTCATTAAAATAAAATTAAAATACTATCTCAATAAATGGAAGAACATGCATAGTAATTTTTATTTGAATATTAACCCAGTCTAAATACTGACTTCTTTCTGGAAAATTCTAATAAAGAAAACAACTTCATGACAATATATTTTCTCTTTGAACTATTCTATAAGGAGCAGAATCCTCAGACTGGATTCTGCACCAGCACTCATAAATAACTGCATAATATCATTACAGTCAATAGAGCTACTCATGTACTTAGCTATGTTTAAACTTAACTAATGTCTCAGGTGGGTTTTACTACTGTTAAGATGTTCTTGAAATAATGATGAGACCAAATCTGAATCGTTTATCCACTATGCAGAGAACACAACTTTATTAATGATTGCTTACTGTATATTGCATATGCTAAGGAGCCATCTCCAAATAATTTTTTTTCTTCTCTCAGTCCTAAGGCATTTGGTGCATTTTTTGCCTGGCAATAGCAAATCACATCAGAACCATGGATCCCCTTATTTTCTTTGATCCGTTTTTCCACCAACGCACAGAATGTGTTGTAGTACTCACCTTGGGTAACTCAGATGAATCCAGTTAGTCCAGCATGGCCATCTTCTTTTTAGTGTAATGTCTCATTCTTTGATTTTCTAAAATAAAGTTGGTTGTCAGCCTGCTTCTTATTTGTTGGTGACAGCATATGGAAACTAGAAAGAAACAGCTAGTGATTTCCAGTTTTCATCAGTAAAAACATCAATCATTTTGCAAAATACTTTTTTCCATAGTTGCTTAGCGGTTCTGCAAGCAAGCAGATGACATTTGACTGCACTTGGCTGAAAGTAGGAAGCCTGCATGTTCTCTAAGCTGCACTCCTATATGTACTATTTGCATTATGCATTAAATTATTGGTATGCATTCATCCATAACCTCTGCTAGACTGACTAAGGGTTTTTTCCCCTCTGTTTCTCTGAAACTCTATATTAAAACAGGTCTTGAGCAAGAATCAATCAAATGAGGAAGTTTCTATCAGTGGATCTCCCTTGATACCTGTGGGTGAAAAATGTGCAAAGCAGTGATTATGTCTGCTCACTTAATTTTATGTTACTTCTTGATATTCATCAGCCAAAGAGAAGATTCACACTACCAATTTTAAAAATTATTTGGGGGTTTATGATATTAACCGGTTTTAAGGGGTTTTGTTTTAAACTCCAAAGTCGGTTCCTTTCACTGGAAACTCCTCCCCAGTCGCAGTTTTTATGAAACAGAACTGAAAACCAACAAATAAAAAATTACTGAAAAAAAAAATGTTATTAGGAAAAAAAGACTATCAGCTGAAATTAAAAATGCATATCAATCCTTTCAGCACAGGAATGAAATTACAGATTCAGCATGAATCAATCATCTGAGTAGAAACTGATAACGTTCTAAGGATAAATAACATGGCTGTGTGGTTTATTGCTGTGTGGTTTATTTTCTCTGCAAAGCTTCTTCTGGAGCTCTCCTTACAGAAACACCATCTGTGGTTTAACTGGGATTCTTTTCAGCCATGAAGTAGAGTTGGGTGAGGTGAGATTCTGTGGAATTACGGTGTTTTGACTAGGAAGCTAAACAGTGGAGGAGGGAAGAATGAACCACTCCTTTAGGGCCCATTAGCAATGTAAAACAATATTCTTGCACTATAGGAGATTAGAGCTAATACTTTGTAATTAATGGAAGGTAATATAGTTCCCTGGGGGTGTCATATCAGTAATTGATACATAGTGCCTGGACTGAGTTTCTCCCCTGTATTCCATATTCATGTTTCAGAAGCACATTTAATATTGTGATACGATCTCCTCTGTAATTCCCTTATAGTCAACAGTCTGCATGTAAGGAATAAAGTGTCCTGCTCCTAACAGACTCATTTTCATGAGTTTTGAAATGGTTTTCCTTTTGATTGAACTGGGGGATATTCTAAACTTACAAAGTTACACTTGGCAGCTTTCAGAATATTTTTTAGGATGACTACAATGTTTTCAAGGCTAAAATACGGTATCTTAGTTGTTCTGCATCAAAGCAGAACTTGAATGTAAAGAAATTGCTAGTGGCAACAGCTAACAATCTGTTGTGATGATGAAGAAAGAGAAAATATTCATCTTGCATCATTCTAGCTGTCTACATTTCAGATCCAGTAGATATCTACCATTTTCTGGATGTAAAGTCTGTGTTTTCTGGTTACTCACGTTAACAAAAAGTGAATCCACCACTAGTGAGATTGCAAATGACTGGGAGAATTCTACTAGGCAACACTTTACCAATTTTCTGGTAGAGAATCAAGCTCTTTTAACATTACTTGCTGTTGTAAGACTGTAAAAAACTTGTGACAATGTTGCTCAAATCCAGAAATAGTTTTGCATTTCTTGCTATAGATGAAGCATCGCCATGTGTACAGGACCTGTACAGATGACCATGTTCAATCACAAAACAACAAAAATATAAGAAGCATTTTGAAACCAATGTGTAGGTTGTTGAGGAGACTGGATGACTAATAATCATTAAAGCTAATTGTAAAGTGCCTATAGTGCCACTATATAGAAGATGATATTTAAATTTAAAAGAATGCTTTTTTGGGACTGTTATGAGCTCTGTAATCTAGACTGAACATATGCTTAGCTTTAGGAGTGCCAATTAATTAATATGTGAAGGGAGCTGATTAGATGCCTAAAAATAAACAGATGCTTTCATATACTGGTGAATCCAGACTTGCTTTCTATTTTCATATAATATGAAAGAAAGCACAAGAATGAAAATATTCAAAGAGCGTAATAAATTTCTAGTTTACATGCTTAGAACCTTAGCCTCACTTGCCTTCACTGGGACTATGGCTCCAAAGTCACTTACAGATGCATTTCTAAAACCATTATGTAGACCAATAATTATCAAATTCTGTATCAAATTCTCTCTATATTAGCCTCAGGATACTATTGGAAATTTCAGCAGACATATAGTTCACTTTAAAACATTAAAATACACCTCTGAGATATGTTTTTAAAATCTCACCTATGTCCTTTAATGACACTGCTTGTTCATTTCAAACCTTGGCTTTACTTGGGAGCCTGTAGGTCCTTGTGATGTGATCCATGTAATTTCTGTGGTCTGTACATGTGCTTTGTGAGCTCGCAGTAAGACTATATTGAAAACAAAATGAAACTTATTTTACAAAGATATATAACAAAAATCTTCTATAGTCAGAATATTCTGACTAAAGTTTCTGTTGTTCTAAACTCTTCCAGAGCCAGAAGGCAAGAGATATTAGGCAGGGTTTGCTAGTTTCCATCCATGTGTAGACATTTTGCTCCTAAATCTATGCAAATTTATGGTACTAGTCATCCTAAATTTTGGAAACATGATTTTTGCAATATTAGAACACTTAGAACACAGTCTTAAAAGATGCTGAAGACTCCAGTCCACATGCAACAAATTAGATCCCAAGTAATTCCATTTTAAGTTTACTTTGTTCACAAAGCAGGCGGTTTGACATGTTCAAAAGTTTTACAATGAAAAAAATTTGCTAGTTTGCAGAAGTGTCAAAACCAGGATTATGAAGTATATTTCAGAACCGAGTTCTAGAACTTGGCATAACTCAAGCAATTTGACATTTTTGTATAAATGTAGTGTAAAAAAGATCTATATTGAATATATATGGCAAAATTTTGCATATTCAATCAACTTTAAAACTTAATTCCTTTCCCTAGTAGCTATCTGTAGATCTGTCCTGTGATTAATTAGGTGACTTAAAGATGGAATACCTTATATTTTCTTGTTCTCTGAAGGATAATCATTGGTCTCCTTTCTGTCCTAAACCTTATTTCCAGATATAAGTTAGATTATTAAATGGACAGTGGATGTCTCCACAGTAACTTATTTCAATATACTCAAGAGGAAAACACTTTTCATAAAGAGATGTAATAGAGGGTTATTTTGCAGGTATCATCCAAACTATGCCATCTATGTCTGACAGCATGAATGAGAGCTGAAAAACTGCATATGTCTTTAAGCTTCACTCAAGTTCTGTAGCAAGATTTTATGTATTATATATACTCTATATATTTTAGATGTTCAAGATTTTCTGAGCTTCTGTTTGAAATACTTGCTTTAATTGGTAAAATTTTGATCTCATATTTACAATACTGCAGAACCGTATTGTCTACTTTTGGATGAAAATACAAAGCGGGACAAACAGAATGATTTCTATAACTTTTTGTGCCTATACACAATGGATTTTGTAATGATGTCAGGGTGGTTCCACCTTGTTTAGAACAGAGGAAAAGTTTGTCCAAATAAACTTAAAATTTCTGCCTGATGCAATGCATGCCAATTATAGCTGAGCCAGCTAATTTTTAAGAACTGGATGTAGCCTTTGTTTATGAACTAAGTGCAGATATACAGTACAATACACAACGGAAATACACACTGAGAAGTGGTTCACATTATTTTTTCCCAGTTTCATGATGTTTATATTTTTTTCCTTTCTCATTATTTTTCTCCTGTCTGCTTTTTAGTTTTTATTCTTCTGATCTTCAGATAATTGCCAGCCTCTTTCTGTCCAAATCAGCATCTTATAACTGCTTGTCTCATCAGCTGAACTAAGATTGTCTAGAACTATTTGATATTCTCTATGCTGCTTGTCTTGAGACCAACCCACTCCTCTGGCTGCTTTTTCAGTCAATTGAATCCTTCTTTCCCCCTTTTACATCACAGCCTTTAAAACTGTTTCAAAGGGTATAGCAGCGTTAGAATTCGTATTATCCCTTCCGCTTAAAATAAGCCATTGAGAAAATCAAAGGAGGACATTGATAATCCTGTTAAAAGATCAGAAGGAGAAAAATATTCTAACCATCTAATTCACTACTTTCTGCAGAGAGAGAGAGATATAAAAAAATCACTGATGTTTCTGGGCTAAGCCTATCTCTTTGCTTGATTCTTGCATGCTTTGGGTCATGCTGTCAATTAGCATGCAGTAGAAGTGAGAGTAAAAAAAAAAAAAGAAAATATTCATATGACCTTTTGGATCCTCTCTTTCAGTCTGGCCTACTAGGTTGTAGGACAAGATGTGTAGAATGGTGCCCAATTAATAGTGAAATGAATGAAACCTGGAACTCATCCCATTAGGAACAGGGCTGAAGTACATCGTTCTGCCCCTATGGACAGCTGAGGTAATGAGCGATGCTGACAGTACAGAGGCTCTGACAGTTGAAACACAAATTTAGAATAGAAGAGAAATGATTGAAAGTGAGCTAAGATGATTCATTCCTTATCACACATCTGTCGATCTTAATGTTTTGCTGTCTATCTGTAGGCAGTGAAAAGGAGAGATAACATCTATTGTCTAATGAATGCTATGTTTTTGCTATCTTTCCTAAAGATTTAAAATTTTAAAATAGTTATATCTGTATTAACATTTAGAAAAGGAATAAACAAAATATCAATTGATCAAAACAAATTACAGCTTTGTCTCTCTTCTCAGAAGTGAGACATTGCAAAAGAAGTGAGGCATGAAACAGGAATTGTCAGCTTTAGAGTTGCATGTGAAGGGATAGGATGAATATATTCAGATTTCCATCTAGAGTTGAAACATGAATATAGAACTTCAGGCAATACATGGTGGGCTTCTGTATCTATCTGTTGCCAGTGGCCATGGTAAGAGGCTGGTCCTATTCTTGCCTTGAAGATCTGCTACAATATTCTATCTATCATGGCTTCGATTTTCTCTTTGGAAATGGACTTTCACAATGTTATCATTGTAAGTTACAAATAAGGTTTACATAGTTAATGGAAAGCACCATTATTCAGGTAGTGCCACAGGCCCAAACAACAACCCAGTAATACATTTTAGCAACGGAGACACTGAGAAAAAAATAGATGCTGTAACAAAGATTAAATACAATTGATACTTGCTAGCTCGGTGTCAGTTCAGTGTAAACTACATGGAGGCAATTTGAAGACTACAGCAAGCAGGATGGAAGGTGAAATGAAGGTGTCAGTCTGAGGCAAAGGTAGTGAAACCCATGATCAGACAAAAGGAATTGGTTCTGCTTAAGACCTAGGAATTTATAAAACGTGAAAAAGGAGGTAGTCAGCTGGCATGAACAAAACAAAGAAGTTCCTGATCTAACATCGCCAGGGAGCAACACTAGGAAACAAACAACTACAGAAGAACGTGGTCTCCCCAATAGCAAAACCTAAGACCTGATCAAATCTCGTGTAACCTTAGCTGTGCTTATTTGCCTTGCCTGTAGAGTTAACTTAGCATGCGTGGTAGCTATTGCTAATAGTCACCAGGTGACTGGTAGCATAATATGTCACTCTGCTTCTATTTTGAATTGCTGCGGTAAGTCAGAGAAGCTGTTTTCCCATGTTGAAGGGATTTCCTTGCCCACCCATGTTAAGAATCAACTAGTGAATGGACCAAAAGTTTTCCTTAAATGGCTGGCTGATCGGTGACATGCAGCTGCTCTCGGGGTAAAACACGGAAAGAGCAAATAATTATTTATAAAAGCATTCCCAAATATGCAAGAAATAACATTCAGAACACAGACGCACAAATATAATGCAGTTGCCCCAGTGTCAATGTACTAAAGATTGATGAATTTGTACTCTTTGAGCAGTTATTTGGAGGGTTTCTGAAGATGCAGTTACAAAAACAATACCATACAATGCAGACTGCAATGAAGTGTACAAATGATCTAGCTACATGATCTTGCTTCAAAATGAGCAACTAAATTAACTTCTTTCAAAAGCTCGAATCACGTGACGCAATTTACTTGAGTTGCAAAAATTGTAGCTTACCTTCCTCTCCTGGAAACTAGAGTACTGTGTGCTTGATGGAGGCTGAGAAAACCCCACAGAAACACAAAATGCTACATACATAATGTCCTGTGCAACACTAGCTGTTTAAGCCTTGTTTTGAAATATAGCACTCCCAAGAAAAGTCTGATCAAAGCCTGTTGCATTTGTTAGAATAAGCTGTCTAGCAGCCTGGACCATGAGAAACACGCAAATCCAACTCACTCCTTTTATTAGTACTTTATTTTCTAACATTTGTTAATGTCCTTAGAGTCTGATTTATTGTTCTTATTAGACAGTAAACCAGACACCACCTGAGGCCTCCTAGGGACTTGGGATGGGAGGGGGTGGGGAGGGAGCTGAGCCTAGAAGAGGCAGCTGAGAGTAATGTTCAGCCATAGTGTGCTTCCTGTGAGTCACCTCACCAAAGAGCGCCTGCTATCTAAACATTGCCAAAAGCTATGGGATAAAGTTCATCCACTCCCTCCAAAGTCTCCCAGTGGAAGGCAAGGTAGATCTCATAGCGTAGTGTTGGAAAAGAGAGATGAGGGGACACAGATGCAGGGGGGCAGAGAGGATGTTTTGCCCTCCCCAGCTGCTCCTCCAGCTGCTGCATCTCAATATCTCTATAGGTCTTGGCTTTGCTGAAATCACATTTTTAGGGTGACACAGAAAGTATATATGCGTTTTTCTGTACGTTTTCAATGTTCATGGACATTTTTATTAATGTGTCATTTTCACTAACAGCAGCAAACAAAAGCATATTCAAATTCATACTCACATAGCAGAATCCCACTTTCTAAAGGATTCTTCTGGCACCAATTTAGGAATTTTCAGGAACTGTTTACTTTTAGCATGTCAGTAGCTCCTACTTTTTAAAACTGAACTCTTCCTACTCCCTTCCTTATCTCCAAACATTTTGTGTCACACTTGAAGAGGAAGCTGAATGTTGGTACTAATAGATGCTTTTAAATTCCACCTCTGTAAAGTTTTCAAATCCATTTGAATAAGGTGCAACAAATTATACAAAGATAACATCATTATCGCTGTATGGGGATAGTACTTGGCTTGCCAATAAGATATTCCATTTCTGCGTGGTATTTGGTGGCTTCTCTGCTATTTAAATAGCAAAGGTGTGACCATGCAGAAGCAGTGTCCATACAAATGCATTTTTTAACAGTATTTGTAAGAAAATTTCTCTTTAAGCATACCTTAGACACTCTAGCTCATTATGGATATGCTGGAATAAAATTGATATCTTTTAATATAGTTGGAAGCCTTAAGGGATCTAGTGGTAGCCAGAATAATACAGATTTTAGCCAGATTAGTTATAGGAAAGCAATTTGGAAACTTTGGCTATTTTTCCTTGTTCTTTAAACCTTGTTCTTGCACCACTTTTTAAAGGGGTATTTTAGAGGGCCACATTCAAAGAAGTACAATGTTCCACTGCTGTTTCCAAATACTCTCTCTGAGTTGTCTCACTACTCTGGGAACAAGCAAGTTTGTCATTGCAGGACAAAGCAATAAGAACAAAGGTTATTTTTAAAACCCCAGGAACTGGTTGGTGTAGTTAGTGACTTGCTTAAGAAACAGTGCAGATAAGGGATAGTCATTCTTAAAAAGCGTTGCGCATTTTCTAAACTTCTGGCAATTGCCTTGTGGCATCCATTGTAACCTGTCGTCAGATGTCTCCTTAGATCGCATCATATAATCTAATGAGCTATGACAGATGTAACCTGCTATGACACATAAAGGAAATGTTAAAAAAATGCATCTGCCCCAGGGTTGAACTTCTATAGTTTCTAGAGAAAAACAAAGCAGCTTTGAAGAATTCAAGACTTCAGAAAATTAAATAGAATCTGAGACTAAAAGAATAAAGAAAAAAAAAAATCCCACAAGGTACTACTGATTAGAAAATTGCATACTACAAGAACAAGATATTGGTAAGACTAGTCAGTAAGATGCCAAGCATGTTCAGGAACTATATATGGATGGCTATAATGGATTATCTCCCTGTAACAGAGAAAACGGTATAATAGCAGATCTTATGTACAAATCACGCTATAGACACAGTTGTATTAGATTAGAGCAATTGTCAATGTACTCAAGCATCCTGATGTCCAGCAGTGGTAAATGCATGCCTCAGAAAAAATGTGAAGCCTTGTAAAGTCTTGAACTGTACAGGGTTATTATTTGAGACAAATAACACTTCCTGACCTGAGGCAAAATTCACGTTATGACCTAACCCCAAAAGTAAAGCATTTAATAGTTCTGTATTCTACTAGGAAATGCTTGCTGCAGTGTCTCATCTTTTCTTTGACCTGTACTAAACCACTTGTCTCAATGATATAGTGTGATAGCAAGTTTCACACAAAGTTACATGTCACTGTTATATTATGCCTGCCTTAAGTTTGTCTCCTGATATGTCTACAATGTATCACACTTGATTGGAGTTTTTTTATAATTACATTTATCATGTCATAATCAGATCTTGCCCCGCACACTTCCTCTTCAAACGAGGGAATCCTGGCCATTGTAGTCACCACTAATATTCTCCTTTTGTGGAACATTTTTAATAGGGAGTACCTGTCAAAGGGCAACAATATTTTAGTAACAGGGGGAAAAAAAAAAGAAAATAATGGGTTTTAAAAACCTCCAGGGATGGGGACTCGACCACTTCCCTGGGCAGCCTGTTCCAGTGCTTGACAACCTTTTTGGTGAATAAATTTTTTCTAATGTCCAACCCTTATGTTTTTTATTTATTATTTAGTCTCTACTTGAGCCGGGCAGTAAACTACTTTTTAAATAACATTGTGTATTGGTTCAGTCCGTTGTGGACTGAAGTTCAGGGCATAGGCATCAGAGAAAGAGCCATCACAGTACTTGCAGGATTCCATGAAAATTTGTCTTGCCTTTCTTTGTAGACACTAGATCAGGGGTGAAATTTGAGAATGCTCTATAAAGTTTTCACAGAGACAGGACTGAAGCTCTTCAAATATTTACCAAATTAGGCAATAGAAAATACAGTGTGCCTTTCCCGTAACCAAACTACAATAGATTGAAAGCTGACTTCTGAATCCTTTGATTATCGAATTGTCCATGTACACTATTGGCATATATAAAACTCATTATTTGTGAAGTTATGCTGTGGTTTTAATTTAGCATATTGACAAAGAAGATGAGACTCTTACAGTTTACTTTAATGATTTAAAAGTACAGTATCTAGTCTAGTAATCAGGACTTTTGCTAGACAGTGGAGGGAGATGGTGCTCTTTGTGGACTATTATTCCCAGCTATTTTAAATGTCTTCCATAATATGGGAGGGATGGCATTCTAGAATTACATTAAGTGTTTCCACAGAAGAAAAAAGCATTGACTAGCTTTGCCAGATGCCTAAATTTTAGAAGCCAGAGTGAGGAGAGATGAACCCTCATTCTTAACTAACACATGTTTTGTTACAGTCCTGATTGTACACCTGGGTTTCACTTTTTGACTAATCTTCCAAAAAGACTTTTCTAACAGGTAAAAAGCACCAATGTTCTAATGAAATCTTAAATTCATTCTGTTGCGAAATGTTGTTTGTCTTGTAAGAAATTAGTTTATGTCCCAGAAGACACCCACAGTCAGCTAAATTTCCCCCATTAGCGGCAAAGTAGGCATTTCAAGAATAAAAAGTGGAAAGAAAAATCATCCAGGCAACATTAATGTAAAGTAATTGTGATAATAAATTCCAACTAACTAATACATTCTGGCCATTTGAAGAGCTGTTCTTTAAGGATAATAAGGACAAAAATCTCTAAGTAAAGCTAATGAAAGGTTATGTATCATAGAACACGTTATTACTGCAAGAATGCCTGTACTGTGCAGCATTAAAGGGAAGACCTCACAGACCATAAAGTATTGATGCTATTGAGCAAGGAGATAGCCAAGAAAGCATAAGGAAAACTCTTTTTACTATCAGTCCATTCTCTCTCCCACTTTTTCACGACTCTTTTGCTGATAGCCTCATGGTAGTGCAGTATATACCCATAGCATGCAGTACTAGTCATGGGTACTGTTTGCAGTATTAGCCTAGTGGCTAAACCCTTTTCTATAATTGCTTAATGTATTTAATTTCCAAGTGAGTGTCAGCTAATGGAATTTTAGAAGAAATATCTGCCTTTTTAATGAAGTTATGTAAATGTTAGGTTAGCTCTAAGCTTTTATATATAATCAAAAAAAATAAAAGAAATAAGCAATTCTTGTGCTTGCCAGTTACAAGATTATATTCCTCATGGTCATTTAATGACTCAGGACCCACACTTAGCCTGCGGAATATCCATAGCATGCAGTACTAGTCATGGGTACTGTTTGCAGTATTAGCCTAGTGGCTAAACCCTTTTCTATAATTGCTTAATGTATTTAATTTCCAAGTGAGTGTCAGCTAATGGAATTTTAGAAGAAATATCTGCCTTTTTAATGAAGTTATGTAAATGTTAGGTTAGCTCTAAGCACTTGCCATTGCTTTTTCTTTGACAAGGATTAGGCAACCACTGTGTTTATATTTTCTGTGTTAAGAGAGAGACTTGTTACCAGAACATTTATCATATTTGGGCTTTTACAGAAAGAAAAGGCTGCTTTCTTAGCTCATCTCCTCATGTTGTAGTAGGGATATGATTGTAAAGTTAAAAGAAAGCTGTCTGTCCATAGTGATTAGTGTCAGCTTGAATTTGCCATGTGCCATTTTGGAGTCAGAAATATTTAACTGGATTGGGATTTTGTTTTACTTAAAAATTTAAGGAGTTCTAAGACATCCTGATCTCATCTTAAATTACTAAAGAATTTGAAATATAATTAAATGTATAAAGGAAAAATACAGCAAAGAGTATTTTTAATATGTGTTTGTATACATTTTTTTTTTCCTCTTCTTCTCCTTCCTTCCCTCCTCCCCTCCCAAGTTATTTCGGACATAATTATATACTTATTTAATAAGTTAACTCAGTTTCAACCAGTGTTAAACTCCCAGTATGGCTAAAAATCACCATTATATAAAACTGGTACCTATTATACCAACTGGGGCTATGACACAAGCATATAGTAATATTATACCTGCCTTCATCTTGCCCACCTCTTTAACCATCTCTCTATTTAGAAAGCATGCTTTAAATAACTCTAGGTAAGAAATATTAAACAGTTGATAATAATGTACAGTTGGATTTTAAGGCAGCAATATTGGGTAGCAAGCACTTCTACGATACATACAGAAAAACAAGCATAATTTTTGGAATACTGTGAGCAATACTCAAATGAGAGCTCTTAGTAGTAATAAAACTGCCGGTATTGCTGTAAAGACTCCCTGCTTAGTTGAATCATATATATAACCAGATAAAATGGGAAATTTACATTTGTTACACACACAAAGTGACACTAACCTCTCATCTTCCTGAAGAAAGCACTTGTCTCTCTTTGAAGCATGACTAGACTATCGGTAACTGAACGTGGTTTACTTACGATTAAAGCCTGAAACTGATACAGTAATGAGCAACAACACATGGAAATGCCAAATGCTAGAGCTTATGCAACTACATTTAGATTGGAAATGGTATTTTGGCTACAAGGTCTTCTAAAAGGTGTAAAGAAGTTCAAAGCAGACTTTGGAGATGAGGAGATGGTTGTGCTGTTGCATTTTCCTTCAAAAGTTGTGAGGATCCTGTACCATAAACTATTATAATTCCAAAGCAATTCATTTCCATCAGTTCAGATCTCAGTTAACAGCCAGTAATGACCTGCATGCATTAATCCATTGGATGAGTCTGTTTGAAGCATTTTTTGTCAATTTACAAGCAGATGTGAAATACAAGGTTCAGTGACTAGAGGTGCTTCACGCTGAAATGCATGAACTGAGTCACCATGTGGGGGAAGTTTAATGACATTGAGTCAAGTTAGTGGGCTAGTCAGCTGCTGGAGGTGGCACCTGATCTGCTAAAATGGTATTTGTATCTCCAAAGAGGTGAAGCAGTCTTTAATTTAGTGGGAGAAATGTCAAAACTAACTCCTGAATACCTTAGACCTAGATAAACTTCAGAAGGAAACAGAGTCTGAATGGATACTTCAAATCACACCAAGAAATGAAATGGTATAAACACTCCAGCAGGAAAGGCTTGTCTCTGATAAGGGTGCTACCTCTGATATGTATACATTTGGAAACTTGGAAAGCAAGGGAGGATTTCCCCCCAAAACAGTAATACATCAATTAATCTACTAAAAGCAGCTAGCTAATGAACCAATAAGCACCTTCCAGTCCTCCACAAGTCTGAAGAATTTGAAGCATTCAGTACCTTGCCAAATCAGGCTCCAGGTTTTTAAAGTAAATCAGCACTTTATTTATAACAGCTAGAATTATTTATAACAGCTAGACCTGTATTGGGTAGCAAGCACATTTTCTGCACACAGATACGACTACAGAGTAGGCAAATTGCCGATATTCTGCACAGCTTTGGCAATATCACCTACAGTGACAAGTGCTATAAATTCTTATCCTCAGAATAAATCTCTCTAAGATTTGACACAGTTTAACACAGCCATCATGTTCTGGGAGAAGGGTTTGCGTGCAATGCGTCACAAGTTCAGAAGGCCTATACTGCTGCTTCTAGGTTTGCGAGCAAGTAGTTGGCTACCCGTGAGCTTGACAGTATTTTTTCAATTTCAGTGAATACCGAAGTTGGCTGGGAATAACTTGCAGCTGGTACAGCTCTATTTTTAAATAGATTTATTAAAAGAAATTGAAATTAGCCTTTCTGCTTCCCCTCAAAATTCCATCTGCTACAATTAATATTAACACGATTTCTAACTTGTCCTTTTAGCTAATTATATTTTTAGAAAGACTCCATGAAAGGTTAGTGTGAAGAACATAAACTTTGCATTCTTGTCAATCTGCTTGCAGAAAATATGATCCTCCATAGTAACATGTAGGTCAAAAGGAATTTTATTTATTACTTTCCAATTAATACACAGCACATGAAGCACCTGCAAGCACGTAGGTGTTTTTTGAGATATTGTTCAAGTCTTCATCACCATCACACAGTGGGTTCCACGCTGGCACTCATGGGGAGGCTGGCAGAATTCAAAGGCAGCTGAAATACTTAGCTCAGAATTAAGTAGGAAACATTTGCCTACTCTTCATCAATAATACATGTTTTCATCGTCTACCTGTGCTATAAATATAAAACAATCATTGGAAATACGGAGCAGCTTTTCAAAGATATTGTTGCTCTCTGTTCTTAATGCTCTAGTGGGTATTAGAGGTTCTTCCTAAATTAGGTCATGGCCTTTGTTAAATTTTCTTATTTGGAAAATTCTGGCCTTAACTTTACAAGGAATTTCATCTAGAGGTTTCTAGTGAACTGTAGTAGTAGATTTGTAAATTAAATTACTCTGACGAAATTCTCAACTCAGAACTGATCCAGAGAAGCAGTTAACTATATAATTGGCTGTATTGGGTCTATTTTTATGAGAATTTTATACTGAATAGCTTTTAAAATGCTCCTTAATGCAAAAAAAACCCCTCGTATACACTATACTAATTTTAAGGACATGTAGATGAGTGTAGGACTTCAATTACAGTGTGCTTTTGGATGCTGAATAAACCAGTATTTCCTGCGTTTGAAAATAGCATTCTTCAGAATAAAATGTTGTGAAAATTGAGCCTGATCACGTAATCTTTTCCCATTTGAGTCTCATTGACATGAATTTTACTGTTTATTTTTAGGGAAGGACTTGTAGGACAAGTGCTATGTTTTTTATTCACACTGTGGCCTATCTTGCAGATCTCAGTACTAACGCAGCATTAAAAAAAACTACAACAGGTATCCCGTGTTTTGTACAGATGAACCTGCAGGCACACACATAAAGCAACATCCATTTAGCACTCAGTTGTGCAATCTCACACTTAACTTTCAGGGCTAATTTTATAGAGAACACTGCTGATGCTCAACACGCTATCAGCAGTAAATCTCTAAAATATACATAATACCTCAAAAAGAGTATTGGCTTTTACCTTTTTACTTTTTTGTAGAACCTGAAGAACCTCCAAAAACTTTCTCTATTTTTTCCGACATCTCTTCCTTCTATTGAATAATGAACTTCTTGGTTAATGTCTAACCTCAAGAATGACAGCAGAAGGGGGAGGTAGTAGTAACTGTGTGGATACCTGGGTATTGCCGCAGCTGCATGGGCAGTAAAGAACAAACACAGGCCAGGGTGCGAGTGCTCACTCTTGAGGGCAGAGGTCCTGAGCTGCATGGTGTCTGCATCTGTAAATCAAAATACCTGGAGGAAACCAGCTGTTCCTGTTTAATGGTTTGGGTGTAGTTAGAAAATGAAATTTGTAAGCCCTCCACCGTCCTTTTCGCTGCTGCTCTACTATTACATTCTGCTGTGTATTGAAGCAATTCTAATAAGTACCTTAGCTATTCCTGAGTAAATAAACAAGTAAACACAATTACTGCAATACTGAGCTTGGCACACAGTTTCTGGTTTGAAAATATTTTAATAAAGGAGAGATTCATTAGCACTCACTTAATGACTCTTCTCCTTTGCCTATGTTGAAAGTAAGGGAGGGACAAAGGGAAGCAGAGGCATCCCTTTTACTTGGTGGGAGTTTCCTAAAGAAAGACACCAACAAAATTAATCTACATAATATAATTATGTGGGCATTTACTTAATGGTACATTTAAATATATATTTTAATTTAAACCTTTCAAATTAGCTTCTTCATTGAATATTTATAGTTTTACATAGTTTATATGATCTGTCTTGCGCAAAATAGCCATGCTGGCCCTGGTTCAGAAAATTATGTATTTACTGCTTAATTTAAATACATACCTAAGTGGTAATTAAATCAATGCTAATTAACAGTAATGTAGGAATCTGAATTAAGTTGTTTTTGCAAATAGAAGGTTGTGAGGTATAAAAGTAAAGACAATTTGGAGGGCATCATAAGCAATATTTGTAAAGAAAAAGATGCTGTCCCTACAATGAACTGAAGTCCAACTGTCTTTTTCAGACAGTGAATGAATTGAGTTGACCCAGATTGGTCCTATCTCTGTTTTATATAAACAAGATCTTCCACTTTCAGTTGGAGAAATAAATATAACCTGTCTTTATACAGGTGTGCAAGAGTAACAAAGTTTAAAGTAAAAACTGTCAAGTGCATAGTCTTATTGTAGCATCATCAGATAACAGAAGTGTACCCCAAGTTGCTGCATTCAGAAAATGAAGGAAATGAGTTATTTGTGTGCTGGAAAAGCCTTTCTGCAGATGCTAGTTTAATACAAGAGTCCTGAGTGCTGCCAAGGGATTGGGCTAGATTGCTGTAAATTCCTGCAGCTACCTAAACTTCACACCTCTTTAGAATGTCCTGGGAATAAAGAAATTAGAGGTCTCAGAAACTTCAAGGCAAGGATGATGCCACCTTCTGTTTTTTCCTAGAGACAGTTTCTTTTAAAGTGGATTTACCACTCAGGCTGCTTACTTATTAGAAAGAAACACAGTGCAAACCCTTCATTTCTCTGTCCCTCCTATGCTTTTACACTCTGGAAATTCACACATCCAATTCTTCCACAGTCCCAATTTATAAATCCACATTCCAAGGGGACATAGTGAAATATTCTAATTTCTTCCTGCAGGCCACCACTTTTCTGTAAGGAGTTTTAAAAGAATAATTAATTTTCATTACAGTTAAAAGAGGAATTATACTTTATAGATTAGGGCAAGTGCAGTACTAGTTTCTCTGGAGGTTTTGATTGAGAATGCAGCGTGCTCTCTGAAGAGTCCTGACAAAATATGTAATTACAGTCCATTGACTCTGCCTCATGGGACAGCAGTAAGGAGGCATGGCTGCAGCCTTGCCTCTGCCATGCCCAGACTTATTTATATGGCATTCTTCAGGATGAAGCCAGTTCTCCTGATATCCTACACATACAACCCACATAACCAAAATTTAGCGTACCAGAGCACTTCCTATCAAATTTCCAATTTCCCAATGCCTGACAGAGTCTCGTTTTGTAATAATTATCTCAGGAAGAAATACCAGCCTTTGAGAACTTTATAAAATGCAACTGTTTCTGTCAGGACCTATCTCCTTATGGTGAATAACTGTCAATGACTGTAAGCTTGCTTTCTGTAACCAAGTAGTCATCAAATAATGGTAAAAGAATACACAAAACAAGCGATGCACAGTGCAACCACCCACTGACTGACGCCCATCCCATCCCCAAGCAGCGATCGTTGGCCCCCCGGCCAATTCCCCCCCAATTTACACACTGAGCATGACGTCATATGGTGTGGAACAGCCCTTGGGCCAGTTGGGGTCAGCTGTCCTGGCTGTGCCCCCTCCCAGCTTCTGGTGCCCC
>NW_009260182.1:845525-880471 GCF_000687185.1 Egretta garzetta | reverse complement strand
CCTCAAGAATGACAGCAGAAGGGGGAGGTAGTAGTAACTGTGTGGATACCTGGGTATTGCCGCAGCTGCATGGGCAGTAAAGAACAAACACAGGCCAGGGTGCGAGTGCTCACTCTTGAGGGCAGAGGTCCTGAGCTGCATGGTGTCTGCATCTGTAAATCAAAATACCTGGAGGAAACCAGCTGTTCCTGTTTAATGGTTTGGGTGTAGTTAGAAAATGAAATTTGTAAGCCCTCCACCGTCCTTTTCGCTGCTGCTCTACTATTACATTCTGCTGTGTATTGAAGCAATTCTAATAAGTACCTTAGCTATTCCTGAGTAAATAAACAAGTAAACACAATTACTGCAATACTGAGCTTGGCACACAGTTTCTGGTTTGAAAATATTTTAATAAAGGAGAGATTCATTAGCACTCACTTAATGACTCTTCTCCTTTGCCTATGTTGAAAGTAAGGGAGGGACAAAGGGAAGCAGAGGCATCCCTTTTACTTGGTGGGAGTTTCCTAAAGAAAGACACCAACAAAATTAATCTACATAATATAATTATGTGGGCATTTACTTAATGGTACATTTAAATATATATTTTAATTTAAACCTTTCAAATTAGCTTCTTCATTGAATATTTATAGTTTTACATAGTTTATATGATCTGTCTTGCGCAAAATAGCCATGCTGGCCCTGGTTCAGAAAATTATGTATTTACTGCTTAATTTAAATACATACCTAAGTGGTAATTAAATCAATGCTAATTAACAGTAATGTAGGAATCTGAATTAAGTTGTTTTTGCAAATAGAAGGTTGTGAGGTATAAAAGTAAAGACAATTTGGAGGGCATCATAAGCAATATTTGTAAAGAAAAAGATGCTGTCCCTACAATGAACTGAAGTCCAACTGTCTTTTTCAGACAGTGAATGAATTGAGTTGACCCAGATTGGTCCTATCTCTGTTTTATATAAACAAGATCTTCCACTTTCAGTTGGAGAAATAAATATAACCTGTCTTTATACAGGTGTGCAAGAGTAACAAAGTTTAAAGTAAAAACTGTCAAGTGCATAGTCTTATTGTAGCATCATCAGATAACAGAAGTGTACCCCAAGTTGCTGCATTCAGAAAATGAAGGAAATGAGTTATTTGTGTGCTGGAAAAGCCTTTCTGCAGATGCTAGTTTAATACAAGAGTCCTGAGTGCTGCCAAGGGATTGGGCTAGATTGCTGTAAATTCCTGCAGCTACCTAAACTTCACACCTCTTTAGAATGTCCTGGGAATAAAGAAATTAGAGGTCTCAGAAACTTCAAGGCAAGGATGATGCCACCTTCTGTTTTTTCCTAGAGACAGTTTCTTTTAAAGTGGATTTACCACTCAGGCTGCTTACTTATTAGAAAGAAACACAGTGCAAACCCTTCATTTCTCTGTCCCTCCTATGCTTTTACACTCTGGAAATTCACACATCCAATTCTTCCACAGTCCCAATTTATAAATCCACATTCCAAGGGGACATAGTGAAATATTCTAATTTCTTCCTGCAGGCCACCACTTTTCTGTAAGGAGTTTTAAAAGAATAATTAATTTTCATTACAGTTAAAAGAGGAATTATACTTTATAGATTAGGGCAAGTGCAGTACTAGTTTCTCTGGAGGTTTTGATTGAGAATGCAGCGTGCTCTCTGAAGAGTCCTGACAAAATATGTAATTACAGTCCATTGACTCTGCCTCATGGGACAGCAGTAAGGAGGCATGGCTGCAGCCTTGCCTCTGCCATGCCCAGACTTATTTATATGGCATTCTTCAGGATGAAGCCAGTTCTCCTGATATCCTACACATACAACCCACATAACCAAAATTTAGCGTACCAGAGCACTTCCTATCAAATTTCCAATTTCCCAATGCCTGACAGAGTCTCGTTTTGTAATAATTATCTCAGGAAGAAATACCAGCCTTTGAGAACTTTATAAAATGCAACTGTTTCTGTCAGGACCTATCTCCTTATGGTGAATAACTGTCAATGACTGTAAGCTTGCTTTCTGTAACCAAGTAGTCATCAAATAATGGTAAAAGAATACACAAAACAAGTGATGCACAGTGCAACCACCCACTGACTGACGCCCATCCCATCCCCAAGCAGCGATCGTTGGCCCCCCAGCCAATTCCCCCCCAATTTACACACTGAGCATGACGTCATATGGTGTGGAACAGCCCTTGGGCCAGTTGGGGTCAGCTGTCCTGGCTGTGCCCCCTCCCAGCTTCTGGTGCCCCCAGCAGAGCAGGGGAAGCTGAAAAGCCCTTGCTTAGTGTCAGCACTGCCCAGCAACAACTAAAGGATCAGTGTGCAATCAACATTCTTCTTATCCTAAATCCAAAACACAGCAGCACTATGCCAGCTACTAGGGAGAAAATCAACTCTAACCCAGGTGAAACCAGGACATCTTACTGCATTTAATTTACATTACATTTTGGCCTATTGTTACAATCTTTCCAATACTATTTTTTACTCAGTTTATTGCTTGTTACAATAGATTTCTCACGAGCAACTATGCAGGTGTCTCATAGGAAATTACGTAAGACTCTGAAGTAGCCGGAAACTCAACTCACCCCAGTAACTTAAAAAGTAGTTCTGGAGTTGATGGAAATGAACAGTGACTTAGGGAACACACTGTACTATGTCACCTCTCTGTGCAGGAATGGAGCGTGTAGTTACTTTGGTAGCAAATCAGAAGCTGGAACAGTCTCTGCAGTAAGCGTAATCCATATTCACCAGTAAGCTTGTTTCCATCTCCCTCTTTAGCACACATACAAATAGCTTCATAAGAAACAATCATTAACATGCAGAATACTCTGAGTTTTCTGATATTTCACTAAACATGAGAGACCGAACTGTACAAGGCAGCAGTTGGGTTTTGGATGACTAAACAGTTTACTTATGTCTTCTTCTGAAACTAATGAATCAATAGGCTTTTGTCTCCATAAAACCTATAATGAATAAATAATATTGATGAAGCTAGTTAAAGTAGTAGTACAAAGAGGCTGGAGAACTTAGTTGGAACTGCCTGGACGTTACATGCAGGGAAAACTGTTAAATTGCATACCAAACTGAAGGAAAAATCTAATTCTTCCAAAATTGAAATGACAATTTCCCAGTGACTTCATGGGAAACTGGTTCATGCCCAAAATGAGATATTTAAAGTTGTTTAAAGTATCCCATGTAAGCATGTTGCCAGTTCATGACACTGCTCCTCCTTAGAGAAACTATGCAGTGTATCTCCACGTACAAGGATTCGGTCTCTACCTGTTTGTGACAAGACAGGAGCGCTCCGTCCCAAACCTCAGGGTCAACAAGGCCTCTGTGTACTATTTCACTAGAGTTCAGATTATGTCTTTATCTGCTCCAAAGTTTTGAATTGGTCAAGGTTAACTCCTAAAATAGTCTTTGTGCTATCAATTAAATCTCTTGTGTGCTGATGTGTTAATGAAATGTGTTAAATAAATGTGTTCATTTGCTCTTGTGTGCAAATATAATGTATAAAAAGATGTAAAATCTTGAACAAGTGCTTGCACATCATCAGTTTTCATTGTTCACTGAATAAATAAAAGATGAGATCATTAAAACATGTTAGTAATGTTCAACAAATAATACTAATGTTTACTGAGACAATCTAAAATAAATAAAACTAATGAGCATTCTCATGCCGTCATATTAGTTCAAATATGATCATTAACTTAACTTTTTAATACTTTTTATTATGTTGTTGTTAAACATCCAATAATGTATTTTTAATGAACTCTTATTTACTGAACAATGAAATAGCTGAGTTAATAAATTTAATTGGCCATGCAAAAATGTTAATTTAAAAAAAAACAAAAGAAAATTACATCTGTCTGGAATACGGCTGCTCCTGCAGCTCTGTGTTGGAAAGGTTTTGCAGGAGCCACTCACACAAAGGGGGTCACGGACACTCCGAGTGACGGTGGTGCTGGAGCCCGCCTATGGCAAGGGACCTTAAAGGGTCCCAGAACCTGAGAGTCAGTTTGGCTCTCAGGGTCTCTGCAACAGAGCAGGATCCTGGAGAGCTGCAATGACTGCATGCTCCCGGCATATCTTGGAAGAGCTTTAAAAGTTTTATCAAAGTAGAGCCTCAGACATTGTTGCTAGGTTTGTCTTTAAAGGAAGAAGTCTCAAAGGTTGACCTCAAGATCAACCATTTATAAAACCACACTATTTCTTAAGAAAATGGTTTTTAAAAATCTGTGAGAATATAAAAGCTGGTTTATAGTCCCATAGGATTTATTCCACTAGATTGTCCAAATCTGTTCTGTACATTATTAGAAGACACAATGTAGGCACAATTTCGACATGGTATTCACTAGACAACATAAATTATTCTTCTTTTAAATTAGGGTAATTGGATTAGGCAGCTGGCTGTGTGAGTACAATATTAACCATGTGCTAATGTGTTTTTTCTGAGGCTGTTGCCTGACTAAGACACTGTATCATTGGATTTATCAAGGAAATTTCAATTCTATAGACTGTAGGAAACATTTCTCCTTGTTTGACAAATGCCAGTAGACTCCATGCAACTTTTTCTGTGTTATCTGCATGCGCATAGATACGATTTTTTTTTTTTCTTTTTCCCTGCCCTCAGAAAATGGAAGTGTTGGAAATAATGATCTCTCCACAAGGAAATTTTCACAAAGTAAAATCTCTACTGGACGGATTGAAATTTTATTAATATTAGTGGGAAGATTTAAGGAGTTTAGGTCAGGATATAGATAAGCCATTCTGGTGAAATACAAAAAAAGAACAAGCAATCAAACTTTTAAATAAAGACAAACCTTGATTATACTGAATTATATATTCTGTACAACAGTTTAGTAAATTCTGCAAGGTGGAATCCACTGTTTTCACTGATTTCACATGGATGGTATCTGTGTTTTCCCGTTCACTCACCTCAGATTACTTTTACCAGTTTTCCCACACTTTTTTTAGGTTTCACATATGATATAGACATATTAATTCACTGACTTCCAGATGGCAACAGTGACTCAGTTTGGAGAGTGGTCTTACTGAGGACAACCATATTGCTGCTCACAGAAGTTTAAAGTAATTCAAATTTGTCATATGATACCTGAGAAATAGAATGCTATAGCTTACAAATTCATGTAAGAAAGTGAGTTTCTCTTCATCTACTTTAACTGAACTGTCTTCTTTGAAAATCCTTCCTTCCATTTACACTATCAAAAATCAATGGGATGTGCTTTGGCTTTAAAAAAAAAATAAATTTAATATTTAATCCTTGGAATATGTACATTTTATCTGCAAGCACTGGTATCTTCATTTTAACTAACTTTTATATTTGACAACAATAGCAATTTTGTAGAGGGGAGAAATAATTAGAATGCTTCATGGTTTCAACTACTGAATGTGATCATATATGCCTAAATGTTTCCAGCTTTGAAAATGAAATTTTACTACTCTGTCAGGATAATGTTCAATTTAAAATTTGAGCTTTAAAAAAATGATGAACAATTTTTTTTTTAAAAAGACTGTATCTTTTTATTCCTCAGAGCAATTGTAGACCTGAAGCCAAATTTACATTAATTCATTCTAGCAGTCTGATTCTTAGTTAAAAACCTGAGATTTAGAAGATAGGATGTAATTAAGCTACGTTATATGTAAGAATATAATTTTGTACTGACTTTGACTCCATATTTTTAAAATGAAAAACATAAAAGGCATTTATAGTCTAAGGTAGACTCTGACTGTTGAGTGCTCAGCTTATATAAATCTTTTTACAGGTCACACAGGTGATTGTTGAATAACAGTTTGAGAAGCCTTTTGGCAATTTGAAAATTTTACCATAAATGCGGATGTAGAAGGAATGAGAATCAAGGCAATTGGTACAATAAACTGAAAGTAACATTACTAATTGCTACTAATGTCAGAGAAGTTGGGCCTTTTCATAACATGAGGAGAATGAAACTATTTGTCCCCCAAATGGGCACATTCAGGTTGTGCCTGTCCCACATTCGTGGGCACGGGCCCAGATGTACCCGGGATCTGAGTGACGGGAGGTATGTACCACTGGTCCATGGGCATTTCAGTCTGTGGAACAGTTCATAGGGAGCACAGAAAACATTAGAATGTATTAGAGCAGCTTCTGTGCAGCTGAGTAGCTACTTGGTAATTTATAAAGGTTATGTTCTCTTTCTTTCATTTAGCTTGCTGAATTTCTGCACTCAGGAGAATATAAAAGGGATTGCTTTGGGTTTTGTCATTTCTGAATTTGTATGGAAGAAAGAGAGACACTGTTTAGCCATCACAGTTAAGGCATGCCATACTGACTTTGAATAATATGAATCACATTAAAGTGGATTTTACAGATAGATCTGAAACAGAGCAAAATAAATTTGTTTACATTTCATAGGTCCTGTCGCTCTGAGGAAAGAATGGTATGACCTATGCGCTAAGGAAAAAAGAAAAGACTCTCTCACAGATGATTTTACTTCAGTCTTTTTTTTGTACCCTTGATTAGGGGTAAATTTCTAGAGTTCTCTGCACATTTCATGTGCATAAAATTTAATTTCTAAAAGATGGTGTGTAGTATACTCATGCAGTTAACATAATAACTTAGCTACTGATGTTAATCATCAGCACACTTAAAAATGAGGATAATGCAAATGTGCATACAAGTAAATTCACATTATGTGGGACTTGTATAACATTTATAATTAGGATTCATTTTAAAAGTGCATGAAAATGCCGGGAGGAAATTTAAAGTGACATGTATTACTATTATGTAAATCCAGCACTTACTAAAGTCCTTATTCTCATACTAAAATCTGCTATCTAAATAATTGCTTCACAACTGGAAATTATCACCAGCAGCCAAATTCTCCTCTCCCTTCCAACCCTTCCCTTGATCGTGTTTATTCAGTAATACAACAGCATTCAGCAGTGTTGATAAACATGCTTAGTGTTCATTTGGTTAAGCTTCAGTAAACTGAGCCTCTGGAATTAGCAATCGCAGGTTACAAGGGTGCAGTACACAGGGTAGTATCTTAAGCTACTCTACCAGAACCTTAGCTAAAAGAGCAAGGAACATTTTAAAGCTCGGTTGACATTTGTTACTTTTTACTTGGCAATGTTACTAGCTTTTACATCTGTTCATGAATCATTTTTAGCCTAATGTAGTATTGAGCCTTCTTGTTTTACAGTAATAACCAGGGCGCTGCCCAGCAGAGGGGACATAAACAGGTGCCCAGACTTAATCGTTAGGGCAGGTAATGGAGACTTCACTTCCTCAGCAAGTGAGAGAAAATCATCAGGATCTGATAATGAAAATAGATTGTTTTAAAAGATAATTACAGATGGAGTAAGACAAGTAGAGAATAAACTTCCAAAACACATCTTAAAAATACCAGACATACGTAAAATAAGCAGGATTTCTACTTCATCTACCATATTGATTTGTGGGCTGGCAGCGTGAGAAGCTCCTCCTCACTTTCACTTGCTCTGCTTTTAGAAGAAAAATTATAGCCTTCTTTGATACTTCAAGTTTAGACATTGTCCAGCTAGACAGCTGACCAGCCAAGGCCAAGCAACCTCTGCCTAACTGTGGCTGGAATCAGAGTTTTCCTTTTCCTACTTACAAAAAGACTGATCCACGTTGTTATGTACAAGTCCCTAGCATTTACCAAGAGCAATTGTTGCAAAGTAAAACTTCCTATATCAGCCACTGGAAGTGAGCTACCGTGGCACTCCTGTGAGGTCAGTAGTTATAAGAATGGTAATCCTGTCAGAAGTTGACCATGTTGGGGGGAAAAATCTCCACCCCTGCTCCAATTGTTGTATTTCATATGAAAAGCAGGGGATGCTCTAATAACAAACACTATTTACTCAGAAAATCAATATTTAAGACTTTAAAATATGTAATGGTGATATGCTTCCTAACGTGTGGGTTTATTACAGTTTTCTGTAGTGAGGTCTTGGAGTTTACCATTTAATCTTTTCTTCAAAAGCAATCAAGAGCTGAATTAATTTGATATGGAGCTTGGTTTCAATTTGCTTGACTCTCTTGCTGGCATTTACACAGTTTTCATCTGAACGCTTGCAAGATTGAACAGTAACGACATATTTTTACAAGCTACCAGTGGGCCTTTCTTCGGAACAAGTATTTGTGGCAAAGTAATTAAAGAGCAAATTTTGCCACATGTAGTCTCCAAACAGCCATGGGTAAATATTCCCAATAATGAACTGCCTGAATTATTATAGTTAGATGAAGTGGCAACAGCAAGACTAATTTCAAGACATATTTACAAAACATGAGATCATATTTCCAGAAGACTGGCCTGGTACTGATCCCACTGATACCAATGTAGGTCTTGCATCACTGCTGTTCTGTCTCACACCTCTCCAGCTGTTATGGGTTCACCATGCCCACTTTTGTAACTATATCAGTAAGAACAAGAATTTCACAACTGAACTATGATTACATGTCTGAAAAGGTGCAATTAAATGGGGAAAATATGCCAACAAACGCAGGAGACTGGGATGCAATCTCGTGCTGTTTTGGAAACTTTTCATCCTCTCTCTAATACAGATAGAAATTTTGCCACCATTTGAACATTAAAAAAAGAAAATATGAAATAATTTCTCAGGGCAATGTAGGTTAATTCTACCACTGAGACAACCCCTTTTAACTTTGTTATAACCTACACTCGTGGTCTCTAATAGAGCTCTGATGATATCCATGCTGCAGTTGCTCTAACTGTAGAAGCTTAGCACATCTGCTATATGAATGTGGAATGAAAAAATGTGGACTTGTAATTCCCAGAAAATACTAGCACTTACTCCTACCACCTCTATGTGGAAAAATGCTACAGACCTGGATTAAACTCAATGGTAGCTAAATTTAAAAAGACTATGAAGCCAGTCTACACCAGACATTTTTGTTTTGTCTATAGCCATGGAGATAGATAGATAGATAGAGAACTCATCCTATTATGCTTTGGTGCTCAAGACCTTTTGGATATATTTACTCCTCTAGGTAGTCTTTTCCCTTTAATTGCACTGGGACCCTGGCTCTCAGACAAGCCACTTGAAGTGCTGATGGCTACACTTAGATGGGCTGACTGCTGGCCTGTCTGTGCAGTGCCATGGATTTCAGTTAGGATTTTCAAGAGTAAGATGGCAGTCACTCTTTGTAACATATTGCCCAACTTGCATTTTTAAGCAGTAGATGTGTTAGAAGGAAGACACTTTTCTTGTAACAGTTATGTCAATCCTATTTTTAGAGGAATAGCATACAGCATTCGTTTGTTAGTAGCTTATTCCTCCTCGAAGCAGAAGGCAATTTCTTAATTGCTTACAAAAACATTAAAAAATGTTTTTGCTGTCTACTTAACTTCTTGTTGCATGTTAGAACTCTACCAGGAGAAAGGTCCTAAAAGACAAGCCACAGCTTTTTCCCATGTGACCCCTCCTGCTAATGGTATGAATATATACAAAAAATATATGCAAAAAAAAAAAAAGGAAGATCAAAGCTGTCTGTTCGGGAGTTCTGAAGAAAAGTACATGCCAACCAAAAGAAAAAAAATGAACAAGCTGCAGCTCAACATTTCTTGCCAGTTGCAACAAAACTTATCCTCCTTTCCAAACAGTATAAATAGTAAGTATTCACTGACAGAAGGTAATTTCAGAAGATAACAACTTCAAGACAGTTGATTCGTTAATGGCACCAAATGGATCTTCAGTACAAGTTGGTCTGCCAGTTCAGAAATGTCACATGATGCAAACCTCTCATTTTCTTACAAGAAATAAAGGATGAATCACTGACTTCTGTTAGGAATCAGATTTTAAAATATCAACACAGCGTATAACTTCAATAGAAAAGCGTTTTTCTACATTTTAGCATTTAATTTCACTCTGCATGGTTTATAATCAAATGTAGGTGCTGAGATAATTTAACTTTTAACCTGACTCCGTAAAGAATCATTTATACTCTGTGTTTGAGTGCATGGTGTATATATCTGCCAATCATTCTTTCTTCCACTAATTTTTAAAGCTGCTAGCCAATTTTAGCTAAATTGGAAAGAAAGATACAACTCTGAGATAGATTTAGCTCCTGTGAGATTTAGAAGAACATCCAGCTGGAAGAAAGTGGAGGGAGAGGAGGGGGAACAGATCGTTGTGGAAGTTCACCCCTGAGGACACAAAGGATATGGGCATCTTACAGAACTGTGTTTAACACTGAGCTGGCCAGGGTGACAGTAATAACATTTACCCAGAAAGTAAGACATCCTAATAATTCAGTATGAACTGGTTACTTGGAAGGGAGGAACAAGGGTAGGGACAGATCAGTCTGTATTCATAGGAGCTCTTCAACTTGTATGAGTATAAATACAATTCTGCTTCATATTGATGGAGACTTCCTTCAAATTTCCATGGTAAATATGCACAGCAGACTATAGTATGTATAACATTTCTTATTTTAACATGGAAATCCCCAGAAAGAAAATCAACTCAGCTAAGTGAAAAATCATAGCTGAGACATTTTATTTCTATTAAAAAAAATCATATGCTGAGTATCTTACTATTAATAAAACATTAACGATAGAAAAGTAGGGAAGTTTTCTGGTGAGCTGAAGGAAAGAAAGAGCCAGATATGACGTGATGTGACCTCTTTGAGCTGGAGACTAATTTTAAAGAAAGGACTACCTTGTAATCTTCCAGAAGTATGTCAGCAGCTGGGCACTTGCAAATTTGAGTCATCTAAGAACGACACAACACTTTTTAATGTGCATACATGTAAAGGAGGCAGAGGTTTACAGAGACGTATGCAGAAGGCAGAAGCCTTGTATTTCCAAAGGCATGAAGATTCAAAGTAGACTATTAGCAAGAAAATGGAACAAATAAAATTGTGAGCAACTGTTCTTTGGCAGATAAATGAGAGTGCTTACAAATATGGTAATAAGGTTTGGAAGAGGCTGACGTGTTTCATAGCTGATGATAATGCACAATGTAACAGATCATTATTTCACAACTCAGTGCAATCGTAAGCATGTTACTTGTCTAATGAATGTAAAATTATTTTTATTTAATTTTGTAGCCAATAAAATTTGCATAAATTACATTAGGTTTGCTAGGGGTTTATGCTACCTACCCATTATGGTAAACTACTTCTTGTCCTTTTAATATATAAACACATTATTCATATTAAAAATTAATTGAAAAAAATATACTAAGTTACTTAACTCGTATTTTCTTTCTTCATTGAAAGCAACCACTGGAGACTAAGGAAAATACCAGTTTTATGAACAAATCTATAAGTTCAAGACACAAAATGAGTCAAATGTACCTTGGAAGATAACATTGCTTAATAGTCAATAGCCTCACATAAACCCACAGCATTTTATGACACACATTTTTCACTGTGCACTCACAAAACTTTTTAACTTTCCTTTTTAAGATCCTCAAAACAATGATGGTATATAAAATAGTGAGGAGAGAAGCAGCAGTTTGAGTATGAGAGATTTGTAATTATTCCCTGGAGCGGGTGAGTTCTCTTCATTTCCTGAAAAGCTAGTGTGTTTAGCTACATTAGGATCTCTTTGTGTTATTTGAATTCAAGCACGCTAACTCTCTTTCAGGAGTTTTGGGAGCGGGTGCCACATCTGCAGCTCTAAATGAGGCTGCTGACCCTGGCCAATGCAGTCATCCTAACTGAAACATCCAAAGACAACCCAAAGGAGCTCTGAAACTTCTCTCAGTAATGCTGACTGCTAAGATTCGATAAGTGTAAAATATTTCAATGACGGGTTGGAAAGTGCCATGAACTTTGGATGATGCTCATTCCTGAGCATCCTGCCTAGTCTTTAGAAAGTCTGGGAAGAGAAAAAAAAACCAATGTGGCTTACCGTATGTCTTCAAAAATCTGTAGAACTGCATGGGGTTATCCCAGAGCTGTTTCAGCTGCTGCCTAGATGGAGTCCTAAGCCCTAGGATAACCCCAGTGGTTCCACATCATCACTGAATATTATTTCTCCTCATAGTTTCTATATCAGTATCACAAAGAACCATGAAGAAGCCATCAGGAACTTCTAAAAAGTACCAGTGGGGAAAATTGCTAACAAATACATAATTATTACTAAAGCTTCAATAATTAGGTATATACCTAAAAAGATGAACTTTTATTTGTTTGCTATGCATTTATTTCTTCATCTATTTTTCTTTAAACATACCATCTGATTTTCATAATGACCGATCAGTTATGATATTGCTTAATAACTCGGCTGGGTATTTTTCAGGCACACAGGCAATAAGCTTAGTAGAGTTTCAAATATGAGTTAAATTAATATCTTTATCAGCTAAACAATTATTTCTATGAGCTGATGATTCTGCATCAGTTAAAAGTTTTAATTATGAATAGTTAAAATTAACAGAAACATTGAGAAAATCTTGTCAGACTATGTTGCTGCCTAAAGAGACAAGGTTTTACAATGACTTAGGAAGAAACTTTTTTTTTTCCCTGGTATCTTAAAGCCAGATTTTATCCAATTTGTTTCTTATGAATACATTTAGAATTTTATTAACTTGTGGGTCTGGAGAGGAATTGTCAAGTCTTGAACCAAAGGAATCATCCTTTACTCTCCCTGTAACCACATAACAGTGCAATGGCATAAATCTGGCTAAATTTGAGTTTGATTGTATAACAACATATCAGGGAAAAAGGATCTAATGGAATGATATTAGCAAATCTGTACATATACTGTGACAACTGTAGCCTCAAGGATGCATTTCTGCCATGTTAACTCATTTCAGATTTCATTCACCATGTGGGGAGCCTGCAACTTGTTCTCCAGAAGGACTATCCTAAAGCTATGATCTATCAGTCTGGATATCTCACCTTTCTCTTCGTGAGTTAAACAAGGGTAAACAATGAAAATAAACTATCTGAAGTATGGAAGAAACCTTTGTAAAAGTAACCTGGCTTCTTACTCTCTCTCTCTGGATCTCTTTCTCTCTCTCCCTTATTATTTTGCCTTAGAAAATTACTGAAGCATCATTTAATAATAATAAATCTATTTAAATAATTGGATGCCAAATACTTGCCTGAAAAAGTTACCCTTCTAAGAAAATTTATATTATGTGCCAGGGAAGCAAAATCACTATCCTCTGACACTATATCATTACTGTTGTTACAGCTCTGCTGTTAAATTTGTGGCGTGATAGTATCTGGTTCAGAAAAATAAATGGAAAAAGGAGAACAATGAGCTGGATCTTGAGCTCTATAATTCAATGGAATCTGATTAAAACCAATTTAGCATCACAGATGATCTGACCCATAACAGATCTGGAAATCATGCCTCCATCTTTACTTTGGAAAGAACAATTAGTAGTGGGAATTGACAATGAGGGCTTCTGACAAATATTGACTTTTTCTAATGGTAATTACTGCAGAGACTGTTTGAAAGCATCTGAAAGAAGGATCTGAACATGAAATGCTGCCAGGAGTTGATTAGATAGCTTGTCTTCAGCAGCTGTAAGTAACTGTGACTGGTGTAGACCTGCACTAGCAGCTCTGAGTTTTAAACCAGAGGTTGTGCAAAGAACAGGGCAAAATAGATAACTCTGAATATTGTAGGGTACCCTTACTGTAATTTATTCCCACAAAAAACCAATTTTCTGAGACTAAAACCTGCAAATCCTGGCTTCTGTTTATGCAAACATTTATACTGAGTTGAAAAACGATTTCTCTTCCAATGAAATACTGCAGAATGTCTTCATTACAGGAGAAAAATCCTGAATAAAGCTTCAGTTAACAAAGAGTAATTGATACCATTGAATTACAGGGCACTTGCTTTTTACATGTGTATACAGCAAGCACTTCCAAGGTGACTTACAGGCCAGTACTTATTAAACAGTCGATTTGGAATGCCCTATTTCCTTCATGGACTTGCGGTATTTTACCTGTATAAGTGTCTTTCACTAAGCTGCCTCATCGCAGTTCTTCAGGTCTAGCTTCTGTAGTTTAAATGGATCTATGACATTTGGCAACATATGCAGGTTCAGTACCTGAAAAATTAAAAATACATCACAGTAAAAGAATGACTGAATGAGTGACCACTTGAATATCTTCTGAGTTTATACAGCACTTCAGGGGAAGGAGGAATATCAGCATGGCAGTTCTTTTGCTTTGTGCTTATGTGTCTTAAAATAGGAGGGTTTTTAACAATATATTTTGTAAGATTGATCTTCTGTGACTGACCAATAAAACCCTAAAATGGAAGAAGGCAGAGGAGACAGAGGGTGATGCGCCCCTGAAGCTCAGGGACTAATGCAGGGTGTGTCTGAGCACGGGTGCTGCAAAGCAGCTGACCTTGCCTCCGCTCAATGGGGCTGGGGGTGCCCTTTCAGGCTTTTGGGTAAGTAGTGGATCAGCTGCTGCTGTGTTTCTCCTTGAGCTCATTAAAAGAGTGTGACTGTCTCCCTGAGTTAGCTAGGCTGGCATAGCAGGAGTGAATAGGTGGCTCAGCTCAACAGAGGGTATAAAACCTAAACAACTACCAAGAGTATTTCAAAGAGAGCAATGGGCTTGAGGTGATTTCACCCCACCTACTCCTTCCCAGCGTAGTGATAGGCAGCATATTCCAGGCACCGGCAGTGGGAATTGCACTGGTGTTGTGATTCAACTATTTATTCCAATTGCTAGGTATATACTTTGGTAAGTGAACCTTATGTTTGTATTGAATTATGTATTGTATTTTGTATTGCTCTGCTAAATTAGAAATCCTGTGTAATATCTACTCTCTTTAAATAAATAAATTGGATATTAAACATAACACCCTCCATTTGTGGAATAGCTAAAAGAACCTGGTCAGAGAGGATTGGACTCTGACATCCTCACATGATAAATATCAGTTTAGCAATAACTGGTAGCGCTGGGAAACAATTTGACTTGATCTTTATCAGATGCCAGTGAGAACAGAGGATTCACGTAGCATCTCTGTACATCGATGAGCTTTTCAAGTAACAAACAATCTTTCGCCAAATTTTTAGGTAGCGTCCTGAGTCGCTGACTAAAAATCCCCTTACCTAAATGAACCAATAAAACAAGCCTGGCATCAAAGGTTGCAATTATTGCTTTGGTGAATGAAGGGGAAATTGAAGCAGTTTTAACATTTTAAAATGTACTTTATAGTTATGCACTAAAATTTCCAAGTGTTAAATGGAGGATTAAATTCAGTATTAGAGCTCAAAAATATGAAATTGTATCAAATTATTCCTCCCATCTATAGAGTCAAGTAAATTTGGTTTTATTTGATTTCTGAACTATTTTAAGCTTTATATGTTTTTTGACATATTAGGACATTAGTTAGAAGGATGGTGCTATCATTCTGTTTCTATATCTTATGTAAATGATGACGTTTTTATGGTGACCACTGTTGCAGTAACATTGTTATTCTGAACTTATATTGGAATTCTTATATATGAACTCTGCTTAAATATGAGCGAAGATTAACAACTCCAAGCAAAGAAAGAGAAAGCTTTGGAGACAAATAGGTTAAGCTGGCATACTCAATACCATACATTTGATAGAATTAGCAACAAAATATAGGATATACTCTTATGTCTAACCATGAAATACATAATGTAAGCTACTGTTTACAATATAGTGTGGCAGTATTATCTTGAGAGGTGTAAATATTATGTGTTACTCTCTTATTACTGTTTTGTTAGTTTGGGTTTTTTTTAACTGAAATTAATCGCCATATAACACTACAATGTTGCCACCGCTATACTTTTCCAAGTCAGAAAACTATATGCCATCATTACCAGGACAAAAAACCACATAGGCTTCTTGTCATTACATTGCGTTTTGCAGAACTCATGTCAATAAAAAAAGTCAGTGTTGATGACTTTGTAAAATAAGTTGTAGTCTGTATCTATGGGCATAACACACAGTTTGGAGTGACTCTCCCAGATTCAGAACTGTATGGCTTACTTCCAGACTTTGTCATCTAAACTCATTAATACAAAATTAGGAATTATAGGCACAAATTCTTACTCATCATGGCTTTTTGGGACTTTGTTTATAAATGGAAACACATATAAAGTGCAGCTTACAGTTCTACTGTTCCCAAGAACAGTTCAGCAGTTACTGCCTACTACAGGCTGCTCACTGGTGCCAGATTGTAAGTTTACCAACAGTGACGCTCTCCTCGAACATCCCTTCTCACATCCTGGTATATGGGATACTTCAGGTGCAAAAGCTGAGCAGTTTACATTGCTCATCTGATTTACCTTTCCCTCTTCTGTATGTGGTTGTGTTACCATTAAAAACTTCTTTCCTTATGCTTTAGTGTTGTGATACAAGTACTGCGCACGAGGCAATAAGGTACCTCTGTCCCCTTCCCAGCAAGGGTGATTTTCTATTTCTACGGGGACAGAATGCAGAATGAAGAACGAACTACAGATTTAAATCTTGTTGCTCTATATTCATGTATCTAGAGCTTTCTTCAGTTAGCTGTTGAAAGTGGTAGATTGCGCACAATAAAAATACTTTCAGTGTATCTAGTAAAATGTTTTACAACAAATAATGTATTTGGCATAATTTACTTTTTTTTGCTTGCACGTATGCTGTGGTGTTGATACATTTGCTTATTCTTCAAAAAAAGGTTGTGTTTGAATAAGTCTGTGTCTAGGTATAACTTTGAAACTGTTTCTTGTGAGTATTATTTCTCTAGCCTTTACTTGAACCATGTGTTTAGTCTAAATCTGTTTATTTTCTCTGACTGGATGATAAATATTCAGGAAGTTACTATTGCGTGTGCCAGAATCATGTTGTTTCATACTGTCTTTTCATTTGATCCGTTTAACTGGCTAGAACTCAAATCTCATAGGATGGATAGCATTAGAAAGTCTCGTAGGGATCAGTTCTCTAACTTTAGCAAGTGTTATTCATTTCTGGTTTTGGAGAAGCTTTCATAAAACACAGTAGACATGAGGCATCTCATATTAATGTCCACATATTATTTTAAATAATTCAACCTGTGTGTATGCATATGCCAAATATGCAGAAGTAGTGATCTATTTTATATCTTAGTCTTTGAGATAAGACACTTCATAGTCAATTGCTCTTCCACCTTCTGAATAGCAGGCAGCTGATTTTCAGACTGTTGGTGTTGCGAGAAAAGGAGAATTCTAAATTTGGTCTCTTTTGACAATCTGGGTTTGGTTAGCTAAAAGCACTGGAAATAGCTGTGATGGTCACTCCTTGAAAAGAAACCATTTAAGGGTGCTTAATTTTCTAACCCACATGTGGTATTTGGAAAGCAGAAAATATCTTCTGTTATGTGATCATCCCTATAGCAATTGGAGTTTTCTAAAAGATGCTGATAAACAAAATGCAATGAGAGTTACCTGTTCAGTGGAACTTCATTTACTGCACAGGCTGGTAAAGCAACAAAAATCAATTGGAAATCTAGGGTGTGTGGTAGAGGCAAAAAATTGAAACAAGAGGGCAAGAAGTGTTGTTTAGCATTCCCTTGATTAGCTAAATGCTATTCCCATATCATCCCAGGAACAGTTCCTCACCGCGAGTATATAGGCAATCTCATTTTCTTCGTGTCGCATGGGGAGCAACAAATGCAGATGCAGCAGAAACATTTAAGACCAGCTCTTTCTGGAAGTTATCATCTTTTAGTTCAGATGAAAACAAGTTCTCTTTCATTGTGATGAAGAATCAGAGAAAAGAATCTCTTAGAGGTACATCAGTGACTGGGTTTCTGTCCTTTCCAGATGCACGCAAAGGGGATAGATGGCACCATGTTGCTTTCCACCTGGGATATACAGCATTAGCCTTTACGTTCAGAAACAGCAGCAGTGATTATAATGAACTCTCCTATCCCTTTCTTCTCTCTTTTTATAAGTAGAATTGAAGGTAAAAGGGCATACCTCTAAATATTAAAAAAAAAAGAAGACATGAATAGAAAATAATTTACAACTTGAAACACATAGGAAAACAGCCATGCTTGATGTTAAAACGTTAACATTTCTAATAGACTAGAAACTCAGTGCTTAAATTTATCATTTTAACATCTATGCAGCTTATAAATCATTTTTTTAATGCAATATATTTTCTGCAGACCACTACAGTTAGTCTTTGCTTGATATTACCCTGTAAATTATTGAGGCAGTTTCATACAATGCATCACCCTTATTCATTATTAAGAAGGCAAGCCACAGAACTCCCATATTTTCACTTGGGTACTATTAATAACAAGAAGAGAGCTAACCAAGGCAGGACAAGAATAAGGATTGTATAGAGAGAAAACATTTCAATTAAATTTTCTTCTTCACTAGAGAAAAAAGGATAAACATTTAAGTCGACCTAATGAAAAATACTGGAATGGATTAACCAAAGCTGACTGTAGTTTTAATTGAACTATTGATTATTTTGTTATTTTTAGCTAACATTTAAAAAAATACATAATTGCTAGTGTACTAGCAGTAGGATTGATAATGCCTCTGTGGTCCTGTATTATAACATGAAATGTAGATTTTTTTTTTTTTTTTAAATGGGAAAGATAGGAAAATCCTTAATTTCAAATATTTGGAAAACTTCACATACATTGGATCTCATGCAATGTTTGTAGAACTTTTATTTATTTACTTACACGTGTTATATTCCAAGTTAGATGACAAGGATACACAGAAGATAAATGTTTGCTTGTCACAGGGTAATGAACAGCATGTGCTTGAAAGACAATATATGGGACTATGTATCCTAACACCAGGGAGAAATCTGGAGAAAGAGCAATGCCATTTTAAATAGCTGAGCCTCACATGAAACATGTAAAACTTTCCACAGGTGTTTTAGAACACTTGTGGCACCTTCTTGTTTTCACCCTAAATTTGAATTGAATGTTGAGCTCAAAGTAGTGTTCCCACTACGATTTTAGATATCCTAGATGCTGCTGACAAATATTGCATTCTCTTATACCGTTCTCCAGGGATGCTGTGACACTTAACACTTTGCTTCCATTCTGTAACACCTCATAATTGAGCGCAGATAAAATCAGTGCAAGTCATTTATGCACTTCATTGTTTCATCTTAAACTTTTAAATATAAATCCCTGTGTATATATAATATGAAAGGATACTAATCAAATCAGCCATAAATATCCTAGCATCCACAATTGCTTACGAAGTGTAACTACCTCTTGAAAAATGTGTCTCTCTCTGAGATCCCCATGGGAACACAGTGTTGTAAACTTTACCTTTTTTATAAACCTTACCTTTTTATACACTTTTACCCTTTTGTTTAATGAGGCAGTCAGGGTTCTGCACCGACATTAAAAATGGAAAACCTACTTGCAAGGGTTTTTTAGAAATTATTTTTTGCTTTTCAGCTTGTCCATGTTCATAATCTTTTTTTGCTTGCTTTGTCTTAAACATTCTTGCAATTTTTTTTTAAAAACAAACATAATCTTTCATGTGTGGATAAGAACACTTCCCAGGTAAACACCAGGATTCATTATTCACTTAAGGACTTCTGGCTCCTTTTCAGTAAACATCACTTTACCCAACCAAGCAGCAGACGCAATACAGTGAAATTTAGATGCTAAACACAAGGAACCGGAGCAATATGTTTCTCAAAACGTAATGGAAGCTGAAGCTTGGAAAAAAGATAAAGATGAAATATAGCTTAATATTTCATTTGTCATAGTAAAGAAATCTATAAAAGTCCAAATCTGAATGTGAAATTATTTCAGAGAGAAAAAGGGAAATATTAATTAAATGATCTTTTCTAGCCATGTCTTCTGAGAAAAAACAGTCAGTGGTGGATTTCTTTTCAAACCTGTCTATTTCCTACCTCAGATATGGTGATAACTCTGGTATTAATATAAAATAGTTTCTTAACCAATTCAAATTGTGCGTTTACTGTAAAAATTTTTTAGGGGGGGTTCATAGAGAACTCCTTACTTAAGTGAAACTAGAGCATGCCTTTGGCCAAAAGGTAAATTGAGATTGTGGCATGATGGGCAGTCAGCATGAGCTGCCAGGTCTCAGATGAGCTGTTTTGTGATTGCTTATGTAACATGGTGACCTCGGGATAATCTTCTGCCTGCCACAGAAAGATTTTTTTTTTTTTTTGACTCAACAGTTTTTAAACAGGAAGTTTTGCATGAAATTATTAATGTTCATCTGAACGCCCATTTGCTTTAATTTTATATTGCTGATATAATGACAAGTATTTAAAATACTTCATATCTTTAGTAATTACATCCCTTCTTTTGAGCATTTGGTATTAGGAAACTCTGGGTTGCTTTTCAGCTAAGCTGAAACTACCGACTCTATTTAACTGAAGTCTATTGAATTTATCAAACAGGTGCAACAGAGGCTTATCCTACCAGTATGACACATTTTGCTTAGGTAGCAAAGATTGATGGAAAAGATAAGAGGAAAATTATGGGATCCTTTGTGTCCTTGATAAGTTTTGCAATTTGCTAAGCACCAGTTGATACAACTTGCCTTATTTTTCATCTCTGCTTATAAAAAAAAATAAAAATCCATTAATCTTTCCTAGAAAGCAAACAAGATTCTGAGGTTAAGAATATGACACGAGGTATCAAGAGGTTTCAAAACAGAAATGAAGATTGTTTCTGTTTCATTTAACTAATGAGAAGTTTCAAAACTAGTCTATGAAGTAATTTAAAATACTCTCTGAGACAAATTTTGGATTCCGAATGGTTTTCATGGTTGAGATTTGCTTCCCTTGCTTTTATATTTCTCTTTAATTGTTTTTGCTTTAAAGGAAAGTTACACAAAAGAAGAAAATATTTTTAAGCTTTGGGCCATTTTTGGAAGAAAAGAGAAAGTAAAGAAAGGAAAATGCTCTTCTTTCTTAACTTTTACACAGGTCCTTTGAGATCAACCATTCAATCACTTCTGTATTTTTTATTGAAATATCATTAGGTTTTTATGCATGGTATTACCTATTAATACTTTTAATTGGGTCTGAATTTACACCACCTTCAATTTAGTTAGATTTTAGTGCTTGGTTCTATGGTGGAGAATCCTCAGATTAGAAGGACTTAACCACCCTGGGGAAATGTGTGGATGCAGAGCCCAGATAAGTTTATTTGCAGACCATTAGATGAAACTATTCTGAACTCCTTTATCAATTTTATTGGCATCAGTGAAGATTGTTTTTTAAGTGGTAAAACGCTAAATTAGATCAGTTGGAGTCACTGCAGAAATATTCATAGTATAGTGGAAGGATACCCATTCATCCTTGTCAGGATCCTTGGAATCGCATGATTCTGGAAATAAAGACAAACAAGTATGAATAAAACTCAGTGTATTACCAAATAATCCCTTGACATTTCTTCTGGATCCGCTGTGCGGTATCATTGATGATCAACAACACAGAACTCTAATTTCTTATCTTCAGGTTTCAGCTTAGAAAAAATGGTGCTCTGTACTAATGTTGACAATAAAGCCTACAACAGCACAGTAATGGAAAAATACGAAATATCAAATAAGAACACAGCAATGACAATAAAAGACAAAAGTACTCTTAGAAATAGGGTTTGTATTCATTCATAAATGGAAGAACTTATGCTGAGTGACTAAAACTCTTGGCAACTTCTTCTCCATTAAAATACATAAGTAATAACTGTAAAACATATAACCAGCTCTTTATAATGTCATAGAAATAAAGAACAAACAGCTACTACATGAAATAAGAAAAAATAGCAATGAGCATTGACAAAACTGAAAGAATGTGATATGCAAAGTTAAGGGGCCTGATTTTGAGCATGATCAATAATGAATGTCAGCAACTGCTTAACAGTTCCACGTGGATCATCTCATCCTATTCACCATGTCCAGAATCCCACTTCCTCTCAGCTGGTGTTATAAGGGCAAATTCGCTCTTGGTGCTTTTTCCTGGACTTCACAACATTCTGTCTGAATGCAAAAGCTATTGGATTTCCTGAGGAAAAAAATGTGAAATGGATCAGTTATTTCAGGGGATACAATGACAAATAATTTATTTTGGCAAAAAACCCCACAAACACCCCATGAGGGATTTAAGAAATTAGGTTTCCTAGGCTATTTCAGAGGCACTTTAAATATTGTTTAGCTTGGTAGGCAGGTTTCATCCTCTCAAGGGCATCTCCTTGCTATGCCACATATTGTCAGTCAAACTGCTTTGACATTCAGTACTTCAAAGCACTGCTCCATGTCGGACTAGAGGTGACTGTGTACTGCAGGGAGGCAAGCAGCTAAAAGCGGGCTGATGAAACTACAAAAATATTTCTTGATAAATTAGTTCTGCAGATACTTCACTTCCATTTCCCCATATTTCCATCTCAGCCACACTTACTGCCAGCAGGAGGAGGGAGATGGATTCTTTTGGGAGGTGATACAAGGCTGGCAGGTTTGTTTTCCTTACAGAAACTCATTTGCTGTATTGGCAGAGTCTTATTAAAGATAGGTACATCAGTTCAGGTTCAGAGATGAGGTTTAGATAGCCACATGTACACCACTAAAACATTCACTGCTGTTGATTGCCCAAAACAGGATTTTTTACACCACTTTCTACAGAATGTACTCTTATCTCTGGACTGATGTGTTGGTGTGGTATAACAGGGATGTGACTATGTATGGGCAGTGCTGAAACTACACCTATGGGTTAAGCTTAAATTAAGATTATGTCTGCTAAGAAACTTGACTTTAGCTTTGCTGGCCACGTTTCTCACTCTTCTTGATCAGAGAGTCATTAAAGGACATCTTGAAAAGCAAGTTTTTAGAGTTTAGGTATCAACCATTGCTTTTAAACTGAAGGCCATCTGTGTAACTCTGGCAATGCTTTTTAGTTGGTTTGTACTGGGTGTAATGGCTTGCACAGATGTCAGGAACAAGACTGAACCTTCTGCTGCCTCTCTGTGAATTGTTTGCTTCACTTTCTGGGCAGCAGTGCCAGGGAGCACAGAAGGACCGAGAACAGGGATGTGCAGAAGCGTGGGACTGAATCGGTGAATTAGTCTTTTTATGGAGGTTCCGGAGGGGCAGCAAAAAGGCAGCAAAGTCTGCACCTCTCCATGAACTGTGTCTGACAGAACTCCTTAAGAGCAAAATACAGTTTAATCTTAGTAGTACCATGAGGCCAATATAATATAAAAATGAAAGTCTGGCTTTTGTTTTCTTCCTCCTGGCATGGATACCATCAAGTTTTGTTGCAAAGAATAAATGCTGCCTTTTTTTAAAAGAAAGACAAGAAAATTTGGGGGGCTGAGGGGGGAAGAGAGGGTTCATCTTCAAGTCAGCAGATCTAACACAGAACAAGCATTGTTTGTAGGTCTGTCGAGGCAGAAAATGTCATTTACATCGCCATTTTTCAAAGTAGAACCATGCTGTCAGAAGTAGTAGAATTTTAAATTTCAAATCTCTGATTCATCCAGTCATTCTATTTTTCCAATCTGTTCAATGCTCTTCAACCCTCCATCTCTCACAGAAAGTCCTTTGCTTACACACCCATTTGGAACCATTTTTCTTTCTTTTTCTTCCTTCCTCCCTTGTGGTACTGAATCACTTCATCTCCTGGGATCTCACCAAAACTTTCCTGTTTGCCGATAACCTATCCATTCCTCTCACCGTCCCCATGGCACAGCAAAACCTGCCTGCGTCTGCACTTCTTCCAAACTCCAGCTTCTTCCCCTATGTTTATTCTTCCTTCACGTGTTACCTGTATCTTTCTGAATGTATCCAACCTTCTGTTCCATTTTTTCTCCACCCTTTAAATTACTTTAGAATACTTTGCTTATGCTGTATTGTACAGTAATACTTATCTGTCATGGGTCCCTTTCCTTTCTCAGTCTTCAGAGATAGCCACTTACCTGATACAAAATTGTCTTATCCAAATGCAAGGAAAAACCTCCACCAACATGCCTTTGTTTGCTATTTACATCAGCCAATAGAGGCTGCTACAGAACCGAGTGGTTATGGAGGAGCGGTCTATAGATTCATCTAGTGTTGAGACTTCTTAGTATTTCATTTTGATCAGCAAGTTAAGTCCAAGATGATTATTTTCCAATGATGAGATAGTATGTAGTTGGGTGCTGTAACAAAGAATTCTGGAGTCCAAAAATGAAGCAGTAAAAGGCATTTTTGTAGTGTTTCACTTAGTCAAAAGTGTGATTGCCTGCTTATTAAACTAACATGTATTTGAGCCATTAGAACAGAGCTTAGTATTTCCATTAATTCAAGTAGCCTTTGTAGTGATTATTTAAAAAAATTCTAATTATTTGTATTATAACATTCCAGTATATCCAAACCAGGGAACTCAGTATTTGTTAAGAGTCAGGACTGAAAAAACCACAAATGCTGTTAATGGAGACCTGCTGGCACTGAGAATACAAATTGAGTTCCCTGTCGGAAGTCCGTGCCTAAATCTAAGGAACCACTTTCTATGCAGGCAGCCTGTCAAAATAAACTGGACTGGTGGGACACCAGCTCTGAGAAGATTAATGCCCAAACTTTTTCTGTTTAATTTAAGCTGAGCTTTTACAGAAGCCCAAAGGACTCTGGCACACAGTTCCCAGTGAAAGCAGACACCTGGCTTCCCTAAGCCTTATTGAAAATCTTATCATGAGGCCATTTAAAGTGTGGCCTCTGACTGTCCTCAGTTTGTGCAGATATCAGCTATACATTCTTCCTCACTACCTATTCCTGTAGTCATTGCCTCTAAACTGTGTTGTGCTCAAGAGATGGAAATCAGCAAGCTCTGATCATAGCTTGCTGAACAGAACAACACCCAGATTAAAAAAAGATATAGTTTAAATGGCCTGTGAATATCTGGTTTTCAATTATTCATTTTAGAGGGGGATTTAGACAACACTGCACGTGCTTTTGCTTCATTTCAGTGGATTATTTGTCATGAAAACTCACGCTGACAACCTTGGATAAATTTTCTGTGTGTCCATCCTAGACCACAGGTGCCTTTTAAAGGAGAGCAGCAGTCAGAAAGGACGGCAGTTAGTGCCTGTTGATGGAGTGGGTTTGTTGTTGGTCTCTGTTTAGGAGAAAGTCCCATCACCTCATCTGCCATCAGGCCATAGGCAGCCATTAGATTTCTTTTGATACCTGCTACCCTGAAGTGCATTTCAGTTGACAACTGCAATGTTGGATTGATCCTTTATTGTTGTATTGGAGCCTGAGTCAAGTCGATGGGGACTGGAGAAGGCCCCAGGACACTAATAGATAGTAAGCACCTCTATAATTGAATGGTCTTTTAGTCTCCTTTGGATTAAGTTACCGTTTTTATATTTTATGATAACACATACCACTGCTATTCTTAAAGAGTAGAACAAAACAGAAATCCCTTAAGCCTTTATATCTTTATTACCATTTAAGCCTGAGGATAGATGCATTATTCATATAGGTCTCTAAGGGTAGCAATTAATGTTTAAATATATATCTCTTTAGGAGGGGTTATATGAAAAATATTGTAGGGTCAACTGGCTTCAAAATCCAGGTTCGCTTATTGAAAGATTAGGACTTGTTGATATAAGGACTACAAAAAATAGATAAGGCTGCTTGTTTTAATGAGGCGGGGAATAACATGCGTGCAGAATTGAGTCCTTTACGGCATGTTGTAGCAATGTATCTTTCTTCATGGAAAGCAGGAAAAAAAAGGAGTCTTTCAAGACTGCTTGGCAGGCCCCCGATCAGTGCCAGATTAGTTTAATGAAGCACAGTACCACTAATCCCTTTTCTAAACTTCCACTCATTCCCTTAAAGCCTTTACCTTTAGGTATGTCAGGTTATGCAAAAGCATAGAAGATATGGAAAAGGAAACATTAAGGTACTCAAAAAGCTGCGTGAAGCTAATCAGTGATCAGCTTTTAGTAGCTCCAGAGGTGCAAGGTTGCCATAGCTGATTAGTGTTAATACAAGCACTGCATGCATTTACATCTTTCCAATTTCTAACTTCAGGAGAGTGCACGCACTTTTGAAAAGTTTAGAGATGCAAGTGAAGCTTCTTTCATAATTACAATAGGATTCATGAGATGGAAAATAACTTCATCAGAAATTTCACATTATCTGGATTTTTATAATAATATGACATCTCCATAAACCTTGTCTAATTTTGCACCCATTCTCTTATTGTTTGAAATCAAGAATGCCATGAGGATATTGATATGTTTAAAGCTGTCTGTGTCAAATCAGCTCTAGAGCTCTGTATCTTGCAGAATTTAACCCTGTTGCACCACAGATCTCCTCTCTTGAACTATAGAGAAGTGCACTGAGATAATGATATATTTTTCATCAGTATGTGTGCTCTGTTATATGCGTGTACATGTCTTGTGCATGTCAGAATTGTTATGACTTGATTTCTCTTTACGAGTACTTTCATATTGATGTTGTGGAGAAGAATATGATAAAAAAATCTCCTTTTCCAAATCTAGTTGAAAATACCCTTGGTCAAATACTCTGACACTGAATATAATCACAGCTTTATTAATTTAATGCTCCTATACATTTTTACATCAAGTGAAGATCTGACATTGTGTTAAATTTGAAGCTTAAAGAAACAACATAAGTTATTAAAAAGTTGCTAACATGTAATGCCTATAAACTCCAGCATGTTGCTTTCTTTTGTTAAATTTCCATTGAAAAAATATTTTGATATGAAGATGCCAGATAAAATATTGTAAAATTTATTGTTATACTAAGTAGTAGTAATATTATAGATTTTGATGCTATAGAGATGTTTTCACTTCTTAGAAATACATGGTGGGAAAATTCAAGTTCAATAGGTTGGCTTAACATAACTGAGCTATAGTGTGGGTGTGTTGGTATTTAGAAACCACTCGGTTATAAAGGTTTTGGTGACCTGTGCTGCTCAGAAATAAAAATGAAAGACACAGCATTTTTAATGAGGCTAAATGTGCAGCCTATGACTATTTTGGGTGAGCAGTGAAGAATAAGGTTGCTACAGTACTTACCATAGTAAATATACCTAGTAAACCAATACAATTTTAATGGGCTCTATTGTAAGTAAGTGAAATGAAAGTGATTAAAGTAGCTAATAAGAATTTAACTCTGAAGTATTAACCTATACAGTTACAGTAGACTCTAGAAAATATATATACAAAAAGAAAGTGTTCGGACACTACTTGATCTGTTTGGTAATGAATACAACAGTACCCAAGAGCCCCAGTGAGTACTTGGGCCTGATTTAACCACACAGTCTATATAAGAAGTCATAGTCCCTGACCTGTAACCAGTACTATCTGATCGATCACAAATGATACCTGAATACATTCACTTCTGTGCCAAGGTAAGTAGACAAAAATCAGTATTTCACACAATGATGTCATTTCATTTAGGCTCTCTGCAGATGGCAGGGGAGATGCCCAGTGGGTCTGCACCTCAGGAACCTGCCTGCAGCATGCCGTGGCTTCCCCCCAGCCCACAAGCCCAGAATAAACAAGGGGCTCATTTCAAGAAGGAGTTGCCACTGTGGTTCCTGCAGTTCAGACACAGCTTAAATGACTTCATTTGTTCCACTTTGGAAATCTTCGCATTAGCATAATCCTGCTTCCAGCTTTGTTCTTTCCTCTGAGCTCACAAAAGAAGAGTAAAAGAAATCTTGTGGGGCACAAGAGCATTGAAATAAATCTAAGACTAACCTGAAGCTAACGCAGCAGGAGTAGCCTAACATAATTCATGTACTTATTAGAATTTCTTGCTGAAAGCTTCCAACCAAGATCAATTACATCCCAAATTATTTTAGCACATCCTCTTGCCTTCAGCACAGGGAATACTGAATTTTGTTTTGTTAGACTTGTTCATTTCAGGCATTTAATTTTCTCAGGTAAAAATATGAAAACAAAATATGTTAACAATGTAAGGGCTTCTTTTTATCCTATTGCCATGCATGTATTTTCAAGGCTAACATGGCATAGGCCATCAGTAGATCTTAATAATGCCTCTACTCTTCAGATATCTAAAATGCTAAACGGAGAGCAAGGTTCACCCTTAGCTTCACCTTTGGGGTAAGCTGGCTTGTTCATGCTGTTACCCCACACACCACTTCTGTGCGAGACTGAGTTCTGCCAGGTGAAGGGCAGGCTTTCATTGCTCCTGCTTGAGGAGTTTTATTTATTTGTACTGGGAATTATAGTGACCTTAGTAAAAAAACTTTATAATGGTACCCATCTGTTTCAGTAGTGAATCTTTTTTTGCTGTTTTAGTAAGTAATCGCTGCAAGTCCAAAACACTCCAGTTCAGGTAGCTGGGTAGGCTGAACGGTATGGCAAATGAAAAGATAGTGATCTCGCAAATGTTATGTGGTAGTAATCTGTAAGTCATGGGAAGAAGGAGGTCGATACTACCTACTCATACATTGTGTATTTGCAGAGCCTGTCTTCTGCTTAATTAAGTCCATATTACTTAATTAGTATTGAGACATGAAGGAGGTATAGATATGTATCTCCTCTGAGATCTGATTTTGCTAAAACAAAAGGAGCCAGAGGAAGTTGGCAGTAGTAGAAATTTATTAACAAATTTTCAGTTTGGCACCTATTAAGTAGACAAAAAATTCTATTCACTAGAGGAAAAGCATCAACCAAGGGCTCAGAACATACTTCATAGTGACAGGCATTTAAAATCTGGCAAGCAAGGCAGGCTTTGGACTGAGCAGAGGGTCTAGAAATATAAGGAGAAAGATTTTTCGATTTATTTACACTACATAAAAAGCTTGGATTTAGCACTTCCCTTTATAAAAAGAATGTTCAAAGCATAAAAACATCTGTGTGATCACTGTCCTCAGGGTATCATTCACCACCAGAACCGCTCAAGATGGATCTCTTGTTAGTGGACACCCGAATTATACTTGTCTTCCTTATTGAAAGCATCCAACTCTCTCTTTGGATAAGGAAGTATTATGGCACAGAAAGGGGCCAGTAACAGAAAAAAGCATGTTAAATGCACTTATTTTTATTGCTCCTTTATACTTCTGTACATGTTAAGAAAGAGCTGAGTCATTAGGTGCTTGAAAGATACTTTTGCTAGCCCAGGTACAAGGTCTTGCAGAGATGCTGCTAAGAAAATCTTCAGAAGAGAAACAAACTATTTTGACGTTGCAAGAAACTGAAGGGGGGTTTAAAGTGGAAAATTTAGTGATCAGAACAGCTGCATCTCTTTGGGCATTTTCTCAGTGGACTTTGCCACTGACATTCCATACACATGACTTTTTCCATCACTCCGATTTGCCATAAGTAAACAGAAAACATTTCTTTAGTGTGCTGTTTAGGTTATTTTTAATTAGTTTCCTAGTTTCACTCATCTTGGTATGTAGAGCATTGTTACTAATGCCTCCTGTATTGGCTATTTTTCTGATTATCCTTACTAGTATATAGGGAAATGATATGTTGTTGCAATTCCCTTTTCTTTGCTTATGTAGCAGGCGCACACATAGACACCCACGCATTTACACTAAGCTAAATTCTTTAATTTTATACTGAAATCTATTTAAACTGGTCCCAACCTGCAAGAAGAACTTCATCGGGGGGGGGAAAAAAATGGCAAAAACTGAATATGCACTTAATTAAATTTAAAGTAGCAGATTGGAACACTTCTTTGGACAACTATTTGTAGTTAAATTTTGAGTAATTTTTGCACTGATTATTTCTGGAGGTAGACAGCAGAGACTGCGTAATGACACCCTCATGATTAGCAAGTGAAGAGACTGCAAACTGTATTTTACTGTTATAGGGTAAATGATCAGAAATTAACCAACATGCTGATCTGGATTTCATTTCAGTAAGTAGTATTTCATCAAGCCACAGTAACATTTTAATTAGAACTCAGTGAGGGTACTGTTGTATTAGGAATACAGAAATGAAGATGACACGGATGGTAAACCATTCATCAAATAGTTTAGTTCAGCCTTCCATCTCCCCAATAATGTTTTTGTATTAGGAAATACTATTTGGTTGCTATTCTTTTAGGGAAATTTAGGATTTATTTTGACAGGCATAATATCAATTCAAGAAACTGTCATATGGACTAAAAAAAACCCACTACAAACCCAAACTCTAATCCAAACCTAATGTCCCCCACAGAAGAGCTACTCTGACTGCAGGTTTTTTCCCTATTTAAAAATGATAATGACCTAATGAAGCTAATGAGTTTATTAGAATTTCTCCAAACACAGACAAAGCAAATAATTTTCCTGCAATATTCACACTTCCATATCATAAGGATCAGTTCTAGATGGGAAAATAAGTGGTACCATAACAACAGAAATATGTGATTTTCAAAAAATCTTAATATCAGAATTTCTCTGACTATTACTGAAGGCAAAATAATGCTTATCAAATAAACATAATTGCTGTCAGTTTTGATGGAAAATAAATATAGTGTGTATATATATAAATAATTCCCTCTTAACTTTTAAAATTCAAAGCTGACCCATTCTTTAGCAGTAACTATTGCTATTGGAAATAAAACATACAAACAATCCCTCGTCTATAGGTAAGTCTGCTCAAGATCCTATGTTAAATCCACCTCGGGAACACAAATATGTACTGTGGCTACCATAATTGTTAGTAACAAGGGGGGGGAATATCCAATGCTAAAGATGATAACTTGTGTTCCTCAGGTAGGTTTTCAAAAGAATTTTGATTCTCATTCATCCTTTTTATGAGACAATTAGGATGCAGTGGGCACGACAGCAGGACTAGCTTCACCGTACCCCGCAGTGGCTCCACACGGAGTTGAGGGCAGCATGGAGTTCCCGTGGCCCTGGCCTATCTGCTCTGTGCATCCACTCTGTGTGCAAATCTATAGACCTGGTGGTTTGGTGCCTTGTGTCACGCATCCACTCCAGAGGGTGTTCATCAGTTACCTCAGATAAGCGTTCATTTTCCACAATTTTTTATTGGTTTTTTTTCCAACTTGCATTCTCATCAATATCTTTTACCTCACGTTCAGTTCTGGTTTTCCTCTTCTGACTTGGTCAAGTACAAACCCTATTGCTCTTCCCTTGCCTCTGCCTTGTGATGCACCTTATGATGTCCTCTTTCAGTCTTTTCTGGGTGACCCCTGGATCTTGTCATCCCAACTTAATTTTGCTCACAAAATGAGCAACAGTTTACAGTTTACCAAGTCCTTTGAGGTGTATGCTGTTTCACGGTTGTTTTTTCCTTTTTAGCATACAACTCACTCTGGTTAAAAACAATAATGATAAAAAACTCTCCAGTTAGTGATATCTCAAGCAGTTCTGTCTCTTAAGAAAATTTCAATGGAGATGTTGTAGACTGACTGATCGGAATATTTCACTGTTATGCCACACAAACACAGTCGGAGACCTCAGGTCACATTTTGAAGAGGGCAGAGTAAAATGGGTATAAAGCAAAGCTTATGAGCATGAAGGACAGTCTTTCCTTTGATTTGAGTGGGTACGTGACTGATAAATATTTCCTTTGAAAATACATGTATTACACAGGCATTTTTCATGCTTGCCTCACTTGTTTTGAAAATAGAAGGGGTGGTCTCTTGTTTATATTATTTATATGTTATAAACTATATGTGTCTACCAATTTCTACTTGAAAGGGAAAAAGAGAATACTAGCATTTACGTAGTTGTTCCAGACATGCATCCTGGAAAACTGTATACTAATGGTGTTGTCAGCCCCTCTGTATTTGCTAATGCGCAAGATTATTCTCTGTTATGCAGTGTCAGTTTGAAAAAAAGACAGATCACTGGGTTGGAAAAAAAATTGGTCCTTGAATTTATTAATTAATCATTGATTTATTGTTGCAATATAGTAACTTTAATTGCTCCTTCTGGTTTGAGGGTACATATACTTTCATACAACACAATTTAAAGTAAGGCAGCTAAAAGAATAATGCTGACCATCAGTCACATGTGCAGGTTGATTTAAGTGTGAAGAAACCAGATCATACAATAGCATGTGGTCCTTATGAAATCATAAGTAAGGGGGCAGTGATGACAGAGATAAAATAACAGAGGACCTGAACTGAAGTTGGTACAATCAGCTGAAAAAAAGGCAATAGACTTTAATGACCACCAGATCAAACACACAGTAAATTAGAAATTCTATGCTGAATAAAACATACTGCTTCCCCTAAATCCCTCTTTGTGTCAGCTCTGAAAACCTCTCTCTTTAAGGAACCAGATATGAGCACACTAAATTTCAAAATCCTGAGATTAAGATATAAATTTTGAAGGACCTTGTATGGAGCAATTCTGAAGTCTGTTACTAATCAGGTTGATATCTGAATATGGGAAACCCCTCTAAAGCAGGGCATGTGATATAAAAGCTGTTTAATAACCAAACTAACTAAATATTAGTGGTCACAATTAATGTTTACCAAAATATTACTGTTTCTTTAGTACTTGTGAAGACATGCTGGTTTAAACTGTAGATTTCATTTAGGTTTTCTAATTTTGGGATTACTCAGTAATTTAGAGTTAATGTACACTTAGAGTTGAGAAAATCAGTAATTACAGTCAAAAAAGCATGCTGGAAAGCTCAGTTATTCCAAGAGAAAGACACAGAAGAGTAGATCAATCTAAGACTAACTTGTATTTCTCTTTCCAATTTTCTTGTCAGTGACTTATCACTTTGTGCTGCAATTTTACACTTTTTCTCCTGTCAATCACACTCACTGGTGTGAATCCCAACTAAGTCTACAGGCTTCAATGGCATCACTCTCTATTTACAATAGTACATCTGAGATCAAAATCCTGCACTATTTTAACATGCCTTCTTCCCAGTGAAGCCTCTCTTCTCTACCGATGAAGTTCCCAGACTGCACTTTCTCTAGACTGATGCTTATGGTGTACAAATAATTTGGCAGGTGTATTGTATTAATATAAATGATCTGTCACAGGACTGATTTCCTTGCAGCCCAAGTGATGTGTGCAGGAACGAAGTGGCAAGTTTCCCTGTTTAACTCTTCCTGCTAGTGCTGTTTTAAATAGGGCTGCATTTATTTGAGGCTTCTGGGGATTCTGATCCTTCCTTGATGTATTTTGTTTCTCTTATAAACTAAGTGACCTTTTCTGCAGGTTAACATGAAGGCCTCAAGGATTTAATTCTTATCATGTCTTTTTCTTTTCCTTAACAAACTGCATAGTCACAACAGGTTAAAATGAACGCTGAAATGAAAGAGAAGATGCAATGTTATAACAACAAGATATGAAACTTATTTAAACTTAATCTGATGAAACAAATGTGCTGCTTTGAATAAGATTGTAACGGCATAATTATTACTGTATTACATGAGCCAATAATACACAGTGTTGCCTTTATGTTTACCATAGTAGCATCTACCCTATGGATGTAGAGGTTGGCCCTACCACATAATACAGGCCTTGAGGCCAAATTCATCGTACACCCCTACCTTGAGGCATCGTTTGGGGGACGGTTTCAAAACCATTGGGTCATGGTCCAGTGCTACCCTGCTTACCTAGATGCAAATAGCACCAATATGCTACAAGTTCCTATACTGTTCAATACCTCTCTAAAAGGCTCTGTACAGGTCTCTGAAGTGCTCCTGCTGATATAGCATTGCTTGTATGCATCAGAAGCTCTTCATCCTCACAATTCTGTCAGCTCTTTCATTGCTGCTTTTTCAGAGGGCAGGACTGACACAGAAAATTCTGTATAACTTGCTCAAGGTCATACAGAAACCTATGGCAAAAAATAGAATTGAAATACTCTGACAATTATGGTTGCATAGATAGAAGTAATTAAATTCTAGTGTATGTAAGAGTAAATATTGAAACTGGATAAATTATTCACAGCAAGCATGTTATTTCAGAATGTTTAACTCCTCTTCTATGTAGGTAATTTTCAGATTGTTATAAAAATGTTTATTTTTCCAAAATGCTTAAGCAACATAGTCTCATACATAATATTTGCTGAGATTATTTTCTGTATTCACCATTCGGCAGTTATCTGCAACCTGAACTTTTCTGATGGTATCAGTGATTTGGTGTTTTCAAATCTTCTCAGAATTTTCAAGACTATTATGGAATCATTTTTATTTAAGCATAAACATGACCACACATACTTATGAGAATTGAGAACTTTTTATCATTTTATTGACATATTTGAAAAAGAACACTTGAATATACTATAATGAAAAAAGAAGATAGCCAATGTCATCATAACCAAATAATGAATTTTACTCAAATAGTCACAACTGTTTTTTCTCTAAAATTCACTGTCTAGTATCCAGAGTGCATATATGTATGCCAATATTTTGCTACTGCCATGACAAAAATACAGTTAATTAGGCATGCTGAAAGGACAACTTTAGCTACTTTAATATGCATTGCTTCTGTCACAGAATGTTCAAACAGTGGTGGTGAATCAATTTGAAAAATCCAAGTAGGGTGGTTAATATAAATTAATTAAAAGCCCAAGGCTGCTTGATATGCACTTTTTCAGATGTTGGCTGAAATCCTGCTTAAAATGTCCCTGCCAGACTCAGCCACAATTTAAAAAATTATCATATTTCAACAAACTCCCATTTGACTGTCATGAACATTTCTGTATTTGCTTTCACATCATTACTGATTACCGAGATATCTGTGTACAAACAGAAGCTCTTCCTTCTCATAGCATGTCCCTGATTCATTCACTGACAAAGCATTCCTATGTATAAGATTTCTGTGCTATAAGATCATACTCATTTTGGTAAAAACGTTAGAAACATAGTAAAAGAAAATTCCCCACTGTTGCTTCTGTTGGCTGGAATCCATCCACACATCCTGCTTTGCAGACAACAGGAGCTGTGGCCCTGGGCTTTAGTGTCCTGGTGGAAAGGAAATGGAACGACAAGCTCTCCACTGGCTTTGAATCCCAATTCTGTAGGATTACCCCCAAACATGGGGGGCG
>NW_009260182.1:807526-845184 GCF_000687185.1 Egretta garzetta | reverse complement strand
GGGGCGGGGAGTTTAAAAATTGAAGGACAGCATGATCACACTTTTAAGCTTTTCCTTAGAATAGAGCTATGGGAGATTCTTATACCTCTTTTTTTTTTTTCTTTTTACTGGTTTGGGTTTTTTTTTATATCCCCAAATTTTTCCTGATTCTGTTGCATTTTCACACAGAAGTTTGAAAGTCATCATTCAATTGCATCTCATTTCATGTGTCAACTCAGCATACGTGTGTCATTTTTTCAGAGCATCACTAAACCTATTATGGAAAAATAGATTAAGAGGAGCTTATGAGGTCCTTTTTACTCAGAATGGGATTAGAAGAACATGCGGCATGCTTGACAGAAATGTATTAAACCTTTTTATGTGTATGGAGACCTCTAACTTTACAAGAGGCAATCTATTCTGAACAGATCTCACTTCTTGCTAAAGGGGGTTTGGGATGTCTAATCTGAACTTTTCTCCTTGCACTTGTTCCATCCACATGGGTGGAGAAAACAGCCTTTTGCATACTTTGTGCTTCTTACCATTTTTTCCTTTATCTTCTCAATCCCCGTTCTTTTAGCCTTTCCCCACAGGTTTCCTAGACCTCTTGCCATTTCTGTTGCCCTGTCTTGTTGCTCTCCCTCTGGATTCTTCCTGAAGTGCAGTGCTTGCACAGGGCCCTGCTACCCTGCTGAGACAAGCCTAGTACCAGGCAGAGTGTGCCAGTATGACATCAGACCCTTGCCTGATGTCTACACCCCAGGATGAGGGGTGGTTTTGTACAATGGCATTACATCGTTGACTCATATTCAGCTTGTGATTCAGGATAATCACAGATGTTTTCTGCAGAACTGCTACCAGACCACTGTTCCTCCTCCAGGTTCTGTGAAATTTATTATGCCTGACTACGTGTGGCACATTCCACTTGTCCCTGGGAAATTGCATCCCATCTTTTCAATCCATTTCTCTAGCTTGCCAAGATGAAACTTCCACATACTGAAGTCCTTAGTTCCTTCCGTGTACTGAAAGTCCTCCTCAGGTCAAATTAACAAACGTACCCTCCTTTCAGCTGCACAGGACTGGACCCACGGCAGAGCTCTGACAAGTCCAGTTCAGTACATCCTTCCCTTTTAGCTGTGAAACACGGATGTTGTTGCATAGCCCACTAACATTGTCTGGTCCAAGTTTACCTATCCCTTTTATGAGAATGTCCTCTGGGACACACTGGATAAAACGTACAACATCTGAATCTTCTACTTCTCCCCCATTCACAAAGCCTCTAGGCCAGTAAAGAATATTAAAGGAAATCAGGCTGGTCTGACACAACTTATTCCTGACAGCTCCATTTTTGCTACTACTCATCTCCTTGTTATCCCCAGATGTGAAAGTATGTGAATGATAAATAATGCAGTGCTGTCAGTTACTTGACATACTTGTGTGTGCCATTACTTAAGAAAACCAGTTACAGCTTGAACTGGTCAAGCGTTTTTATGTTTTTAAGATCATGAATATTTATGGAATATTTGTAATTATTGTAAAAAAGTTTCATTTTATAATGAAAACTTCTAGAAAACCACAATTTTTACTTAAATTATTTACATTTCTTATCTCTCATCCTCCATTTCTCCCCTTCCTTTCTGTATTAGATGAAGAGACATGAAAGAGGGAAGCAAAATTATAAATGCTACCAAAAATGATAACTAAATCAAGTTTATAATGTAATTTCTGGGAACCGTGAGTATATTGGGGGGAGGCAGTGATTGGTTTTGCAGTAGATAACATTGGAAAGAGCTATCCTCTGCCTTGCCCCTCCTCATGCACTAACAACTTCTTTTACTCATTAATAAGAATAATTAGAATATCTGCTAAAGTCCTCTGTCACCTATATATTTAAGAAAACAGTTATACTGTAGATATAGTCCTTCCTTGGAATTGTAAACCATGCATAGTAATTTATAGTGAGATGTGTGAATCTAGATCACATTCAAGACAAAAGTAAGACAAAATTACCCTCTCAATCCCCTTTGTCTCCCCTTTCCACTATAAAAATGGTATTATGTTTCCATGAACAAACATTGAAACGTTAGACTATGTCAGTGCAATCTTAATTTGGCCCTTGTGAATACATTTTTAATAACGTCTTTAATCATATGATTGTATTTCTTTCTCTTGTGAAAATCCTGTCTCATTCTGTGCAGAATGAATAGTATTCTTATATTTTCACAATCTGCTATTACTTGGATTTTTCCCCATCCAGTTCTTGAGTTGTCTTAATCCTCTTAAAAAACTCATCCATGACTCAAATGCCTTCTTGTAAACAGTTGTTTTATCCATGAACCAAACAAAGGATTTTTATGTCTCCTGCCCACTCCATCTGTTTGCTAAGTACTGCAGTTTGAAAGTATCACTAATGCGGCTGAACATGTATAGGAAATGTCCCTATCTAGCCTCAAAGTGTCTTACTACAATACAAATGCTAGTAGAAAACACGTCTTTCCACTTTTCATTTTCCCCACACAGAGAAAGTGATAATGCAGTAAGGGCAGCAGCGTGCGATCTCTGCTCAGCACACCGAAATATCCTGTATTTCTTCCACTGCAGGTGGTTTCCAGGCTGGGTCCTGTTTCCTAACAGGGTATGACAACAACCCACTGCACAGCAGAGCTCATCCAAGAGATGGGGACTACAGCATTTTCAGGAAGCACCTGTTCCCTAGGACTTCAGTCAGTTAGGTTAACTCCTAAATACAACCAAAGTTCACAAACTCCTTTTCCCTGCAAAGGCTCCCTGTTAAAGCACCTTACTGTTGTGGGTGGGACACAAATACATCTGTGTCTTGTTACTAGCCCAGGAACAGCTGTGTTGTGTAAGGGAGAGAAGAAAAAGCTCTAGGCTAATGGGGGGAGTTTTTGTCCTGGTTGGCCTGGGTTTGTGGTAAGAGAACTTATCTTTCAATGTATTTAGTTTCTGAATTGGCTGAGGTAATGTTTGTGATGAGCACACTTGTTTTTTTAAGGGGATATTGATTGAATATAGGGAGGAATTTCAGTTTTCCCTTTTGTTTTGGGTGGGTAGCCATGGACAAGACCATATATTGAATAATCATATTTGTGAGATATAGGTAGAAATTCCTCCTAGAATAGTTACTAGCTAGTTTGTGCTTATTAATAGCAGGATACCCAAAATATTAATAAAGTAGGACACTACTTTAGGCATGACTCTAGAAATTAATTTGTCTCACTTTATTTTAAAGCAGGTTCAGGTTGTGTTCTTGCTTCATAATCTGTAGTCAAGTTTCTAGTGATGAGGAAAAAGTCCTCGTGTGTTCCTGTACTTTGTTTGGTGGTACTAGCTTCCAAATTTTGCTTCTGTTATAGAATTATTATACTTTGTTGCTTGCTGCTCAAATAAAGACTGCAAGCACTTACATAAGGTACTCCTGTACTCTCAGTGCATAGCAGCTTGAATTAAGACAATATGGACACTAAGCATATACAGCACTGCATCCCTGTGATCTTGCTCACGTTGCATGGGCCGCCAAACCAGTGTTGTAATAATTAGATGAGACAGGAGAAAAAGTGTATGCTCCTTCTCATTGGGGTGGAAGAAAGGAATGATCTCTGAAGACTAGACAAGGCAGAGTTTTCATGATTAAAATGCTGAGGCTTACAGGGAAGGCCTGAGCACCTGTGACTGTGCTGTACCTGGCTGGTGGCTGCAGGATCTTTGCATGGCTGTTACGGTTGATGTCTAATACAACGCGTAGGTGGGTTGGCTTCTCATCTGTTTGTTATGTTTGAGGAATCAAGCTCTGGCTGTTCTGTTAAGACATGTCAGACTTTCAAAATTTTCCCTATGTGTATGTATGACAGCTTTGGTTCTGAAATAATTGCATGACTGCAGGACCTACATAGTCAAGAATAAGTTTGTTCTTATCCAGATCTATCTGTACAATGTCTAAAGAATATTATCTTCATGTATTATTACTGTGCATCTAACCTACCTCTTTCTATAGTATTGAAAATGCTTTCTTTTCCAACTTCAGCCTCATAATGTTATGTTGATGTAATTGACCTAACATATCTTCCTAATAGGAATCATTGGTATTTTAAAACTCTTTAAAACTATGTGTTCTCAGGTCTATAAAGTATTTGTAGATAGATGCAAAAAGAAGCAAATTGTTTTTCAGAAGTTGTTTTTTTTTCTATAAGCTGCCTTCTTTCTTCATTGTTGAATGAAACATTCCTTCATGTGGACTCAAAGCACTGCCTGTTGTGTGTGTGAAGTTGAGTGTAAGTGCTTATTATTACTGTTTTCATTGCATTCCTCTTTGTTACGGCGGTCCATATGTAAGGCATATGTAAGACCTGGCTAGAGCTTTCGTCTTTAAACCACTCCTGCCACTCGCAAATTATTTGTGAACCCTTTTTTAAAAACCTCTTGTTTCCCAGTGTTGTAGGTGATAAATATCTTTGAGTTTTGTTTAGTGTTTTTTCAGAAAACTTAAATAGACAAATCTTGCCTTTTGTCACAAGGTGAAGAAAAACATTTTTCATTAACTCAGATTCTAGGGTAAATTTTAATTTCCCTGGAGAGAACAATTATATTGATTAGCTGTGAAATTTGCAAAAATGGTGCTGGATCCATGACATCCGCTGAAAGAGTTCAGAACATCACACTGCAGGCATTCTTTATGAAATCTAGTGTATCTTCTTTTTTTTCTGTGGAGTTGCAACAATTTCTCTTTGGCCTAAAAAGAGATTGAGACTGGTTTTCTGATAAAAACCCTAACAGGAGGCCTCTCCATCACTGTCGAGGAGCTTGGCTGACTTGCTGAGGGTCAATCAGCTGTATTAATTTTTATAATACCAAATTCAGCCAGTCAGAATGTGTCAAATGAGCATGAGTAAAGGACCAAGGAATTTGTTGTTTAGCTTTTCCCTGCCCTCACTTCTTATTTGTGAAGTGAGGGTAATACCTTTCTACCTTACAGGATTTTGAGGTAAATCTACACGTATATTTATGCTGCCATATGCTTGGGCACGTGCAGATGTTCCTGGCTGCAGATGCCTACTTGCATGTCTGTTCTCTGAAGCATGCACTCACGAAGCATGTACAGCTGAACTTTAACAAGCCCATACCCAAGATGAGTCTTTCTGGACATTTTTACACTTAGGTTTTTTTTTCAGCAATGCAACTTCAGAAATACAGATAAAGCTAAACAGAGTGCAGCCATTTAGGAAACTTCCACTGCAAAGAGTAGGTGGCACTTCTACGTTGGCATTGAGGGCCTGGTTTGCATCAACTAACAAGAGAGTAATGTCAGTGTAGTGCAAAACTAGCAAACGATCAAGCATGTGGTTACTATAGAGATGTTCTTTTTCGAGTCAGATTGTGTCTAATGCAAACCTAATTAGTTCTCAGTATGGAGCAGGTATTTGTTCTGTTAAGTTTATTGTTATTTTATGGGGAAGGCCCAACAACGTCTTGGTTTAACTGTGTATGGATGGCATTCATTTAATGGAGTGTAACTCAACTGGAATCCTGCCTCTTCAGGGGGTCAGAAATAAACTGTAAAATTTTATTGACTGATCAAACAATGGGTCAGACGCTCAGTGTGTGCAGACCAACACAGCTGGCTTGGGAGTCAGCAAAGCACCAGTAGTTTACACCAGCTATCTTATTTCCCTTCTCTGAGAACTCTCTTAACATGGTAGCTAGAAGATGTAAACAGACCTCATCTTTGTTCTTGATCTTGTGAAGATTGGCGATTCATTTGTTTTGCCTGCTCACAGTTTTAGGATCTGTTATCCAAACTGTGTCTACTTTCAAGTTGGAACATGAAGTGGCCATTCAAGTTTTGCTATTCAGTGGTTTCCATGGGCATTTCATGTGCCTTTCCTTAGGTCTGGGTTGTTTGGTTTGGGTTTTTTTTTTTCAGAAAGAGTAACTTTTCACCCAGTTTGCGCTTTCTTTGTACCTCTTAAAAACGTGATTATTCTAAGATATGCTCTCAGTATTTTCTTTGATCATATTACTCAGTTTTCTTAACTTTTTTTCAATGCATTCGCAGTGATGGTCCTTAGTTGCCTAGAATATTTTCAGAAATTGTGCATCTGAAATGGTTGTAAAAGTTAGTGCACTAAATCTATGCAGAGATGGAGCACCACACAAATTCAGAGCTGTATTTTGCGTAATATCTGGGGTGATGATGAATGAAAAGCAAAAACATGAGTCAAACTGGAAAAGAAAAAAAATGTTTGCAAAGACTTCAAAGGTCAAATTTATCAGACAAAAGACCTAAACTTCATCAAAACAGTTTATGTGGTTTTGAGAAGAATTTTCATTTAAACAAAAATGTTTTCATTGAGTTGTTTCATTTTCAAGAACTTTCCATTTCTGTTAGAATAATGGTAAATTCCCTTTCAGTCAGTGTCATATGGAATCTTGTGCTAGTTGCTTACGAAGGTTCTTAGCCATTAACAAAGGAAAAATTGATCTTCAAATTTTAATTTCTTATTCTAAAAATGTTAGACCAATTTTATTCCTCTGGTTATTTCACTGATTTGTTAGAATAGTTTCTTGGTAGAACTTGCTTTGCTTTACTTACTTATGGTTTGTGGCATGTGACAAAAATAAGATGCTATTACAAGTGACCACGTTAGACAGCAGTACTAATTCATATGAATGGAAACCAGAGGAATAGCAATCGCCTTGAAACGCTTTTTTCTTAATCATCAGTTTTTAATCATATTTTATGTAAGAAGTTGTCCTACAAATCCACACTGATGCAAAGATCTCTGAGCTTTTAAAATCTTTCAGAGAGCTTCAGGAGTAAACTTTGATCTTCTAGATGATCTACTGCTTAATACTTTGACCCTTTTAAAATTCAGTTAACATATCCATTTTTTTTCTCTTAAATATGATTTATTTCAACATAAGAATTCAAAGTCTAACACGAGGAAATACTTACTTATGAAAGATTCCTTGGAAGAATTATCAGTTAGATGCATTTCTCGGAAGTAGTTTAATGACAAACTCAAATAACTCTCTAATTTAGAAAAAAAAAAATGCTAGCAATTTCAGAACAATATTTAGCAGGTGATGCCTTTCAGTTCAGTTTCCATAGGTAAAACGACTTCGTTTCTATAGTGGCCTATGAACTCCTGCAATTGTAGTCTTTGTCAGGGATACTCAACTTATTCCAAAACCATCTTTCACCTCAAACAGTGTTGTAGGATATACAGGCACTTCTGTAATCTCAGAATGCACAGAAGCAAAAGAATAACCCACATGCCACAGTGGAAAAAGTGATAGGTCAGGACAAGAGGAAGAAGTTCAACTTTGTGTGGATGACAGACATGTTTTTCACACTCACACCAGTGCAGGCCCAATGCTTATTGAAGTCAACACATATGCCCTAATACATGTTCCCCATTCCTTGTTAAAGTAGTTTTTAAGAGAAACATTGTAAAACAATGTAATGACTTAAAATGACTTATTTCCAGAAAATATGATCTCAGTCCAGCCCCCATTTAGAAGCTTGAAAAAGCTCTTGTGAGATATCATCCAAACATGCAAATACTCTCTGGTGTTCTGGAGGGAGCTCTTTAACTCTTTTTGTCAGCAACTGACATCAACTTAACAAGACTTCTCTAAAGCCTAATTTATTGACTGTGACAAATCAAAGTGCTGCCAGGGTGCTCATCTGCCATGGAACTAATTTTTCATGTTGTGTGAACAGGAAATGAAAAAAGCTTTCCTCAGTTATAGATCTGATTTGTGTGTGGAAGCAAACGTGTGGGCTGAGGTCTCCAAGAGGAATTCACTTGCAAAGACGTACAAAGTTGTGCACATGCAGACATATACACTTGCACAGGGTGAACTCTGAGTGTTGTGTTCTCCACCATTGACATCAGAGCAGTGGAGACTGGTAACAGAATGGTTTCAGAGCTGAAGTCAATACATATATATCTTAAAGGGAAAATCACAAAGAGATTAATCTGTAGTTTACATATAAAGATAATATCATTATGGTCCCCTTTCCTATTAGGTGGAATAATCTGTAGATTTTTCTACAGGTCTGGTTTGCATCTGTTGTGGGCTCTTTAGTTATGATGAGCTTGATATATTTACCTATCTGATACACTCAGGGTCTTCCTTCAGTCTCTCTACAGCTCCAGAATCCATCCCCTGGAGTGCAAGACCCGGAAATTCACCCTGGTTTGTCACCTAAATTAATGATTAATTTTACGGAGTATTACATTTTTAATGAGTCTTTTAATTTAATGTGATTCAAGGAGATGCTCTCTGCAGGCTTCCATTTTGCATACCTTTGCAGGGCCCCTGTGGTAACCAGCAGACAGAATGCCACCACTCTGAAAGTGGACACAGCACACGTCTAATCAATGTGCAATACCGAGCAGCCCTCTGACATATTGAAATAGGGGATACAATTGTACAAGGATTTAATTTGCATAGCAAAAAGGTGTGAAATGTAACATGACTTGTTATAGCAGTGGAAGTGCACTTGGGGTTACTGGAAAGTAAGGTACACTCTACTAAAAGCATTATTCTTTCTGCTTTAATATCCTACCTTTTCTTAAATAGGATAACTTCTGGGGAAGGATAACTGCAGAGAATTAAATGTAGAAGACTGACCTCAAATTCTTCATATCAGTCTTACTACCACAGTAATTTGGAGAAAATCAGTATCCTCTTCAAACTGTCATTTCTTGCAACTTGGACATATAATTGAGGGAAGTTCACCCCCCTCAAGATATTTATTCTTAATTTTAGGAAAACTATCATTCAAACCCTAAAGCTTGGAATGTTTTGATATCAAGGATAAAAGTCATGAGTGATTTATGAAAATAATGGGTGCGATGACTTAAGACCATGCAATGTAGGCCCTTAGTTTGGTAAGACATTATCTTCTGCACATCTTAATATAGACTGAAACTGTGCTGTTTAGTACAACAGTTTAGGGACTAATCAAATTACAAAATTTCTGACTTTTTACCTTGAGAAGAAAAAGAACCTTTCTACATTTTGCTGGAATGTATTGAATCTTTACAGGCAACACTGTAAAGAAAGCTTAAGGGAGGGCAAGAGTTAGTTTAGTCTCTTAATCAAATATATACATATTAGTCTGAAATTACTCAGTAGTTGAATCAGAACAAGAAAAAGGATTTACTCTTTCATATGTGTACCTAATTAATTACCTAATAAACTTCTAACAACTAAAAAACTAGTATTGGAGGATGCCAAACTATTAAATGAGTTAAAAATTATTAAATTAATGAAAGACAAGTCTATCAAGGGCTGTAAATTTGGAGATAACATCATAGATCACGGACTTCTGGACCACTCGTGTTGCTATGGTTTTTTCCTCATATCAAGTCCACTAAAACCAAAGTACAGCTCTTATCCTTGATCTTTTCCCTGTAGTGCCTGTGATTTAACTCTTAACAGTTATGAGTCCCGTTGTGTGGCGAAGTTGAGGGCTATTTCATATTATCATGTTGTCATCTAACAGCTCGCCATGGAAAAGCTTGCAGTTCCCTCTGTTATAAGTGAGACTTTAAAATTTTACGAAATGAGTGAAGAAATACCTGAATGCGTCCTAATCATGAGAAAATAACATGCGTGCCTTCAAAATGGCACATCAGTTATTGCATTAGAGTTGGAAGCTTCACTTTATTTCATGACTAACTTCTGAGGGTTCAGCCTATCTGGACTGTGTAAAAGCCTTGAGTTTGTTTTTTGTTTGTTTGTTTTAGTATTTAAAGTATTATAAGTACATTTATGCAATCTTTTAAAGGAAATCTTTATTTGCTTCATAGTCTTCTGGCTGCTCTAAAACATGAATTTCTTTTTTAGGGAGCAGACCTAGGTGAATGTGAGGGGCAATAGCTCAGTTGCTCAGTGATGGGAGACAATATTTGCTATTAAATTTGAGCATCTAGTAGCCAACCATTATGATGCCTGAGGGAGGAACTTCAGCACTCAAGCTGGCTTATAAATGTAGTCAAGTCACAGAAGACTCGGAAATGAGTAAAGGCTGAGACTACCTTGGAAAGTTTCTTTCCTTCTTTCTTGTCTCTACTGTCTCAGTTCTTCTTGTGGTAACAAATGAAATTACCCGAAAGGTGACGCATTGTTTTGGGCATTTTAAGAATCACTTTGTCTAAGCAAAGTACTTATCTGTACAAAAATACCCTAATAGTTAATGATGATGATCAGCTATTTTGCTTCATAGGGGGAGATTCTGAGTGCAAAGTCATCCTTCCAGGGAGGCTGTCATGTCTCTTCTAGAATTGTATTTTTGTGCTTTGTTCTAAATTTGCAAATAGAAGGAAATAATTTTCTTGTGATGAGTTACTTACAGACTTTGTAGTAAAGAATTCAAATCAAGTGTCAGTATGATAAGAAAACCATCCTTATTTTTTATTCAAGTGTTCCGATAATAGCTTTCTAATGGAAATAGAAGTAAAGCCTTGTGACATGGTACCAAACATGGCAGGAGCTGTACCTCTTCAAGATAACCTGAAATATAGTGCCAGCTGCAGGCGGTCTCACAGTTTTGATAGTACTCTGTAATACCGATCACTGTTACGCATTCTTCTGTTACTACTTTTTTGTTCCTGCCTTCTTACTCTAAGCTTGGTTAACATCGTCAGTGCAACTTAAAACCAAAAAACCCACCAATAAACACAGTGTTTCTTTGGCACTGGGATTTTTCCATAGAAACGTGGAGAGGCAAGCAGTCTGAGTGGGAAATGGAAGATTTATGTGTGGCTTTTGTTTTATTTGTCCTCTCTTTCTGGTCACTGAACAGTCCTCCTAAGTTATAAGAAGTGATTACCAAGTTCTTCGTTTCACATACTACTTAAATATGACTGAAGTTGCTCTGTGTTCTCAGTATTTCATAGATGCTTCCCAGCATTTGCAGAGTAATCTACAGCAACAGGTCTCTGGATGAGATAGGGGGGCTAGAGCCCTGCAAGAGTGCTGCCCAAGAGCGTATGATGAATCTGCTTCTCCATAAAAATTAAGTCACAATACATTTTAGTTCAGAATTATTCTAAATAATAAAAAGGGAAATATTAATAACATAATCTTAAGAGAGAATCAAAAATAATAAAAACCAAATTTGATGAATGTAGTATTTCCACATGGGAAAAGCTGTTCTTTTCCATAAGTTTGCAGGAAACAGTAAAATCTGGATGCGTATATGTCAGCTCATGCTTTATGATAATATAGTGACCTCTGGTTTCAAATCTAACACACTATCATAGCCATGAAAAGCTGTTCTCTGAGAATCTTCATGGTATATACTAATGTCTGTCGACTTTTCTTACTTTTTTCTCTTTGCAATCCTATTTTGTGGCAGTTATATAAATACTTTGATATCTGTAGCTGGGAACTTAAGTGGTGGGTAAACACAATCTACTCCCACTTTACAGCCTGCGAAAGGCTCCAATGGAGAAAGCTTCATGTCCTGCAGTCTGGGAAAGAGGCAGGGCCTTGCAGTGCCCTGTGAACCACATTGCTCTCCAATTGTTGGGGTTAAGGTAAGAATTAGAGAGTAGGATTAAATGTTGAAAGTACCTTTGAATGTTGATAAATTCTCCTTGTTAATTAACCTATAACCACAGTGAACTATTTGAAATGTCAGAACAGCGGTATCAGTTTGCTTGAACCATAAGAAGTGCATTTTCAAAGGTAACGGTTCAGTGAGATTTACAGTTGTTCTACAAGCCTGCTAGTCACTGGCCTGTAAGACATGAAAGGAAAAAAAGTGATAAAACAGTAAGAAGTCTGCCACCAATTTCATGGTATGTACCCCACGGGTGTGCTTTGTATGCTAATTAGAACCAAGTGGATGTGAACACCTGACTGAATGCTTTCTAAATAAGAAGCAAGGAGACCAGAGAATCCTGTTTGGCTTGAAGATGCTAATTTTGCACACTCTAAACTAGTATAACCTAAACTGACTTTGCTCGTATGAATTTTCCAGATTTAAAATGAATGATTCCACTGCACTGACAGAAGTGTTGCAGGATTGAAGCCACATACATTACATTACAAACTTGCTGTCATTTTCTTTGCAAAAGCAAGAAACCAGCTATTAATCAATACAGCTTCTCAAATTAGACATCTAAAACAGAACACTTGCTCTTGGGGGCAGGGGGGAACACCAAAATACTAAAAAAAGTATTCCTGAATTGTGCAAATAAGTGCATTTGCTATGCTGAATATAATGAACTTCTTGCTGTTTCTGTAGTTTGCCTCAAAAATTGGTCTATAAAGGCTTTACAACATGAATTTTCTTAGAAACCTAAGACAGAAACCCTTGTCGTAGATATTCACAAGCTGCACCAGTGGCAGGCTTCTGAAGCAATACATTTGGCAGATCCTGGGTTCAAACAGACCCAATCTCTTTAAATCTGAATTAAAGTTAATGAATGGTTGTTTCTCCCACTGATGATAAGGCATTCTGTTCCCAAACCTTGTGCAGAAACTACTGTAGCATTTCCCTATTCTCATGCGCTCAAAGGAAAAAAAAAAAAATATGTCTGGTTTTTTTTGTGCTCCTTTGTACAAGAAGTCCTCCTTGCCAAGCAGGCCTGCTCAGGGCCCAGGGCTGCTCTGACCTTTACAGATTTATTAACGTGTCACACACGGGTAATTCAAGGACTTCTGATAGAAATAACATCTTGATAGAAGTAGACAAGTATTAAGGAACAAAATCCCCTTCCTTTAATTGTGAAAGAACATTTGGGTTTATTTCAAGCCTGAGAAAGGCCTTATTTGTCTAAAATCATGTTTGCTTTTAACCAGCCTGCTGGTTGTTCTAATAAACATTGCCTGCAAATCTGTTCCATTCTGTCCTTCAATCACCAGTAGCTACAACCCTAAACTACCCAGTGTACCAGTACAACAGCATATTGGAGAGAAGACGGGTCTATTTTTGAAGTAGACTCAAGGCCTGGGGTGCTTTGGCTGTTCTAATGGTTTATTGGTCCATGATAAATTTCAAACTGCAGTGAAAGAGGTAGTAGTCAAAATTTTAACACGGCTAGGATTTCTCACCTCCATGTCTGTGAATGCAATTTGCAACAAACACACCAAAATTATATTCTTGTTAACTGGGTGGCTTTTGCTTGAAGGCAGTGGTGATTTTTGTTATTGTTTAATGTTCTAAATTGCTTTTAGTATTCTAAGCATGGCATGCTGACGTTTTGAAGTGTTAAACTAGTAAATATTATGGCTGTAGGTTGTTGAGTGATTGTTTATTTTGGAAATACTGCAAGTTCAACTCTTTAAGGAAAGAGGAAAAAGAGGGATAAAACAGCATAATATTGTTGACAGTAACGTTCACTGCTGTAGCCTCGTTGAGGGAACAGAGTAAATGTTTTCTTTTGCATGTTAATTTTGGTGCGTGCTCGGATATTATTTTCATGACATGTCAAACTAAATCAAATCTCTGTCTGAAGAGATGAGTGAAGAACCCTGCATTTAGTCATTTAGGTACCCTTTTGTGGATAATTGCATGACATTTGAAGGTTAGATTTCATGTTTAGAGATGGTGCTACAAATAATGATGGGAAAAGAACAGTGTGGGTGAAATGTAGATGCATAACAGCTCTAGAAATGCAGCTTGGCAGCCAGCAGGTAGAAAATGAGCATTGATGCTGACAGCTGGAGGACAGTAAATACCAATACATGAAATGAGGTGGCACATAACAAATCTGGCATCATTCTGCAGATAATTGAAAAAATCTGGGCACTTCTGTAGAATTTTTTGTTTCAGCCCAATATGGAGGTACAGTAAAAAGTACTAGAAACATTGGGTAAAATGCCATGCAAATGGAAACTTTATGATGATGGGCTTTGAAATTCCACATTATAATTCACTCAACAATTAAACAAGAAAAGAGAAAGCATGGATATTTTCAGGCGTTGTGCCGCTACTGAAAATAAGGCAGTTTTCACTAGTGTTTCTGCTCCCCAGTTAAAATTCACATGTTGGCATTTGACCTCAGTAGCTTAATGTTTCAGCTGAAGAGCGTGTCCATCGCATCCCTCACGCTCAGTAGTACTTTGTAATATAACACATCCAGATATGGCCAACCAATCTTATGGGATATGCTGCAGCATGAAAAGTTACATTGCAAAACCATGAGGACATGTTGGAAAATGTCAGTCTTCAACTACTCATTTTAAAAATGAGTTTAATTGACTTTAATTAAATAGATGGACAATTTTCATCAGAATAGTCCTTCAAACAGACAACGGGATAAAAACTATGGTTATTAGAAATGGTGGATTTCCTGCAAGCTGTATGCAAAAGGGTAGCAGGTAATTATATGTTTGGCGTTGTGTTATTCCACAATTCTTCAGCAAAATAACTTTCTGCCATTTCTGTGGAGCGGCGGCAAATAGCAACTCTCCTGCACGTCGCAGCTCTGCCTGCGTGGAGAGGGTCAGCCTTGCATGTTGCCGCTTTCTCTTCCCTTCTTCACACAACCTGCTACTCACCTACAGAAAGGCGGGAGAAGAAAGTATGTACTTATTACTTACTGTTCTTATTCTTCTGTCAAATCTTATGCCAGTACATGGTGAATAGGCTCTCTAGACTCTTTACTGATCACTTAATTCTCAGCTGAACATTCAAGTTTTAAGGTAAGCACTTGTGAAACTGCAGTCCTTTTGCAGGAAGGGAATAACAGACTGTAAGATGAACTGCAAACCACGTAATACCTGCGGAGTTGGAGACACACCATCCAGTCAGGAAACAATAGCAAATGTAATATTTTCCTTAATTAACTGTAATTGTTAAAATGGCATGAATGTTGAGATGCATATTATGTCTTGATTAGTTCCATGAGTTGCTCAATATTTTATAATGGACGTATGGAATAGAATATATTTGTATGTCACCTCCCACCAGGGTACCTGAGCACCTTTCAGGATAAGTTATATAATGCTATTTAACGGTGGTCATAACACATTGATCTTTTCCTCTAAGAGGCAGCAGAAAACCAAGTAGAGTATTTCTGTTTTGAAATGATGTGTGTTCTCATGATTGATTTTTGTTTATAAGATCTTTATACATGTACTAGAGAACTTGAGATCATTGAAATTGCATTGCACCTGAGGCAGGTGATTCTTAAGTTCCTAGGCAGTTCATTTCCCATACTTGGACTGGCCTCATGAGAAGCCTTGTCCTTCATTACGGAGTATTCAGTTTTCTGTGGGTGAGGGACAACTTCTGGGCATTACAGTAAGACTCCGTTATACTTAAGGGCTCCTAAAATTTCAAATGCTTCCTTATCTAGACATACATTGGAATAGCATTTGAATTAAACTTTTTTTATTTGTCTATTAAGGACTCCTTCATTCCCCAAGGAAGTTTCATGTCAAATATGTTTTTTTCCCAGCTTTGATTTTTTGGCTCTTTGAGTCTCTGTGTATCCTATGAATTTTTCATGCGTGACACTTCATTTTGGAGTTACCATAATCTTTAAGGCAATGCCACAGCCCATTCCCATGAAAATCCTGGGCTCACAGGCTGATCTCTTTGCCTGGAACTTGGTTTCCACTGGTACTGAATTATTGGGAATACCATCCTGACAAGGGACAGATGCAATAGCAGTGGAAACAATGAGTGGAAAATTCGAAATAATAAGGGAGTGAAAGAGAAGGTGATGATAGCCAAAAAAAGTAATGAAAATGTAGGGGGACACACACTACATGATGAGGTGTTTCAATCGTTTGTTTTCTGTAACTGGACAGAAGGATCTCTAATTGCCTGCTGGCACTGTTTTTCAGAATGTACTTGCTCAAAATGATTGCAAACAAAATACAAAGGTATGATCTCCTATAAGTTATTGTCTGCTTTTGCTGTCTTTCCATATTTTATTCTTTGGGATCTTTTTTGAGTCTAGTGGATTTCTCTTGTAAGTCTTCATTAAATAGTTACCCAATAGCATGATCTATATTCATACCTTTTACTGTTTCTTAAGAGATTGTAATTTAATAGCTAGAGGTTTTGATTATTTGTCTGCATTTTTAAAATTTCTTTTAATATAAGCTAATCTTGTTTCTATCTAGGAATCTGGTCAGGATTTGCTGTATCTCATTTGTCACAAATTTGCTTGAATACTATAATAGCTGCCAGCTACACTATTAACTAACAGTTCTCAGCCCTGTATCTGTTAATTTTTCTTCATTATCAGCACCAGTCTCAAACTATAAAGTGTTCATTAATACAGTCCTCCATTTACACCAAAAAAACCCTTGGAAGCAATAAAGCTGCTATTTCTTCTTAGTGCAGGCTGACCAAACCAATTCTGTCTACAGAATGCCTTGTGATGGAAAAGTTCCTTCTAACTGTTAAAATTATCGCCGTTTCATCTGTTTTAATAAAAAAACCAAACAAAAAATCAAAACACACCCGCACTTAAATCCCAAACAAAAATAAACCCCAAACCACAATAAAACCAACCCAATCCCAAAACCCCACAAATGAGATTACCTGTGATGCTGCTTCATTCTGATTCAAGGCTAAGCCAGTTTGTTAGAAATACACTTAGAAGTCAAGTGACTAGGAGGTGAATAAGTGATGTGCTCATCAAATTGCCTCTCTCTTACATTGATAGAGTAAGTATAAGGAGGAAAAAAATGTAGTGATCGAGAGAATTCCTGATGAAGGAGCATCACGCTTTATACCATTGCAGAAGACAATTTCTCCAGCAAGACAGCAATGCTGCAATCTTTTAATACACACGGTATATACTGGGGGGGAAATGGCTCACCAGGACAGTGATTCCAATTTCAAATCAACAATGGTTTCTTATGCCTGAAGAATTATCTTTCCTTCAGAGTGATTGTTTGGGGCTGCCTTAATCGTTTTTACATTCAGTACCATTGCCATAAGGTCCCTGGAGGGCAAGGGGGGGAATCCTTCAAGCAATATGATAAGAAGAAATAAAAGGAAAGCTGTAGAGAGGGTTGTGAGAAAATGTTCTAACTGTGCAAAGCCCACAGTTGTTACAACATGGCCTAAATTCAACTTTTTGTCATAGAATAAGCAGTGTAAATATTTATTTGAGTTAAGGAACTGGTGTAGAGGGTAAGATCCTCAAGTGACATAAATAGTTGTAACTCCACTGACAGCAATTTATATCCGTTAAAAGTTCAGCTCCTGAAGTTTAAAATAAATGAGTAAACAGTGGGAAATAAACAAATTGGATAGATTCCCTATGTCAAAAAGTGTAGTTTTTATTTGTTAGACAGCTAGATGATGCTTTAAAATACTAATTTAAACCAAAATCAGGATCACAGTTACCCATATTTAATTTAGGAACAATCAGAAAGAACTTCATTGGGAAAATCCTGCAAGATCATCCTACCAGAAAATACTTCCATAGATTTTGATAGTCATCTTACTGAATTTATTAGATTGTTATGTTTGTATAAAATACTCTTGAAAAGTTTCAAACAAGCTATTCAAAACATAACTCTGATTCTGGTATTATGTCCTTTGAAGCAAAGAAAACTCTCCCATTAATTTCTAGGGGAAAGATGTTTGCTTTCATTATCTAAAAAATGTGTACGAAGAACAACATTATCATTCTACTGGAAAAACCCTCTTAAACTCTATAATCTTTAGACTTCTGAGAGGATAAGATCAACAAATTGTTTTCAGGTCTTTGTTTCTTTGTTGAAATTGGTGTAAATTCCACTTGTCTCTCAGATACTTGTATACGAAGTTAATTATATCCTAGTCCTACAAAGCGAAATACTTAGCGTGTCTCTGTAGGTGTGTATATGTTTGTGTATATGTATATACACACACATAAGTATTTAAAATAAAACCCTATAGAATAAGACTGTACTGGGCCAAGAATAAATCAAGCCTTTTGCTCACTTAGAATAGTTGTGAGACTGACATTGTTACTTAAATGCTATTTCATATTTACTGTAGGCCACTAGAAGGTTTACTCCTGCAATTGAACAGAAACTGTTACACATATAAAACAATGGGGGAAAAAAGCTTATTTTCTCGTATCGTAGTTGTTTGGTCAAGTTTCTTTTGAAATATCACTGTATCCAGTTTCACAGTATCATAATTACATAAAAACATACTTTAAAAGAAATATAGCCATACAACGGTAGCGTGACATGGTGCAGATCTTAAAATCACGAAGGGATTATTTCATTAGTGCTTGAACAGCTCACCACAGTTTTGCTGCTACATTTCCGATTTGCGCATACAAAAAAGTCATAATGTAAAGGAACAGTTGTCATGGATGAAAAGCTTTTTTTTCCAATTCTTTAAATGGGAAGTGGAAGGATAGAAATACAGGTAAAGAGTAAGCATTACAATGTGTTACAAATTACCTTGTGCTAAGAGAAACAGGCTTCTTCCAAATATGGGATTGGGAGCCAGACCCAAAATTCTCCTAAATCATGTTCAGAACTAGCATTTTTGTTCAAAAGGACACTTTAAGTATGAAAGATAGTGTTCAAAAATGTATAGCCCTAGAGCTGCAAGGTAAGGAAGGATCATCATCTCTCAAACATCAATGAAAATCATTAAAATATTACAATTGTATAGGTAGACCATTAGAGTAGATAAAGGACTCTGGATTTTATTTCTTCATGTTTGTTTCCTGTGCTCAAAATTAGGATGATTCCTTTCGTACATTTTCTCACATTTATAGATGCCAAATGAGGTAGGTGGTGCTGTACCAAAAATGATGTAAAACATGTGAAATACTCAAAATATCAGGGGACAGTTGGTTTCTTCAGATGTATTTTTTTTTTTTTTTCTGATAAATATGTAAACAAGTGACATCCTCCTTCAACAGATCTTTCCCTCAGTGAAATCTGCCTCTTACAAAATAGAAAGTCTATATAGCATTTAGGTTGTACATAAATCTCATTTTCAGGGTGGAAGATGAAAGATATGTCTTCTGTATATCTTTTGAGGACAGGCAAAGTCCACGTCTGAGCATTACCAACATCATGCCTCTTGATAGTAAGAAGAGTAGCAAAATATCTAATATGCAAGGAAGAGGCATGCAGACTCTGGTCTGTCTTATGGATTATCAACATAGGTTTTAGATATTCCTTGTGTTTGGGGTTTTTTTTTAATTATTAATTAAATCATTCTGCATGTGTTGAATTAAATGTTAAATTTCTACCAATTTCAGTCTCACAGATGGGTTTAAAATTCCAATCACTAGTAAGCTGAGCACATTTTATGTGTCAGGAGTAATACAGAAGGAAGAGATCAGAACAGAAGATATACCTTAAATAGAACATGCCATGACATTTTCCAAACAAATAGGGATTTTTCATCTCTTTTTCCGGTGTGCTATGTTAATTATAAATTATGGCTCATTTGTAAGATAAAACACTATTTTTTCCATTCTTCTAAATCTGTGAAAATGGCATGGCATTTAAACAAAGTGGATCTTTTTAGCCTTTTTCATGTTAAGTGTTTATTCCTACAAAAGTGTGAATTGATTCTCCATGTGCATAGACTTTGAAACTAAGAGATTTATTAGAGAAAATCAGAGCACAATACTGGGCCTGTTGTTTAAAAATTTTCAAAACAAATCTGCAATTGAAAAGCTGTAAGAACTGTCAATTTTCTTATAGCACTTGAGCACATTTAGAACTATGGCATGACTTGAAAATAGATTCAAACCAAGATTTTGGTTTTGTTTTTTTTTTCTTTTTTTACAAGTTTTGGTGAACAAAGTATGGCTGAAGTGTTAACAGCAACAAAAGCTCATTTCTGGAACATAAAAACATTGCTGGGATATTCAACTTATTTTGCTATTGTTCAGTGAAGTGTTGCTTGCTTTCCTACTGAGCACATCGTGTTCAATCCGTAATGCAAATAGATTCAGTTCCAATTCATTTCATCCCCATGTTTTACTTGTTTGTATCCCACAGAGCCATTCTTTTGATGCCAGATATCTGCTCACTTTACTTTTTTGTTTTGTTTTGTTTATTCGTTGCCCTGCTGTACAACCAAGCAACACATTCTATCTGTCAATAAGGTATATTTGAATACATGGTTCTTTATCTAGAATAATAATGGTCAGCTGCTATTAAAACTGATACGATGACTGTCTCACATAATTTGCATGATTTTGTGGTGAGGCCCTCATTAATTCTGACCTTTTAATAGGGCTTTGCAGATCTGATGATGTTAAATTTTAAAAATTCCTATTTAAAAATCTCTCCGGGTTATCTACATTTACACTACACATCCATAGGATATTTTTCTTTCACTAGTTGTCATACAAAGCTATGTCTGTTTTAGAAATTTCTTTCAAAGCTATGCATATAGAAGCACAGTAGGATTGCTTTCAAAATTAGCTAAGATGAGTATCGTTGTGGTGAGTTATATTTAGTATTGATGAATTCTTTGACTGGCAAACAAGTAGGATCTGTCAAAAACGTCTACACAAATGTTCACTACTCAGTTCTGAATCTGAATCCTCCCAACACTATTGAATGTCAGAAGCCTCTAAGCATTTTCCTACTATTTTCAGTAAGTTTTTCCCTTCTTGGTGGAATGCTACAGAGGACTGGTTTGTATAGTTCCTTTTTTTTTATCTTCCTCCAGCTGCTGATGTTACCAACCATTTGTTACTGGTTGCAGATATTTACACCTTTGCTGAATAACACTAGAGCCAGAGAGTTGTTGAACTCTTTGCAGAAAATTCCTTTTTGCTATAATTTCTTTCTATTTAAATCTAATATTTTTAAGGCATATGCTTTCAGGACATTTAGGTGATTTTTGATGGATTTCCAGCATTCATATGCAGATCTCAGATTAGGTAGTGAATATTTAATTTAAGAGTGCATCTAGTATATAAACATATACATTGAAGTTGAGGATTCTGGCAAAATAGTCCAGTGTCAGCCTAATGTGCTTTTTCTTTCACTCCTGGATTCTCTCAGACTTTAGCTCTCAGTTAATCAGTGCCTGGAACCTCTTTAGCTTACAAAGTGAAGCATGTAGTTAAGTCCTTGTAGAATAGTATCTTGAATAAGAAATGATAAAGAGTATGTATTTATTAGGGTCTTTTAGAATTCTATTCTGGAGAGGAGGTGGACCATTTTTTTTCCCATCATATTAATACTTATGAATCCCCAAAACCCTTCTGTTCTTCCTTCTAGTGTTTAATTTCCAGAAATAAATTTTATTTACATGAATACCAGTTAAAAGTAAATTCTTAATTCACAAACTGGGGCTTTTACATGAGCAAAAGTACAACACAAATGGAATATGACAGGCTTTCTAAAACCTTTCAACAGGACCCTAGTGCACAGGCAGTTAAATCAGCCAGCTTGCAGTGAGGCCAAACTCCTTACAACCAGAACCATACACACAGAAATAATTACTTAGTCTGATTCTGATAAGAGAAAATTAAATGTGAAAGCTGTACTGCTGTACCTAGCTAGTGAATGCTGCAGTGGCCCAAATTTTCTAATCATGAGGTCTCAGAAAGAGCTGTGGTTGGAAAAAAAAACAAAAACAAAACAAAACAAAAAACCCAAAAAACAAAACCAAACCAAAAACAAAGGAAGAAGTTTTAACGTATTTCTAAGGTTTCCAGCCCTTCCTCTTTAATCTGTCACTTACATCTTCTTGCTGTGACTACCTGAAATATTGAAAACCCCCGTGGTTTCTCTAAATTTGTCTTCTGTTTCTGAGAAGGATATCGAGTCAGTACCTCATGTTAAAGGAGGAATAGAAGTGGATTACAAAAATCACAATGCAATGTTCACACTTATTTCACACATTAAACATTAAAATTAAAAAATCATTCAACTTAGAGAAACAAATCTACCTAAAGAAAATGTTGTCTGGTTTCAGGCATGGCTGCTGAGAGATGCGCTTTCTTTTGAAATGCTTCTGGATTTTAATATGTTGTATATTCATTTCATTACATATGGCTGTGGTTTTCATGGACATCAGTAGGTGTGGGATCACGACCACAGAAAAGATTTCTCGTGAACTAAGGGAATTTCTTCTACCTCTTGGAATTCTGTAATATAGGATATAATGACCACAGGGAAGTCTCAGTTAAATTAGAACAGAATAGCATAACAGAAATCTGCTGAGGCAATCTTAATTATTTTTAAAAAATGAACTTTTCAATTTACGCAGGCCCCTGCATGAGGCCTGAAAGTCTCTGAAATAGATAAACTTATTCTTAATGATCCTCTCATTTCTCTGGCAAAATTAAAAAAACCCTGTAAAAGTTCAGCAATTATACAATCAATACATTAGTTTGAAGGCAAAAGAAATAAACAAACAAGGACAAGTTTATCTAGTGGAGAAGGATAAATTATTCTTAGATCAGGAAGCAGATGGGCACTTGATTAACTTTAAAAAAATGTTATTCCCACGGACTTCAACAAACTGCAGCAAATTAGGCTTTGACTAAATGAATTGTTAGGTGTCCAAAAGCCAGTAGAGTGCTTATTAAGTTTGTTCCCATTTTTAGAGGATGACATGGTAAAATGTCAAAAGGTGAAATATTGGATTGACTCAGTAAAACAATAAAAGATGTAATTAAATACTGGCTTTTCTGTTTGCTTGGAAAAAGCAAATGGAGGCAGGCAGATGGGAGAAGAGAGGTACACCAATTAGAGAGCTAACCTCATATCCATGAGTAATATTTTATTTAGACAATGCTTGCATTAGCCATTGTCCATCTGTAATGCAGTAAATATTCTCTTCAAAAAGATGTCAAGATCTTAAGAGTGACAGGGAAGGACTAAAACTCTATGGGCTAAATTGATGGAAAATGCCAGGGAACAAAGATTTAATGAACTGGTTGGCTTTGTTAAATGAACAATTGAGATTGTAGAGAAAAATGTGAAATAAACATTTTTCCATTTGTATTGATAAATTATAGTAATTGAACTAAAGCAAAGAAAGGAATAATTTAACCTGGGTATTAGACAGTCACTGGTATCAGAGGATACCGCAAAGATTTTAAAGGCATGATTCTATCAGTGGTCTTAATCGTACTTAAGTGTCTATACATTAGAAATATAGTATCACTAAGGATATGATTAACAATATAATCAATATTTTATTAGGTGTTTGAAAGAGGTTATAATAACATGGTATTAGAAATTACATTTAAATTGCTGTCTGATTAGCGATATATATATTCACTTCATGCAGCTCTAATATTATGAAGCAAATAGAGACTGGCCATAGCTCTATTCTTCTGAGTCCTCCTGGCATAACATACCCTACAGCAACTATGGAGAAAGTATGGCTTTGCTTTCCAAAACTGCTTGTTTATGCACAGACTCCCATATGACTCCAACTAAATAGCGAAAGACAGCCTAAATATGTAAAATGCCAATAAGATCTGAATGATATCTTCACCTTCTGGTTTATATCTCCAGCCATTGTGCCTGGAAAGTAATCTTTTATTGAGAAGCTTCTATGGAGTCTAATAAAACCTGCATAAAATTTTAAGCTGTAACAATTTCAATTTCCCTTCTCTGGCAGATTGATGAAGATAATTTTTCATCCTTTCATAGGTATCTTCCTCAAATTCTTCCTGAATATATGTATAAAGATTTTTTTTTTTTTTAAAGATCAAATAGCACTATGTGCATACAAAAATTAGTAGAAAGTATAGGTGAAAATAATTTCTCATGCACAGTCTCAAGCATCTCATTCTTTAGAGCTGAACTCACGATCAAACTGTGATGAGAGGAGTTGCTGTGTCTAGGGTTTCATATGCAATGGATTTAATATCTGATCTGTTTGGTGCCTTTTGATTTTTTGATTTTTTTTTTTTGTTTGTTATACTAGTCTGTCAGGGATATACCAATGTATGAAAGTTGTCCTCTGTTCCCCCAGCAATGATCTTAACAGAAATCCTCATCCACGTGATTTAATACATTTCATTAGCAATTTGAGAATAATTCACTGAGCTTGATGTGCAAATATAGCAAAATTATATTGTATATGGTGGGGAAATAATTTGGGTTTTTTTAGCTTTTCCAGTGGTAGCTCAGAATAGAGCTTCATGTCTAGACTCAGTTCATGAGAAGAAAACATAATGCTGTAAGCCCACAGGAGAAGGCTGACCATTGGTCTAGCAGGGATTTTTGTCCATTGAATCCGGTGAGGGCAGGAACCCGTCTTGAGTCTTTTTTCTGATGTCAGTCCATTCTGATCTTCCTGAAATTCAGTTAGATCCATCTTGGGAGCCACCCAGTATGATGCTGACCACATTCAAACATGCTGAGATAAAAAGATATTCTGACACTGAAGCTTCATCCGTATAGCTGGCATAACAAACCTGGCGTTTCCATCTCAAGGAATCATAGATGATTATCCCACCATCAGGATAACTTCTTAAACAAGTTTATCAAAACATGTAAAAGTAAGACAAAGCTTAGAGAGATTAGACAGCTCTCTTTGGCTCAACAACCCTGAAGTCGAAAGGCAGCATTAAGTTAATGCAAAAATAAACTACTTCCTGACCAAATATGAAGTCCCCTCCACCTTATCTAGTTTTAGGCAGGAGAATGGATGTTGCTCTTGTATATAATGAAGTAAATGTTAAAAATACTTTAAATACTCTTTTATTAAGTTACTTATGTACAGGTGCAATAAATATATATATTTCTTTTGTCTTGTAGCTGTGCAAGTTCATAGAATAGAATGAAATTAAAGATGCTACGATAGGGACAGTTCTCAGGACATTATCTAGTACATATTCCCACACCATGCAAGGTCATGAAACTGTTCCTAACAGATATTAGACTCACCTGAGGGACAGAATTTCCAACAACAGGGGTACCACAACCAGTGTTGGCAATCAGGATTTATTTTTCAGCTTATTTATGTTGTTTAAAGTTTATGCAGCTTCCATCAAGTTAAATCATCTGGATGTCTTTCCCAATAACTATGTTCTTAAAATACATTTTTTCAGACCTTCATGCATCCTATTTGAAATTTTTTTTAGAATAAAAATATACCATCCCTTAACAAAATACAGTTTTTCTTGGCAGCAAGATGACTATTGATTCAGGTGTAACACACAACTTTACCAAAAGTGACATTAACAAACACAGAACTTGGTTATATGCTTTTAACCAAACAAGATAAGAAGTTGAATTTGGGATTTGTTTCAACAAACATTAAAATTCAACTCTAACTTATTTAAAGACCTTTATGCTTTAGGATTATAGAATTTCCTATGACTCAATATATGTGTTTTATCTAGAAACTGTACAGGACTCATTTTCACGATGTAGTACACTTTGTAAATCTGTATTTTTCTCTCCCCCCACCCAAGTACCTTATTAACTTCTACTATAAATTTCCAGATAAGCAATCCTTTCTGCTAAAATGAATTTTAAAAAAATATAATTGGCTCATAAAGCAGTGCCGAGAACACTGCAGGATGCTCGCTCTCACAGGTTTGTATCAGCATCCAGAACCACGCAGCCGTGTCCCCGAGCCGCGAGCGACCGACCGAACTAACTAACCCCCCCCCGAGCATGACGTTATATGGTATGGAATAGCTCTTTGGTCAGTTTGGGTTAGCTGTGCTAGCTGTGCTCCCTCCCAGCTTGTTATGCACCTGGCCGAGCAGGAGAAGCTCAAAAAGTCCTTGAGTAGTCTGAGCACTACTTGGCAACAGCTGAAAACATCAGTGTGTTATCAACATTCTTCTGGTACTAAATCCAAAACACAGCACTATGCTAGCTACTGTGAAGAAAATTAACTCTATCCCAGCCAAAACCAGGACACTACTTCCTGACCAAATATGAAGTCCCCTCCACCTTATCTAGTTTTAGGCAGGAGAATGGATGTTGCTCTTGTATATAATGAAGTAAATGTTAAAAATACTTTAAATACTCTTTTATTAAGTTACTTATGTACAGGTGCAATAAATATATATATTTCTTTTGTCTTGTAGCTGTGCAAGTTCATAGAATAGAATGAAATTAAAGATGCTACGATAGGGACAGTTCTCAGGACATTATCTAGTACATATTCCCACACCATGCAAGGTCATGAAACTGTTCCTAACAGATATTAGACTCACCTGAGGGACAGAATTTCCAACAACAGGGGTACCACAACCAGTGTTGGCAATCAGGATTTATTTTTCAGCTTATTTATGTTGTTTAAAGTTTATGCAGCTTCCATCAAGTTAAATCATCTGGATGTCTTTCCCAATAACTATGTTCTTAAAATACATTTTTTCAGACCTTCATGCATCCTATTTGAAATTTTTTTTAGAATAAAAATATACCATCCCTTAACAAAATACAGTTTTTCTTGGCAGCAAGATGACTATTGATTCAGGTGTAACACACAACTTTACCAAAAGTGACATTAACAAACACAGAACTTGGTTATATGCTTTTAACCAAACAAGATAAGAAGTTGAATTTGGGATTTGTTTCAACAAACATTAAAATTCAACTCTAACTTATTTAAAGACCTTTATGCTTTAGGATTATAGAATTTCCTATGACTCAATATATGTGTTTTATCTAGAAACTGTACAGGACTCATTTTCACGATGTAGTACACTTTGTAAATCTGTATTTTTCTCTCCCCCCACCCAAGTACCTTATTAACTTCTACTATAAATTTCCAGATAAGCAATCCTTTCTGCTAAAATGAATTTTAAAAAAATATAATTGGCTCATAAAGCAGTGCCGAGAACACTGCAGGATGCTCGCTCTCACAGGTTTGTATCAGCATCCAGAACCACGCAGCCGGCCCAGTGCCAGCTGGTATGCTGCTCCAGGGAAATGGGCAGTGGCAGCAGTGAGCTACCTGTCAGAACTGCCTAAGGCAGGCTCAGAGTAAAAGAATACCAATAAAGGGGCCTTCCTCACACAGAGCCACGGGTGACCATTGCAGGCCAAATTCTGTCTCGGAGGATTAAAAACCAAGGGAGTAGCTACTAATTTTAGTCAGCTACCAACTCCTGGAAAGGAAGCGTGAAGAGTATTTGGTCAGGAATATTCAGTGAAAACTTATCCAAAGTGTTTTCAGTGAAATCATACCCAAAGTGCAGTCAAGGGTTAAAATGTAGCATCTTTAAAATTTATTCTGAAGTTCTCTGATTTATCTTACTCTTCCCTGTTCTTCACCTTTCCCTGTCCCCCAAGCAAATACTTAAACTTCCCTACCTACATTTGGATATGAGTAATTTTCTCATCTGGCTGAGTATGTTCATGAATAAATAGCTTAAATGGAGTGAATTGTATGCTTTTGTCTGGGTAAATGCCAATATAGTACCAGAACTATGAAAGAAACTGGGTGGATTCTGCCTTTCTTATTATCTGTCTTCAGTGAGAGCTATTATGAGGGTATGAACATGGCAGAGACTTTTTCCCACAATTTGCAGTAAGCAATCCCAGAAAACAAGCCCAGCTTTTTTTTATTATTATTTCTAGAACTATTTACTTTTGCTATTGGATTTTTCTTTCATTTTTCTGTTCATAATTAAATCACTTTATTGCAAAAGTTCAGGAAAAAAACCCACCCCTCAAAACTGAAATGACCAGGCTCCATTCAAGGTTTTTTATGCCATATTCATCATATAATCATCTCTATTATCATAATTCTTCCAGGAATATAATGAACATTTCTACTTTCTAGTAGCATTTAATTTGTCAGTCTAGCATTATTAAAACTGTTCTTAGAAGATCAATAGTAGGAAATTAATCTTACTGGCATGGTATAGTAAAGTTCAAAAATGTCTTGCCTTTGGAGGTTTCTTAAAATTATTCTTTTGATATAATCACTATTTAGAGAACTAACTTGAAGAAACCGATAAGAGAAAATGCAAAATTTCTCTACTATTGGTTTGTGATAAATATTTGTAGAAAGCAAAGCTGGTTAAGTCAACAAGCACACTGAAGACCTGATGATTGCTAAAATGTTTTCTTCACAGTGGTGAATGAAATGCTATGATTCATACTGTAACCGTTTGTGTAAATGAGGAAATTGTGTATGCAGCCTAATAGCAGTAATCCCAATGTCTAGAATTATCAGACACTGAGCCATGCTATGGACAGTGCAGACACTCACCTATACAAAGCACTTGCTCCATAAAAGCTTGCAGTGAAACAGCAGTAATAAGTGGATACAGCGAGGAGACGGATCGGTGGCGAGCACCAGCAGGCTCTACAGCAAGCAGAGCTTTTGCAGTCAAGTGCCCAGCACTCCGTTGGCCCACACTGCAAACTTGGTATTGAAGTCAGTTATGAAGAAAACAACTTCATCTTTGAAACTTTCTCTGATGCCTTGAGGCTGGTGCTTCACTATTCTGTCACTTTTCAAATTGGTCCAAGTTTTCACAACCAAGCTGAACTAAATGCCTTCACTTCATTTTGCTGTCAGTCCTGGTTATTTTTAAAATGTTCATTTAGTTCTCTGGGTTTATTTCCCATTCTTTTTCCCCTCCCCTCCACATTTTGTCAAATTTTAATTACTGCATATGTCTCCCCCAAACACAGTGCAAGCTAGATGGAAATTTTCATTAATTTCTTTCAGTGTTAAGAAACTGGTTGCAAGATCCAAATTGTTTTGTATTCCTTTCTGACCTTTTATGAGGTGAATCTATATTCTGCATAAGTAGTGAAGATCCAAGTGAAAGCAACTCTATTGGAAATCCGCGATGTGGTAACATTTTCATTCCTCATGCAGCCATTCATGAATGATTAGAAATTCGTAGATTTTTGAGATGTCATTGCTACCAGATTTTATTTTTAACAAACCTCTTCTGGTGATTAGTAGAAAGAAGAAAGACTTGGCAAAACAGAATTGTTGCTTGGTCCTCATCCATATCAGTCTACAGTTAACTGGTTCACTTTCAGTCAGTGCTGGAAGAAATTAATCCGTCTTCCAAAGAAATTATTCACAACTCCATCATGCAGTCCTGAACACTCTGGACAGCTTCAGGAGAATAATGTCTTTCTGTTTGTTTCCCTAAAGAAGGGGGAAATGTCTGATTTGTACAACAGGTACAAATCTTGGTTGCCATTTGTCCCGTGCTGCTTTTCAATACTCAAACGTTTGAGGTATAAGGCATGTTGCAAATGGTGATCTACCTAGCACTAGTTTAGGTTTCTAAATGAGCTTGCATCTGCAAGGGAAAAGAGGCATTTTAAAGTTCTGAACACAGAGTTGTTTTCATCAGAGTGAAAGCTGTGAACAGCTCATGGCTGTGAACTTACTGCAGGGGTTTTGAGGTCCTGTTTTCCCTGTAATACCATGTATATTAGTCCTGCTTTTTTGGTATGATAGAATAACGCACAATAAAAAAATTCTATTTTTTTGACTCTTAGGTAAGTTAGAATCTTGTATCTTAAGAAAGGTTTATCATAAACTGAAATAACTTTTTGCAATAATCCTAAAATATTATCAGGGTAAATCAAAATTAAGAGGGAGAAGTAAAGAAGCCCACCATGTCCCTTCCTTCTCTCCCTACCCAGAGAGAGGAGGGGGAAGATGCAGGGCTCCCAGGGGCATCAGAGCCGCCTGGTTCTTCTGAAATGGTTGTTTTCTTGATGGTTATAGTGATAGATTTTCACGGCACAAAGGAGCAACCAGAAGCCATTAGTAAACTGTAGGCCGTGTTGACTCAGGTAACATGGAGAAAGCTTTTCCTAAGTGTCTTTGTCACTGCTTAGGTGAAGTGCTTTGATTTATGCTGAGAGAGGTTATGTTCATGGTACTGTACTGGGACTGGCACTTTTTCTCTGATTCCTGGCTTGCAAATTGTGATGAAAGCTGAAAGGGAAAAAGTGACATTTGCCATTGTGTAGGTATTTTATGCTTGGATTAGTGTTAATCTTTCACCGTTCCACATTCTGCTAGGGATGCACTATTTGCCTTTGTTTGCCAGGTCTTTTTCTTCCTGAATAAAGACTTCTTTAATGAACTGGGTTTTGCAACACATAAGGGTAGAGAGATAAGATTGTTCGCTAAATTGCTGGACCACTGTTTCAGTGTTGGTGGAATTTCCATGCTTTGTGTGCAATTAATTCAAAGTTTCAGGAAGATCTTCTCTTTGAACAGAAAATTTTGAGCTTTCAGTTGCATTACTTGAAATCATCTGACCCCAAAGTATTTGCCTTTTGCATTTCTTATAGATAAGCTGGAACACCGCATTGCTGACGCCACTTGCTTTATCGAATGGCCTTATCTCTTTTCAGTGTCACTAGGGTCTTTCATACTTAGAACAACAACTTAAGCTGCAAAAATTTTATAGAAATGAATGACTAGTGGTGTCCCTCAGGGGTCCGTACTGGGACTGGTGCTGTTTAATGTTTTCATCAATGACTTAGACAGCGAGATCAAGTGCACCCTCAGCAAGTTTGCAGATGATACCAAGCTGAGTGGTGCGGTTGACACACCAGAAGGACGGGATGTCATCCAGAGAGACCTGGACAGGCTGGAGAGGTGGGCCTGTGTGAACCTCATGAGGTTCAACAAGGCCAAGTGCAAGGTCCTGCACCTGGGTCGGGGTAACCCCCAGTAGTAGTACAGGCTGGGGGAAGAAAGGATTGAGAGCAGCCCTGCCGAGAGGGACTTGGGGGTGCTGGTGGATGAAAAGCTGGACATGAGCCGGCAATGTGCACTGGCGGGCCAGAAGGACCACCGTTTTGGGTTTTTCTTTAGGGCCACAAAAATGATCCGAGGGCTGGAGCACCTCTCCTATGAGGACAGGCTGAGGGAGTTGGGCTTGTTCAGCCTGGAGAAGAGAAGGCTGTCGGGAGACCTGATTGCGGCCTTTCAGTACCTAAAGGGGGCCTATAGGAAAGATGGGGAAAATCTTTTTAGTAGGGCCAGCTGTGTCAGGACAAGGGGTAATGGTTTTAAACTAAACCAGGGTAGGTTTAGACTAGATATAAGGAAGAAATTCTTTACAATGAGGGTGGTGAAACACTGGAACGGGTTGCCCAGAGAGGTAATGGAGGCCCCATCCCTGGAAAGATTCAAAGCCAGGTTGGATGGGGCTCTGAGCAACCTGATCTGGTTAGTGGTGTCCCTGCTCCTGCAGGGGGGTTGGACTAGATGACCTCTAGGGGTCCCTTCCAACCCCAAACATTCTATGATTCTATGAATCAACTTTCCTGGAGATTTACAGAAGAGTTAACATCTTGTGGCTTGCTGCTTCCTCACAAAACAGAGAAACATGTCTTTGAATTCTTATTAATTTTATTTCTTGAGGTTTCTCTAAGTTTTCTCTTTAATCCTTTAGCAATTAGTTTTGCACGTATTCTGCTCTACTGAATAAACTCCTGTATAGCTCAAATCATCAGTGAAGTAAGAAGCAAGGATTTGCAGCTATCTGAAAAAAAGAATCCTGCTGGGTTTATTTTGGCCTTTCTCAAGCCTTACCTGCATGCATCTATTCCAGAGTCCCAGTATAGTGCCTTTCAATTGTTATCCTTATTTGGGGAGGTTGGTGCACCCACAGTGAAGCAGAATTTGAGAAAATTTTGATTTCTGCAATGCTGTACCTTGTCTACACAACACTTTTAACTAAGTCCAGAGCCTTAACCAGAAGCTTCTCATCCTGTGACTTGGCTACCTAGCTGCTCCTTGGAGAACACGTATAAAATGCAAGTCTAATAATTCAGTATCAGCATCTTTCTCTAGTTCATTTACCCTAATTACCCTAATAATGGGATAAATGAAGTTTCATTATAATTGTGTTTGCAGCTGTCCTGGTTTCGGCTGGGATAGATTTAATTTTCTTCCTGGTAGCTGGTATGGTGCCTTTTTGGTTTCTTCTACAATGTTATATTTGCTGTCCTCTTGGTTGGGAAAGGAGACATATGCTTCTAAACCTATATTATTCTTTTCTTGAACTGGAGTTTTAATCTATCAGAGTTCTGTGTTATATATAGACATTTAGTTAATTAATCTAATCTGAAGCATTCATATAATATTACTTTTCACCAGCATGTCATTACCCTTCCTGTACTGTGCTATTAGTCACATTAGCATTTCTATTTTTCAAAGGTCTATTTCCAAATGCGTTGTCAAAATGAAATCTGCTTAAAAAAAAAAAAAAAAAAAAAAAAAAGACCAAAAAAAAACCCAGAAAAAACCAGATTCAATTATTGGTTTGTAATGAGTCCACAAGATATTTTGACTTTGATTGATTTATCAGTTTTATGGATTTATTGGAAGTGTTTATTAACCAGCTTGTAAACTATGCATAAATTTCAGTCTCCCTTCTACAGTCTGAGCCTAATCCAAATGCATCTCCTGGTCTGACCTGTGGGAATTAACACATAGGCACCATGTGCCCTATGGTTTTTCCTTTAAAAGGTTATTGGAAATGAATACATCAAACAATCACAGTTTCTGAGGAATGAATTATGTTTATATGATCCTTGGGCTAAGGAAATCACAAAATTTAACATTTTGGCTACAGCCAACTTGCAAAATCTGTCACCCACTGCTGTGATTTATATATGCAGCCATACTTGTAATTCTCTCTTTGTGGCAGAAAGAGCATTCTCACAACATTAATATGTATCTAGAAAACTAAGAATTTCTTGAAAATAAAGCTGCAAGAGCTTGAAAAGCCTACCTGGCAAGGGAAGTGTCTTTGCTTTTAGAAACAAACAAACAAAAGCCCCATGCTCTGAGCCCCAGTTGCTGGAAAGAACTGAAATCAGCAGAGAAAGCTGACAGGAAAAGAAATGATGTCTTAAATGTGATTTAAAAGAAACTTTTTTTTTTGTTCCCTGAGTGGTCTTAGTCTTAGATGAAAAAAATTAATTTCTAATGGCAAATACATAGGTATTGGCAGTGCTGTTGTGGTGTTCTTTCCAACCAAACCAAGCTGATAAGTTAGTTTCTGTATACGCTTGAGTAGAGGGACTTTTCCCATCCAAGGCAGACTCTCCAGAGAGCAATGTGCTACTGTTCAGTTTTAAACCACTTGGGTCATTCATGTACTAAAACTGTGCTAAAACATGAGCGTTACAACCTCTTTGTGCTCTCTGGGAGTACATAGTTTGGGTACAGCAGGATGTTCCTGAGGAGGTGACAGCAGCACTTGTTAACCATGTGTGAAGTGCTGAGCCCAGTCATGACACCAGAGCGGGCAGTGCTGGCCAAAAGCCATGCTACCTGGAGACAACTGTGGGAGCCCTGGCTGAGAACTGACACAACTCCACGCCAGAACCACAGCAAGATTTTGAGCTGCCCTAATCTTACCGGAGGGTGAGGAGTGACTTAGAGTTGCTGAGTTAGAGGAGGTTGGGCTGGGATATCTCATTTTTAGGTGAGTTCTTGTGACTCCAGAGTTTTGAGAATTGCTAAACTGGAGTAATCTCCAGCTTTTGCCTCCATATGTGTGTCCTTTAATCATCACATTGACACAAATCTTCAAATACTTGACAGCACTACAGAAGTCAACAGGCGGCAAGCTTTATAGGTGCCCTTTTTATGTTTCTGAACAGTCCAAGATTTGACTAAAGAGTAATTTAATCCCATATTACTTCTGAGAGAAGTGCTCTGAGGTGCTGTAAGATATCTCATTAGGTCAGAAATAATTTATGGTCTCCAGGACAGCCCATTTTTTTTCTAAGTAAAAAGATAAGAGGATTGAGTGGCTGAAGGAATTTTTAGACAAGAATCTTTTGGGGACCTAACCCTTTTCTGGTTAACTTAAGGAAAAAACCCAAGGGGACAAGGGAGCAAAACCAGTCAGAGTTAATATTCATATTTCAGATCTAGATCACACTCAGGTCCAAGTTTGATTTCGAATGGAATTGTCATTCATCAAGAATTAGTATCAAAAAGTACAATTCAAATTTAGGTTTCACATATTTTTTTATGGGATGATTTGAGGATATCTGCATACTTGATACAGTCTACATCATTTTTTTCCTATGCTTCTGCTTGGCCAGAGGTAGTTTAAGCAATCAGGGCAGGTTATTCAGCTCGACAGAAATTATGAGCTATAACAGCTCCCACTTTAAGATGTAGTAGTGATAAAAGCAGTCTTGATTTCCTCAATATATTGGACTGTAAATTGCAGGGCATCATAACCAGCAAAACCATCCCTCCAGCAGGGACTCAATAACTGTGTTAAGGTATGCCATTTCCTTTAATTACTCAGTCTCTCAAAGGATCAAAAGAAAAATAACAACAAAAACATTGGACTTGCAATGCTGAAGATGAGGATGACATTTTGTCTTTAGTCTTCATCTAGTCTCTCACTGGGCTTCATCTGAAATTTGTAAAGTACAGAAGAAATGAAGTTCTTCGCCATTATAAAAGTAGATCTTAATCACCTTGAGATTTGGGCTGGAAGATGATGACATCTTTTGTATTTCTGTGTCATTATTACCAGGCTTCTTATTTAACAAGAACAGGAAAGAAATATTTTTCTTTCTAGCTGCCTAAAATGAAATACTTATTGCATTAGCCAGAAAGACATTGAGCATACATCTGTGTGACACAAATGTTTTTTTTCCATAAAATCATATGTTGCTAAGTGTGCCTCAGTATGGTAGTTCTTTAAAATGTGTGTTACATATATGGGAATGTATTTCTCTGTTTGGATTCCTTTTTCATTTACAACAACTGGAAGCAGCTGAAGGCTACCAAACAAATTTACCTTATTTCAGCAATGGTATTGTTCCTTTATTTTAAAACTCATTATCACGCAACCTACCAGTGCTACCAATACGTAATTGTATTTTTTTTCATCAAATACTGTAAATAAGGGTAAAATTCATAATCTGTTTCTTAGATCTGTATTGTGTGTGCTTCCCATAAACTGTTAAATCTTAGTTATAATTCCTTATAAGAAATCAAGACATACCAGGGTATTTTGGATTGAATGAGGGAAATTCCTGTTGTGTATTTGTCATTATAAATTACAGTATTTACAGTAGATGCAGGTAATATTTCCAAAAGTTTGGGAATTGTGATGAAATTATTTTAATCTTTGATTTTTTTATTTTATTTTTTTTTTTATTGTTCAATCTCTGGATAGTCCTTTTTACAATGTCAAAATAAATCTAATGTGTACCAGACACAGCTGAAATACGAGACTGGTAAAACTAAGGTGATAATTGACACAAGATGAATACTGCAGTGTATTAATGGACTCTGTATTTCATTAGATACGTACAGCCACCCTTACAAGTAAGTTCTAAAACTTGTAGTGGTATTTTAGAAATTTACTTAACTACTTTAGCATCCTGTTCTTTTCACACCTAAAGTATGAGGACACTTTAGGATATTTTAAGCATTTTAGCTGGCAGGTAATGGTACAGTGGGGCTAAAGCCGCTATTCAGAATGCTGCGAAAGGCTGCACTTCACGGTAAGACACTATGTGAGGTAACTACTACTTCCATGTAGTAGTTTTCCTGGCTTTGACATCAATTTATTTAACAGAGAAAACAGCCATGTTATCCATTCCCAGTGGATGTCAGTCCCTAATCTCTAATCTGTTATGTGTATTTTGAAAGCTGATTGCAAAATTTTCTGGCTGTGCTAAGGGTTAATTCATGGAAGCAGCATTGGAAAAGAGCTCCTCAGAAGTTCTTGTAAGCTAGCTTTCCTTTCTAAAGAAAATAATCAGCAAATGAGCTTTCTGTTCTTAGTATATAAGCAGCCTACATGCAGAAGTACTGCAGCAGTTGCAGTAGACAAGGTACAGTGGGGCTAGATAGGTGCCAGATATTGATACTACGTCAATAATTAGTCCGTCACTGGAAGAATTAAAACACTGAAAATGGTTAAATAATATAATTTTAGTATATCAGAGATACTTAAAAATAAGTGTGTTTTATAATGTGGTTTTTTTTTTTTTTAAAATGTTAGGTTTCAAAATGCTTCAAAGTGCTTTTTTTTTCAGGTTTCCCTGAACTGATCGAGAGAACTTGGCATGAACTGGCAAAATATTTTAATCAATCCTAATTTTGACATTTTATCTTACCCTAATGGTAATCCCAGCTGGGAGCCGTGTGCTTTTCTGTTTGATCTGTGAAGATGTCTGTTGGAAAGGCCAAGAGATCATGAACAGACAGTGCTGGGACATCGTTTAGTCTCTCACACCACAGGAAAAGACAGATAAGGCCGTATCAGAAAACTGTAAAGCTTTTTTTAAGGAAATAATTTAGTACTGATGCCTTCTAAATCACCACATACGGTATATTTAGTGGGATTTTGCAAACTGTGTAGAAAACAAAGATTTGTAAGAATAAGTAAAGCTGAAGTCCTTAACTTACAGAAGATCATAGCTACATGGCCTTGCTTTTCCCTTTATTATGTCATTTGTATGACTTACAAATTTTCAACCATTAGACCATTTTCAAATAAGTCTAAAGTAGAGATTTTTTGTTCTGTCTTGTCAAAGTAGTCTACTGCTTTTTTCTCCTGATGGTATTATTGCACTGCACTAGACATTTCAGAGGCCACATAATTAAATTTCTTTCCAAGGCTTTTTTTCTAATTAATTGTTATAATAAGTTTACAAAGCCTAGCTACACCTTGGGACTCACTGGACAAGATAGTTAAGAAGGGCCTTTTTTTGTTCAGCTGGGCATAATTGTTTCTATCACAGGACACAAAGGTCACAAGCTAACAGCTTTTCCTTTTGGCCAAAGAAGTTATGCTTTTTAGGTAGAACAATGCAATACAATATTAAATAAAATATAGGCTGCAAGTGACAGACCTGATGTACAGAGAGTTGATTCAGGAAACTACATAAGCATAAAACCAAAATCCTGGAAGTGCTATTTTAAACTTAAGGAAAAATAAGATCCAACATTTTGATGTGAGCTGGTTTGGGCAGCTATCTGTTATTAATCATAACCTACACTCCTAACTGCAACTTGTGCCTCTAAGTATGGAGAAACTTTGTATAAACAAACACATTTCAAAAAAGAATGTTTTCAACTCTTTTGTGCACCATGCAAGTTCCACAGCAAGTTATGGAGAGCTCAGTAAGCTGTCAGCCATCCTCATTCTGAATTCTGTAGAAGGCAGCAGCAGGCAGGCAGAGAACCAAGGTTAAGAGACGAAAGAAAATGATGTTACATTCTTTTTCTGGGATTTCTTGATTGCATATCCTTGTCCTGCAATATTCATTTCAGTTGTATGCTCTTGAGCAAGTTCTGAATGCCTTGGGTCTTTTCTAATCATGCATGGTGTTTCCTTCCTACTGCAAATCTATCCACAGAGACTATTTTGCAATATTTACTCAGCAGATCGTGCAATGCAGAAAATATTCTTCTCTAAGCAGTTATCAATGCTGTCCCATTCTCTATTTCAGTCATATCACTAAACGTCATTTCCAAAGTAGATGGTGTCACAATGCTCCAGAAGCAGTTAATTACGTCTAACAAATGGGACTCGTTTCAGAGTATCTGTCTGAAGGTGGGAAAGAAGGTATGAATTAGATATGAGGCAAAGTGACAAAATTCACAGTAAGTGCGTCTTGAGATGCTTTATGCCATTTGAATATTTTCAATATTCAAAATTTCTTTTTCTATATGGGTTTTTATGGCACGCTATCAGTATCTTTGCGTAATGTCCAGAAAGCTGTACAGGTAGACACTTCTTTCACCTCCTCTTCAGCAG
>NW_009260182.1:805527-807508 GCF_000687185.1 Egretta garzetta | reverse complement strand
TCTGAGGTTTTAACAAGGCATTAGAGCTACTGTTTCTATGATGTTGGGTTTTTTTACTCTGCGTTCTTGTGTTCAGGTGAGACAAAGTAGAAATAGGGACAGTGTTTGGAGAGTTGGGGGTTTTTTTGAGGTAGGAAAGTAAAAAAGGTGCAGCTTGATGAGGTCCTGGAGGAATTTACTCCGTAGTCCAGGCTCCTTCACTGAAGAAGCAATGGCCTTCCTCCTGGGGCATTGCTGAATCTTTGGTGTGTCCTGAGGCAGAATAGAGAGAGTCCCAAAAGGAAAGGAATGAGCCATTGCACTTGAATCAAAAGCTGGTAAAAAGAGAGAAAAAAGACTGTGTTTAATCTTGCATGCTGCTGAGGAAATTAGCAAAACAACATCATTCTGAATAACCCTGAGTTTCCTAAATGCAAGCTTTTTTTATTGATATAGTCTCCAAAAGTGGTGACAGTTCAGATTTTGGCACGAGGTCTCTCGGCCAGCTGAAGGAGAAACAGCATCTCTCTCGGAGACAGCCACATGGTTGGTGTCAGGAGTGGTTAAAGGGAAGAAGTGAACATATAGGTTGTCAGAAAATATTTAAGTTGCACTTTGCAACTGTGGTGATGTACTGAAACGTACAGAAGTGAAGGTAGTTTGGTGGCAAACTGCAGCAGTGAATTTGATTAAATGGAGACACTGGAAGCGTACAAGAATCTTGTTTTCATGTCAGTATATTTTCCAGTGCCCAGATATGAAATATGTTGACAACATAATGGTAACATGTCTTCTGCATATATGTGAATATTTTCTCTAATATTAATTATTTTATGTCAGTTGATTCATGCACGTAAAATTAATGAACTACTTTATATCAATCTATTCTTTCAAATTGTTTTGTTAGGTGGCTTAACTCACAAAATTCAGGCTGAAATCTAGTACTGCCAACGTGCCAGTGCTGTCTCAATAACTGTTTGACTTACTACATCATCTTACACTAACACACAGATCCCGAGGTGTGTAAGTGAAGTAGCTGCTTAGTGTTGTGTTTCTTCAATATTTTGTGTGTTATATGAAATGTCATGGTGATTATGTAGCCTTGGAGAATAGGGTCATGCAGTCTTAATTAATTAATTATAAACCTTTATGAAAATGGCCACAGCTTGCTATTCCTCGATAGCAGCAGCATAGGAAAGAAATTTCTCATTTGAAGGCAATTGTCTATGGGTTGCATGTTTCATTAGACCAAGTGGTACAGTCTCACAGGTACAGTCTCTCTACAGACTGAGTTATGTCCGTGCTGACGGGAAGCAGAAAAGTGTGAGTCTTGCTCATTTCTTGCACATTTCTGCCCCTTTTAATTAAATGCCTTAAAACTCACTGTGATGACAAGTGCTAACTTCCTGCGGTTTTGCACTGTCTTGTGTCATCCAGAGAAAACTAGAAACAGTTGTGTCCAAAGGAAAGGACAATATGAAGTGACAACTTGTGCTGGCCTGCAGGAACCTGATCACGTTAACTCCCTGACGGAGAAGCTAATGTGTGTCAGCACTCTACCGTGTGTAATGAGTTCAGACTGGAGGGAGCAGTGTTTCCTCTAGTTGAATATGTTTTGATTAATTTGCAAAATATTACTGCAGCTTTCATTTTTATCTATTACTGTAAAGACCTCTAATTCAGATATTACTGCTCGTTTTTTTCATTTCGCAGTTTTAAACGAATTTGGTGAAGTGAAAGATCAAATGATAAATCACTAATATTTACTCAAAACGTAAACAAATAACAAAGTAATAAGGTACTGGGATCCATGCAATAGGGTATTAACAAAAATAAATAAAAAGAAACAAATATTTTCATGTCCAAGTAGTTCTCTCATGGTGAATTCATACACAAAATCATAAATAAACACATACTTTATTTGTAGCAAATTCGAGGTGCTTCATAGTATTTAAATGAAGTTTTCTCATCTGTTGCAAACCTTGCATCCATATATATATAT
>NW_009260182.1:790303-805425 GCF_000687185.1 Egretta garzetta | reverse complement strand
TATATATAAAAATAAAAAAACTTTTTCCTTTGAAGAGCAGGTATAGCCTTGTGGATAAGGCACTTACCTGAAACCAGAAAAACTTCCTTTTCTGCCTCAGTTGCTATGTCACCCAGCAATCTCTTAATCTCTTAATTATTGTAACTGTAAAATGGAAGCAACAGTTCATCTTTTCCTTTACCTTGCTTCCTTAGATTTTCTTACCCTTAGACATAGTAAGAGTTGTTCCTTACTTCATCAGTGATGTCTACAAGTAATCCTGAGCTCAGTTGCTCAAAATGTTTCCACTGTGTAATAATCATAACACAAGACTATCAATATTTAAAATCTATTCAATGTTGGTGATCTTTATCTAACAGAGGACTCGTGAGGTGGAAGTGCTGAACTATTCCACTCTTTTCTAATCATAAGGAATTTTCCTTGTCAGGATTTATTAAGCATTCAGCAACACTGTCAATGCTAATGTTCGCGTGACCTGTAAAAGATGTTACCACTGAAGTTTCCAAGGCACCGTAGTGATGCTAACTGGTGTATAAATGATTCTAAATTAGTTTAAAAACAGGAAGTGAAAATTTATGCAAGAACCAGTTTGAATCGAGTGCACAGTTCTTAGAGCAGAAAAAAACTTCCGAAATTAATCTGGAAGGACAGTCCTGGCGCCAATGGAAGTTACCCTTAGGTCACGCGTGGGCCACCCTCACCCAAACGTGTTCTGCTTTGGTGCACCATGCGTGTGGCAACTTAATACTCCACTAGGAAAACAAAAAGAGTTTATTCATAAGCATCCTGCAGGCCTTTCTGGGGACAGTTTGCTAGTCCTCTCCCTGGAAAGGAAATCAGATCTAATAGCTTAAGGAGTGAAAAAAAACTACCCTGTAAAAATTCAAGATTTTTTTTTTTTTTTACCATTTTTTGTTTGTTTCTTACCACTGAGGGCACTTCCAAAGAATCACTTCAACTCTAAGGATTTTGGTAAGTTTTGCTTTCTGTTTCCTACAGTTTTATACAATTAAACACTATTTATAGTGTATCAAATGCTAAGAAGCTATGACATCAATACCATTTGCATTTTTTATGCATTTTTCAAGTAGCTCTATCATTCAAATAGACAGTTTTAAATACTTCTTTCTGCACAGATTCCCTGATCAACATTGAACTAGAAGTACTGTGACAATTTTTAAAAGACTTTACATGGAAGAATTTTGTGTCTGATGTAAATTCTCAGAGGGAATTACCAAATCCTTTAACTGTGTTTCATCACAAAGACATAAGCTGCAGCTACAAAAAAAATTATTTCAATGTTGCTAATAAAGTTGCTTAGGAGGAAATATGCAGCCATTTTCTTTGTGCCACACTTCTTGCATAAATGGCACTTCAGATCAGCTGCACGCTTGGTCACACGATTGAATAATTCAATTCCATTGAATTATTCACAGAAACGCACCAGCCTCATCGGAAGGAAAACCTCTGCTGTGTAAGCAAGGTTGACCAATGGTTACTTTAATTCCAAAGCCTCAGGGAAGAGGTGCGCCACTCAAAAGCAGTGGTGTGTGCCATATGGAAGGTTCTTGAACTTACATGACAAGATAATACCAATTCAATGTGCAAACAAGATAATTACTGTCAGTTGAGCATTTGTATGACTGCATGCCTAATGTTGCTTATTCACTTAATCTAGAGCTTTTGAAGATCTGTTCCTATTTTTTCCCCGAACTCTATCATATACCTTTCCCAACTATTTCCTTTGTATAACAGACTTGCGTATTAGCACAGGGTAAAGCTGTTCAGTTCACATAATTTATAAAATCGGGATTGAAGCAGTCTAGTAATTTTTTTATTGATATATTATTGATTGCCAGTTAGTGAACTATGCCTTCAAGATCAATATTTGTAATACAACAGATAAAAAAATATTGGCTTGAAAAAGTGTACTTCCTTTTGAAATGTGCCAGAAGTGAGAACATCAGTTGGGCTGATGGGGAGAAATTAGAATTACAATTATATTAAATATGCACAAAAATTCAGCATGTATCCACTGTCACTAGTAATTGAGTGCTCAGATACCATTATTATTTTTTGATGCAACCGCATAATTTGGAATATTGCATTCAAAAAGCTATCCATGTGCTTTTTATATACAAGAAGTAAGTTTACAAAAATTATTTAGACACGTTCTTGAATGAAAATGGAGTGTAGCAGAAATGGCATTGCATTGTGGGGTGCTTGTTCCTTAAAGGTACTGTTGCTAAAATACTTGATATTATGGAGGACTAACAGCACTAGCCCAGTCTCTATTTCCATAAGACTTTTTCCAAGAAAATATTTTGATGGAGTGGGACATATAAACTTGTCCAAATGCAGAAGTGCTATAATAAGAAGTTGTTCAACTTCTGAAGACTAGCATCAGCTTATATAAGTAAAATCACCTGGTATAAAAAAGGCACTGGGAGCAAATAGATGAAAACAAGCAGTTTATAGCAGGGAAAAGCAATTGGCACGGCATGCTGGGCAGTTGGATGTGTCCTGTTGCAGGACATTGTGTTCCAAAGAGGTATCTGTGTATTATAAAGGCTAATGGAGACAGAAAGTATTGAACAGCATGTACAGAGAGAAATTCCATTAACTTTATTTTTATTGTTACTAGTCAGCGTGTATCTATAGAGCTTTGCAGATGTGTAAAGGCAGAATGCCATTTCCAATTCCTGTGCAGTTCCAGCTGGACAGCTGAAGGAAAAGTATAGTAGAATTTTTCATCTGAGGTTACTGCAAGCAACTGAGCATTTATATCACTCCAAAGATGATGATCATTAACTGTAGTTGTCCAGTGTCCGTGTATACCAATGCAAAAAGCACTTTGTGCTTCATGTCCTCACAAAACCTGCTGCCTGCATCCATCCCCGTGCACGAAGGCATTACACGTTGACTGAAGATCTTTGCAGAAAATTCTTTTTTCTGATTATCCTGTGGAGGACGAGGACCTTGCTTGTAGAATAAGAGCTCCTCCACAAAACTTGACCCATTTTCACTTACAGGCTTTTAAAATGACATTTTATTTTCAAGTCTTAGTATTAGGGCATCATGAACCCCTTTACATAGTATTTACAGGTTACAGTAAGCCAGGATGATTTCTCATCTATTGTATTTGTTATCTTTTTCCAGGCCACCTTAAGAACAGAGTTCATAGGATTTATTGAAGCTTTAAGACTTTAGTCCAACCATTTAAATCTTTTATCAAGTTGACATTGCTTTTTTCTTATTTCAGGGGGGATCACTCTCACAAAAAATAATGCAACACAGGCAAGAATAGTCTGGCCTGTAGTGACCTTCATCTGAGTGCTTTAGAATGACTATTAATTAGATGACCCTCACAGCACTTTGTGTGGCAAGTTGTACTATTTACCTACAATAAGTAGCTGTTTTCAAAATCATTCAGCAGCTGGCTCTAATGAAACTGAAATTTCCACTGCCTTATGCATGTAGGCAGGGCTAAGCTGCACCTGGGTCTGGGGAAAAAGGGAAGAAAAATCTAGGCGACAAAACGGGAATTACGTTTGGGCTGTTTTCTAGTCTCTGCTTCCTCAGTCATCTGAGGTCTATAGGTAAAACTGCATTTTAGTGCAATGCTAGTTCACATAGCTTGTAGCCTTTCATTTCAAGAGAAACAAAGCTAACTCTTCAAAGGCTCTTTAGAGATCTCTTTGATGTGTGTCATTTATATCCATTTTGTGCCGTGTCTGTTACCATCTCTGAGATTTTATGTGAGCGTAGCCCAGAGTTTTCAAGCATCCATCGAGGAAGATCTCCCAGGATCATGTAAGTTAGACCTGCCAGTCCTGAGTACTTTTCTTAGAGTTTCTGGCAGGTTTTTTTTCTGTGCTCAGCTGACTTGAAATAAGTGAACATATAAAACCATGAAAACCAGGCACCTGAAAATGTTTAAATTTTAGTCGTCATGCTTCAAAATCATCTGGGTAGCCAATGGGAAGCAAGACAATGAGGAAAATTCCCCAGGCCTGGAGCTATGTGAAGAGTGAAAGGAGAAATGAGGGACAGCAGCAAGTGAATTATACATAAAACACTTCTACATGGATCAAAGAGAGAAGAGGGGAAATGGTAAAAAACAGGGAGAACAGTTTCACCCTTCGCTTCTTTCCTCTGCGCAGGTGTTCAAGGTTTCCATAGAAACTTGAATATAGTCTGAATTTGGGGAAAATAACATTTCTTCCATTTCTGTTTAACTCATAAATGCAATACAAAAATTGATGTGTGGTTTCTGTTTTGCATCACTAGGCCAGCTAGTTCCACAAAAACCTTCACTAAAACCAATGAATCTATTGCGCCTTGCAGTGAAATTATGAATATAGGTTATTTTTACATGTCACTGGAACAGTTTTGGTCATAAAACAAAGCTAAGTGGTACCAGGAGTTAAAATGGAGCTTGTCTTTCATCTCAGCAGGTGATGCACTTACATTATATTGGTTAAACGGATTTCTTGAAATACATATCTCTACAATTTCCACTCTTTGCAAAATGATGATACTTGTCTTTAAAGGAACACTTCTCTAATGGGTTTTTTTTTTGGTCTTTCTGCAATGCCTGATATTAGCTTCTGTTAAAAAAAAATAATGTTGTGTATATTATGGTACATTGCTATGTAAAGAATAATATCTAGAAATTTATAAAAATTAATTAAAAATAGGCTATGTAAAATGCGATACATAGCAAATGTGTTGTTTGTAGTTGGTGTATAGTTTATTTTTTCTGAGGCCAGCTACATATGTCTGTAGTTAATCCAGATGCTGTCAGCCTGAAGAAGCTGACAGTTACTCTGGTATTGTCACCTGTCAATACCATCAAGGTACAAAAAGGTTTTGAATGAAATTCATAGATGTAGGTTAATTTTTAAAGTATGTCTTGCTTCCACGAGAAAGTTAGAAATTAAAGGTGTTCATTGTGGGTGGGCATTTTGCTCAACTGTAGCCTGCAAATCTGCTCCTGCAGAAAGCACCAAGTTAAACAGTAGCTTCACAATCTAATTTTAGGGAGTGGGCTTGTGTGTATCTACACGTGCCCAGGAGCAAAATATGGAATTGAGTGTATCACAGGGAAGGCAGTTACTCCTTCATGTTAGGAAGCGGGTAAGCAGTTCTGAAGAGGGGTTGTGGACACTGCAGTGCTCAGAAGGTGGAGGCAACATTCCTGATTTTTGTTCAAAGGACTTTCTACGCTTATTTACAGTAATTAATCATAGAACTTAGGACCTTTAAAAAAAAAAAAAATCTGCAAGGTGCAAAATATGGGGTACCCTATTCTGAAATGAGAGGCCAGAACTGAGGAGCATCACTGGGCATAGGCAAATAAATCGTGTGTATGGCTGGTGGGAGGGATGGGACAAGCAGGGCTGCTGCCGGGGCACTTGGTATGGCTGTGCTCTCCTAAAGCCCGTGCTTGAACTTTAATGCATTCCCACTCCAAGGGGTTCCTCAAATTTTATTCACAATGAAACAATTGGATGCTGTCCATCACATGGCATCACTACTCAGCTAAGCACAAACACATGTAAAACATGGCTCTGTTCATGGCTGAAAACAGGCTGAATGAATTTGGCTCTGGTTTTTGATAAGAACTCTAAACTGTGGTAACTCAGTTCTGTGTAATTATGGCAAAATGAAAATTTCAGACTGCTTGTTGTTGTTGACTTCCCCTCTATTGTTTATGTCATTTTTAAAAAAAATCTCCTGTCTGTGCTAAAAATAGGTGCAATTATTTCTATACACATAATATCGTTCTTAAGGAATAGATTTGTTCTTGGATAGAAATAGACTCTGAAAAATTTGACTATTGAAAGATAACGTGTTAGTGGAAAAATACCAAAAATATGAAAAGAAAGGTTTATTGAGATTAAGCCTAAAATGCCAATAACATTCTCATTATTAACATTTAATATTTACAGGGTATATTCCATAATTTACTTTTATTGTGATGATTAACTACAGAACTTCCCTTTACCTTTTTAGGATGTCTACTTTTTCTCTTCCCCTGTAAACATTTTTTCTGCCTTTTTAGTTTTTTTCCTTCCATTCTTCACGTGTATTTGTAAAACCGAATACATGGTATATTTTGGTGATATTCATATTGTAGCTGATACACATATTCTGACTCTAATTCTTTTCTGTGCCAGTGACATTGTTGCAATGATGGTTTTAACCTGTGCTCTTGGATGGTCATCTCCAAAGTCTGTAAAAAGGCTCTCTGACTTCTATGCAATTTGAATCAATTGATACTGGTGAGTACCTCACAGTTACACTGAAACAATTAATATACAGTATTTCATAGTGTGTTGTTTCCTGAGTAATATTGGCAGAAAATGTCTGGCTCCAGTGGGCTGGAGGCTGGAATGCTAAATTGAGGATGTTGTTCTTATTGAAATTATTTTAATTATACCTTTCATGAGCATTAAAATGAATAAATTAAAATTAAAAAGTAGTGGTTAATTGCACTAAACAAGGAGACATGCCAGATGTTAGTCATACAGCTTACTGAACTACTGGAAAACACTTAACACCATGGGGATGAGGGCAGACAAAGATCACATAGGGTATCACAGAACATCCACAAAATTGCCTCGAGTGGAAAAGGTCTGATTGAGCACACCTGACCCTTGACAACCTGATAAGAGTATTTGCTTAAGTTGTTCACAGAAGAAATATTTGAAGTATAAAATAACAAATAATAAAAAAGCATACATTACAATTCATAGAATTTTTACAAGCGTCAACAACTGAGAAACATCTCAGCCACAGCTGATAAGGAACACGTTAACTTAAAAAATATCTGATATTGAAAGTCTCTCTTAAAAGTCTGCACTTATGGTTGACATTGCAAATCTACACTGTCAATGTCTTGAAATCATCTTTTGAAGATCTGAAATGCACATTTAAAATATTCCCTTAATATGCATCAATTTTAAATAGACAGAAAAGCATACATGCACACAAGAAGAATCTCTAGGTGATCTATTTCATGGTTTATTAAAGCACACTTCAGTTATGCTTCCCATGGCCTGAGAACTTGACCCCTGTTCAGTCTATATATTTCTAAAATAAATAGATTTATTCCATCTTAAACTTCATAGCTTTAACTCACCTCATCACAATTAAATATGGTTTTACTTTTTTCTGATCTTGTATCACCACGTACAGAGTAAAAGAGCCATAACCTGCGATTTTATCACAAGTTAAAATCTGTAGACAGGTAGTATTTACACTTTCCTCGATAGTGAATATGGTTAACAAACACAGTAACCTGGATACAGCTTGTGATTAGCAGGGCAATCTATTTTTAAGCATTAGAAGTCTGCTATCATTCAATTCCTTGAAAATGCAGCAGAAATTGCTTCTTATTTTGAAACAGTCTAAGGCTTGAGAAATTAAAAAAAAAAAAAAGAAATCCTTTTTCATTGGGCTACAGCTAATTTGGACTCTTGAAGTTTCCATAAATATTGTTTCCCTAATAAAGAACTGCTTAATAGGTTCTAAAGTCCTTCAGAGAGTTAGGACCTTGTTTTATAGACCTCTGCTAGTGAATTTATTCCATGGTTTAAATCTAAAATGTCCAGCTGTTTCCAGTGTTGAATTCTTAACGACTGAAATATTGGATTTATTTAGTCATGATAAATAGTACAGCATTTGTAGCATTAGAGGAGAATTAATTTACCAATCTATAGTAGTGGGCCTCGATCCCACAATTCAAATTTATATAGGCCATTTATGTGAATGTCAATGCCAGCATTTTACATCATTAAAATGAACAATATGATCCATGGGATGCCAATATAACAGCTCTCCAGGACCTCAAAAATTTGCTAAGAGACTCAGTTTGCTCCATCATTGAAAATCCTTGGAAACAGCTTCCAGAGAGCTCCTAGATATTTCTGGTTCATGGTGGGGGTACAGGTGTTTGGATTCCCAGTCTAGTGCTTCTAGTTACGTTACTTAGTAAATAAACTAGATTTTATACGGATAACATAAACTAGGCCAAGATGCTTTACCTATTACCACATTTGTGACAGTGTCACTCGATATCCTGTTTACTATCTAAAATGTGATAGGAAATTAATAATATACTTTGAATTTTTCATGGTAACAAAATGGTGGTTTGATCAATCACAATGATTGTTGTGTATTAACTGAAAAAGGTATTTTTATATGAATTCATTATGGTTACAGGATACTTTGGAGAATGATATTAGAGAAACTGTTTTTCCAAACAGACATGATTTAAGTGAAGTCCTTGAAGGCAATGACACAATTTCATGAATTTTATAAGCACTGTTTTCACTGAGCATTTGTTTCGAGTCTCTAGATATTTTGAGAGAACTTTTCTCCCTTTGAACTCTGTAAGTGAAGTGTGGTCAGCATATCTCCCCGCACATTTGATTGTGGTCATAGGAATGAAGCTGATAACTTAAGGCAAGAATACATGTATGCACATTTCGTATAAAACCATGTGCATACCGCTATCAAAACAACATCTCTTCTAAATGAAAGTCTGAATCTCTCTGGAATATCAATTTTACCGCTATATACGGGAACTTCTCTTCTAATTGTTGCTGCTGGGTTCTTTGATGTGCAGTAAGAACCATGTCTGTAGGCAAATTTTCTGTGGAATAGATCATATGTAAGCAGCCGCACTGAAACATGATCATGCATATCTCTCAGAAGCTCTTCAACTAAGCGGTAGAAGGACCAGATATTATTTATTAGCATACTGTAATTACTGATCTTTTTATTGTGATTTCTTCCTCTATTGATAATAAAGCCACATTTTATATTGACGTGTCTTGTTTCCTTTTTCAACCCCTCTCTTTCCCCCCAAAACATAAAACAATAAAACCTGCTACAATAAAATTAATTGCCAAAGCATCTATTACACATTTCTGAAGAATTTAAAAAAACATCTGGCATTGATTATCCAGGGCAAAAAAAAATCTTGATGCAATTTATGTAATTTTGTGATTCATTTATTCACCTTTTCCCTTGGAGAAACAAAAGTAAGTTTTGTTAAAGATGCATCAAAGGACTGCATCTACCCAAAAATGCTTTCCTTAGTCTAGTACATGTTTTATATTGGTAGATAATGAATAGGTCAGAGACAGGCTTATAGGTATACTGTTATCTATATAAAACTGGAATTGATCATGCTGGTGCTTTAAAAATTTTACATAGCTTCTGGAACAAGAAAGTCTATTTTTCCCAAATAAAATATTGATTTAACTTATGGTCACTGATTGTATTATAAATCATTAGGATCTTCTTTCAGTAATATACACAAGTATGTTATTGTTTGCTTTAGCAAGAGTGTTTTGGAGACACTAAACGAAAAACCAAAGGAAACTGCAGCAGATATGTCTGCAATCCTTGGGGGCCCAGAGGCCTATATTCTAGGTGCTAGAATTATATAGACAGAAAAATAGTTAATAGGAAACTAATGTTGTAGTTTTGTGACTAACTGTACTGTCAATCACAAATCTTGTCATATATATTGGACATTTGACAAATGTAGAGTTTCTTTTTGAGCAGGCCAATTTCTGATTAGATGCCTTTTTAAACTGTTTGACGATATCAACAAAAAACCAAATTTAAAAGTGTAAATAAGGTTGTTGCAAAATGGTGTTCTTTATTGGGAGGCTACAAGCCAATCTTCTCGCTGTCAGTGGTTTAGGAAAAAAAAACCAAACCACAAATAACTGATGCAAACCTCTCCCAAATCCATTAACATTAAACTTAGTAAGCTAGATTTAAGTTCAGATGCAAAGCGTAGGCTTGTTATTTCTGACCTTTTGCTATTTTTGACCTATGTTAACCTGTGTGAAAAAGCATTACAGAAGTCACATGCAAAGGCAGGAATCAATCAGAATTTTAATTAGTGCTGGTAACTATATTCATATGAGCACTTTCCATAACTTGTTCTCAGAAGGATAGTTCCTGGGTTGTTTTTTAATAGACTTCTGTAGTCCTGCTGCCCTAGCCAGACTGCTGCTTTTAGCCTTGATGTTGCATTGTCTGGCCTGAAGGACGATGTTGCTTACATTCTCTGAGGACTACAGGCATCTCACCACTTAGAAAAAGGGAAAATTAGACTCAAGCGATCCAAATTGAATATTTTGCAGGCTGAAAGGCAGATCAACTGTGGAAAATGGAAGTGATAGACTCAGCCATTACTTAGGAAAATCCATCAGAGTCACAGAACTTGTTGACACCTGGACCAGGCTCACAAATTTTAGTGAAAACAATGCAGGTAACAAGCAACCTGTAATGGGATTCAATGGAGAGACAATATGACTGATGGTCGGAAGTGTTATGTTGCCTCTCTCAGTATTTACTGCATGAGGTTGATAAAGTCATTTGACGTTTCTGCATCACTGTTTCATTACAAGGCAAGTAATGCTGATCTATCTTGGTAAAACTCAGTGAAGGCTATTGATAAAATAGCTCAAGTTTTGTGCTAGATAATGCTTACAGTTTCGCTCTTCTGTGATGAGGGCATGAAATATTTTTTTCCAGTGTAAGAAAACTGAGATCCATGACAGAATAGCAGGTTCTTTGTAAACTGAAGAAAACCGTGTCAGAGAACCCAAGTAAGTAGTACTGCAGGTGATTTGATTTGTTTTTTTCTTTTAATGGAAGATATTTCTAATATTCTTATCACAGACATGCACACAATGTACAGTAGAGAATACCAGAAGAATGTAATTATACATTTACTAGACAAAATCTAATTATTCTTCTGTGCTACTATCTCAAACAATATGCATTTTTGTATTAAAAACACTTCTGCCAAACATCTTAACTATTAGAAAATCATTGAGTTGAGGTTGAAGTTAAGTCAAGAGTAATTAAATTACCACAAGAATTTTTGACTGGAGAATGCCTCAGTCTGCATTTGTGTTTTTATCTATACTGATGTATGCTTGTTTTAAATGCAGGTGGTACTTTAAATTTAGGGACCTTTCTGCCTGAAAGAGATCATCTTTGGTATTATTTTTACTGATGTTTATGACTTCTTGTGAGCAGGAAATCCAAATTAATGACAACTATGAATCTGTGTGGGCAGGTTAGAATTAATAAGGAAATTGATTAAATATTCAATATGCTATGTCTTTCTTGAAATAACAGCATATTTACATTTTTAAGCAAGCCTTATAAAGCAGATTTATTGTTTTATTCATGTCTTGATTTAGGTTTTTTGTAATTGTCATCATAGGATAGATACTCATAATCCTTCTACCTCTGTGCTAATGTATAAGTAGCTAGTGTAAACTTTTACAGTGACCGTGTTTTAAATCCTTCCCCTATAAATTGGGTAGCTGGACAGACTGTGGGCAAGCTTGAAAGTGTTTTGAAGAGTATTCATGAGCCTACAGCTTTTAAATTCTTAAAATCCCATTTAAACTTTTCTTGTTTTTATCTTTAACAAAGAACTTTATGGAAAAGCTATGCAGGAATAGCAATAAAGAATACATTGCAGTGCATGACATTCCATTTCTTCGTAGCGGGGGAGATTAATGAACTTGCCTGTGGGTTGGCCACCACTATCTCTAGTGATACAGAAATAAAATGCCCATAAATATAATGCGCTCTTTTTTTTTGCTTGGGTCAAATGCAGCCTTCCTTTCAGATAGGTTCTTCTAGATTGTTTTGCTTTTTGGTTTTTACTACATTCACATGCCAGCATTTTAAGAATGTTAAAGGCCACAAAATACAAATTTAATTAATGTCATGAATGTAAGGATTAAGCCCTGAATATTCAAATTTGGTCAACTAAGGTTAGATATTTAAAACTTAGACACCTAAATATGTGATCTGATTTTTGAAAGTACCTCTGGAAAAAAAGTAATGTCTAAAATGAAACATCTCTGAAAATGGCATGTTGTAGTTAGGATATGGACTTTTAAGGACTACAGGAATGAATATATTGCTCTAAAATTCTAGAAATTAATCAAAAGAAAGACCGAGCTAGTAGGATCAGGTTCAAAGAAACATTTCCAAAATTAAGTTATAATTAAACATACTTATTCCATTTCCAAAATCCTCATGCATATCATGATATTTTAGATCTTTTGTCCCAGTTTTCCAAATTTTATTATCAAAAATCTGTTTGCATTCAGGGAATTTGTTTCTTTTAACATTCTGTACCATGTGATCAAGATTTCCAAACAAGCTTCTTAGGTCACGTTCCAAAGTCCATCTTATTCCAGAGCAGTGTTCTTTTCATGCCTTTTTTCTAAACGATACGTGTTTTCATTATGGAGTCCATTAGGGGAACCTCTATCTTTCCATAAAATTAAAAACATTTTAAATGTAATTTTTAGTATGTAACTGGAAAAATACTATTCAAATACATAAAAATAAGTTTAAAACCCCCACCTTCTCAGACATGTAACTTTTTCTTATTTTAATTTAGTTCAAAAAAAAGCTCAGAGTGTCCTGGGCATTAAATAAGGTGTGCTGACAGGTGTACTGTGGGTGTTTCAGCAGAAGGAAAAAGAGCTGATATTTTCTCGATCTGTTGTTTTTTTCCAAGAAATGGGAATTTATTTTTCACCAAACAAACCTTTAGTTTGACTAATCTTTAACACACCCACAACAGCCAGGGACATGACTTCCCCATTTAATGTATTTTAAAAAGAAAACAACAGAACTTTTAGTTTTCTTTTCTTCAGTTTTTCTTTCACTTTCACCATGGCAAAGCACATAGCAGGATCCAGACGTGCAAATGTTCATGTTTCTTTAATTAAAAATAAGAAGGAGAAATGAAGAAAAAGCAAAGGTTATATTGTATGGTTTGTTTGAGAAAGTGACTTTTTTTTGAACTATTAGTAGTATTATTTTAGAAATTTTGAATCCCTGTTCATATGTTGCACTCGGTGCTTCAACAGTGAGAATAGTGAATATTCTGCTATTACCTTCAAGAGCTGAATGCTCTTTTTGAGAAAAGAAACTACATATAGCTGAAAACAGATGGTAATTTATCTCCTACTTGATAGCCGAAGCCTTATCCTGATATATCTTAAAGGTAAGGAAAGGGATGCATAAAGCAACCAAGTGCACAGAAACAGGCATAGGGGTTCAAACTATCCAAGGATGCCTAGGGAAGAGGTCAACAGTACGGTAATATTTTCTTGGAAGAGGAAGCAAGAAGGAAACATACAGCTAATATTACAAGCAACATAACTTTTCCCTTCATTTTGCTGCTTAATACGGGTGGGCATCCCCGCATTAGGGCAGTCAATGAGGAAAGCAGACAGATTAAATGGGCTTTCACAGCTTTGGCTGTGATGTTGCTCTCCCTCTCTTACGAAACTGTCCAGAAACAGTATGAGCTGCAATAAGCAGCAGGCTCTGACACATGCAAATTATTGATGCCAAATTAATTACGTATATAAAATACCCCTTAAAGTACTACTACCTAAGTATTTTTTGAGTATTCAGATACAAAATAGACCATAATGAATTTATTCCTAGCATGCAAATATATTTTGCCTCAAAGTATTCTTATCACAAAGCTTCAGATTTATCATTTTTACATGCTATTGCACATTCTAAGAACTAGGTATGCCTAAAAAAAGTTCAGCTTTCATCCTTCAATGAGCTAATTAAGCTAAAGCAAAAGAGAAGTATTATAGAGGTATGGAAATGAATTTGTTGTCTTTTTGCCATGAAATCAGGCACATCATTACAGAGCTGGGTGCCAAGATGTTAATTTCCTTGCTCCACAAGGATTTACAAGCACTGCTGAACTGTCTGTTCTTATCAGACTTTACTTGGTTGCAAATGAACAAAAGATTTTAGATCATGTTTCACTGTTTAAAGCAATTTGATTAATTACTAGACATGGATTAGATAATTGAATAAAACTCATACTCTAAAGGGTAGAAAAATAGCTTGTAAAATTACTGAAGATCATGAGAAAAAAATGTTTCAAATCCTACCGCTCAGGGTTTCTGTAGCTTACTGATACTTTAAGGTGTAAAGTGGAAATGTATAGCTAACTTTTCTCAGATTTCTTTCTAAGAGCTATCATTATTTCTGCCTATGAAAAAAGTACAGCATTCTTGCTATATATTTCTTATTATAGTATTAAATCAGAGGGTGTGCCAAAAAACCCTGGACAACATATTAAGATGCCACAGCGAGAAAGCCACAGTCCGTCCCAGCTCCAAATGTCATGAGACATTAAGAGAAAGACCTCAGCCTGCCTAACTCTGACTGAGCTTTTCTTGGCACCAGCTTTTGTGCTATTCACGTGATGCTCATGTTCAGTTCGGTTTATCATTTTCTACCTGACAGCGAGCATTGGTACAGTGCCTGGGAGGAGATGCGCTCTTCCCCTGTCTGCTTTGGTGCAACAAAAAGCCGAGCTTTTCTTCCTCTGCTCACAGGCTGGTTCTCCCCGCGTGCTGCAGTGGGCTGCTGCCCAAACCTCATGGTGGTGTCTGAACACTGGTGTGTGTTCAGGCCTGCCGCAAGGGGCTCTCAAAGGCCTCTGAAAAGCCAAAAACGGGAGGGGATGGCTTATTGCCCTCACCTCCGATCTCCACAGTTTTGCCCACGCATTCCCAAAGCATTTTATCAGGCCTCAGGGTCTCTGCTCAACCAGCAGTCTCCTCTGTGGCACATTCCCCCGTGGCAATAAAAGGAGTCATGAACGGTATTCACACATTTGGTGTACTAAACCACAGGAAACAAGATAATATCTGATAATAAATAACGCATGTGGTGCAGTGTCAAAGGCACAAAGCAGGACCAGCCCTCATGCCCAGCATGGGGGCCTGCCAGGGTTTGCACACAGCAAAATGTGACTGCCAGCAGCTTGGCCCCTCTGAAGGTGGGAGCTGGCAGCCACACACCTGGAGGTCCCCCTGAGTGGCGGGGGCTCGGCTGCGATGCCACAACATAGTTTGAGCCTCAGAGAGGAGAGACCTGAAGCCCCATGGTGGCCTGCAAATTCTACCCACCTGCCCCTGCTCCCTCCTGGACTACCTGCCAGGGGCGGGGCTGGTGGCCCAGGTGGAGCAGGAGGGGTGTGGTGGCACAGGTGAAGGGGAGGTTGTGGCAGC
>NW_009260182.1:765517-790249 GCF_000687185.1 Egretta garzetta | reverse complement strand
AGGGGGAGGGGGGGGCAGCCATTTTGTGGAGGGGAGGAGGTGGCGGCAGCCATCTTGTAGAGGTGAGGGGAAGCAATTTCTCTCAGTTTGCTGGGGACTGTCTGAGGGATGCTTTTGAAAGTTGGTAGAGTTGGGCAGTAGAAACAGTATGTAGGCAGAGGGAGCTTTGTTTTTAAAAGTTTTGTTTGTTGTTAGCTGTTTTCATTTTTCTAAATCAGAACATAGCTTTTGAGAGCTTCTTAGCATGGCTGCTCAAAGTAAAACATGGTCTATGCATGCAGTCTCCCTGTGTGAAGTGAGGTCATGGCACTGTGCCGTCAGGTGTCCTTTTGTCCCTCTGCCTTCCTCTGAAGTGCTGGGTTTGGAAGAACAGGTATGATTACCAAGTGCCAGCCCTGAGATGTATCTGCTGGCAACCTGGCTCCACTGTGGGGATCCAAAATTGTGCTTGAAATGAAGTTTTGCATTTAACTTGTCCCATAGAGGAAGAAGTTTGGAGGTCATAATATTTACTGTTTGGTATGGAAAGGTACAGCTTGGTAATTTGATTATGAAATGTGGTGATAGCAACTTTGCAGAGTAGGGTAGAATGGGGTCTGGGCTATGGGATGGCTATATTAAACTGATTACACCCAGCTCTTCAAACCTTAAGTCTTTACTGAAATCAGGATACCTTAAGTTTCATTAGGGCAGTGGATGAATTTATTGGGATTTCAATAGGCAATAGAGTCATATGGAATACCAGAAATCCTATGCAGGGATGATGATAATGCCTGTTTGTCTTTTTTCTCTCTCTAGAGTAATGTCTGAAGGAGGATATCAGCCAACAGCAGTACTGCAAAGCCTCCAACAGCTAAGTAGAAGTGTTTTGGAGCATTGTGCAACTAAAGGGAGGGGACCATCAAAGGTTGTGTCTCAGTGTCTTTGAGGGAACATCTACTCCCAGCATGGGAGGCCAAAGGTAAGTTTTAATGTATGAATGCTTTTTACTTTCCTTTGGTCATACCCAATATGAAAGTTTATAGTTTTACACAATTTTGGCATTTTTTTCACTTCCAGAACTGTGGCTCTACAGAGAGTAGGTAGGTGAATCTGCTCCTAGCATTTAGGCCAAGCAAAGTGGATTTTAAACACTAAATAAAGCGTGTACTGAAATTACTCTGTTTCCTGTGTGGTGGTTGAAACCTTTATATACTGTCCTTGTCTCAAAGAATATGCAGCAAAAAGTTTCCTGTGTAACACCAGTCAAAATCCTAGATTTAAAGCAGCAGCTTAGTTTGGTTGGAATAAAGGTCTTTCACTACTGCTGCTGGTGTGAATGATATTAATGGAAAACTGCTGAGTAGATTAGTAATTGGTTGCCATAGGTATTGCTTTTCTCCAGAACCTCAGCAATGTGCTTCATATTTTTTCTGATTCTTCTGTTGTGTTTTGTGTCTTTTGTTGAAAAAGCTCATATACACTTTTCTCAACTGTTTGATGTAATCCTTTGATGCACACTTAAATGATAAGACTGGTTTACTTTCCAAGGCATGGAAATAACTGACTGAAAATATTTACATAGATCATCTCATAATTTTGACAAAAGGAGTTGAGAAACATTTGGATATTTTTTGTAGCGTTGTCCCCTGCTGAGGGAAAGAAACTGGGACTGTACGTTTTCTGGAATATGAAAAGAAGGGAGCACCAAGATTTGCTCTTGTAATGATGGTTCTTTATACAATTTGTTCCCTGTGCTGCAAGATGGTGACAAGGGAGAGTGCACATTTTTATTGGAAGTTTGAGTTTTTTCAAAGCTGCCACAGAGTGAGGTGTTCTGGCATCTTTTCCTTCTAGGTCTACGCTAAGTGAACATGCTCTGTCTAGAAGCTGTAAAATCAGAATTTCATAAACTTTTTTCATCTGACTTGCTAATTAGGGTTTTTGAAAACTCTTTTCATTCTCCATTTTAGTTAGGGATAGAGTCCACCATTGCTTGTTATTTGAAGCCAGTGGAATTAAAGCACCAGAGAGTTTGTCTGTTTATAACTTGGAAGCAATTATGGTTCTAGTGTGAAATCTTTTCCCTTGTTTCTGAATAAAAGAGATATAGTGATTTTCATCCTAGTCTGTGAAATAAAATGAAGTCATATCTGCTCTCAGTTATAAGAGTATCTGATATTCTGTTTTCTTTTTAATTTTTGAGAATTGTGATACTGTAGTAAATATCTTTGCCAGGAAGTATATTAAGAATAACCTGTCTTTGATATTCACCGAGTTATAAATAAGCAGTTAGAATGTAATGATAAAAAAGAAAGTACCTGACCTTTTCCAAATGGATACCAATATTTATTCAGGATGATTTCCTAGCCAAGAGTTTCCCACCTAATGAGTTAGGTTAACAAATTAGCGCCTTACCAGTCAATTAGCAATTTCAGGCCACTGGTAAGCAGTGAATTAGTGCTGTACCGCTTCAGGTCTATAGTAAGTCAAACCAATTTGTAATTGCCACTTCTATTTTCAATTTATGGGTACAAATATCTATGACATAAAACAATTCTGTATTGGTTTATCAAATACATAAAATTAAAAATAAGCCTGGAAATGTGGGAAGGACATTGCAGAATAACTTAGGGTTGTGCTGAATTTATTTATGCTATATAGGAACAATACAAGATTACTACTGGTACAGCAATACACAAATAATTTATTGAACTGGAGTCATGCTCTTTTACTTAGGAACTAATTTACAAAAAGTGCATTGTTAAGAATTGCACTGGGTTCTAACTATACAAAAAAAGGTTATTTAAATTGGGAAAAGAGCTTTAAAAAAAAGCATGATTATATTACTGGGAGAATTAACTTGGCATATTGAGTATATGGATATGATTCTGTGTAGGGTCTTTGGTATGAATTGGTACAGATCCTTATGAAACACTATTCTGTAAAACATGAATACTCCCTCTACTCATGTAAATTTTCATTCTGCATCCAGAACTTTAGACCAGAGCAGCCCAAATGGCAACTGGAGATAATTCCTGACTGACTGCTTCTCTTTTGCCATGTTTTGTGATAGGACTGGAAGTGACAGGGAATGGCTGTTAGCCCATTTCTTGGCCTCTTTCCTGATGTTTTTTGTCTGTTTCTGTTATTTCTATAACTTTCAGACATGCTTTTAATGCAGGAGAGATGCCACTTCACCAAGGCAGTGCTTTCCCCTTTTATTTGTTATTAGAGTAACCAGCTAACTCCTGTGTAACTGCCCTACACTGTGATTCAGGCAAGCTGCTGCTGGTACCACTTGGATTAACTGCTGCCTATGTCTGAAGGAAAGTGACTTTCATGGCAAACTAAGGCAACAAGTTTTTCAGCTTTCCACAGAATAGGCGCAGTCTGCAAGGTTAGTCAAACAGCAGCATAAGCGTGTTAGGACTTTAGACTTGCTTCACAGCCATGTAAGATGATCATGGTCTCTGGACCTCCAAGATGCAACTTAGGGCCTAAAGAAAATCATAACAGCTCAGGTCTGATCGTGATGTCTTTACTTTTTGTTAAAACTTTGAGGTTCTTTTGCACTTCTTTTCCGCTTTATTTTCTTCAGAAAGGATTTTTTTTGTGTCCCGCACTTTTGATGAAAATGTAGGAAGCAGCATGCAATTACTTCAGGCTCCTTTCCTAATGCTTTCCTGCCTTGGTCACTAGGAAGGAACTTGAGTGCTCTTTGCAGCAACCTTTCTAACGTAAAGAAACCAGGAGGAGACTATAACATAAAAACTGACCGTCGTAATACCTTCTTTACTAAATAATAAGGTATGTTTGAAAACAACAGCTGCTATATTTTGCTAGAATTATTAACTCATGGTACCTTTCCCACCTCAAATCTTGAAAAGAGAACAAAAACTGCATTTTTATGTTGTAAACCTCCCAGGAACCACAAGAATCTAAAACTGCATTGAGGAATTCTCTCTTAGCTACTTTTCCTACCTTCTCTCCCTACACACAATTAGTAAAGATTTTTGTGCATAACTTTCCCATCCACAACAAAACTTGTGCTTGGAAAACATCAGAAAAATGGGTTTACAATTAGGTAATATTACAAAATAGTGACAGAATGTGAGTTTACTGGCAGATTTGGTGTTCTGTATGGATGGGAAAAATAAAAAGAATTTTTATATGCATATGCATACAGTGTATCTTTGTGTAGATGATACATCATATTATGACTTCCTAGAATATGGAACACCTATATCATCACTTTGTGATCAGCGTGTATTGACACTTTTGGCAGAAAGTGTGTTGTTACAAATTCTCAAAATGCCATGTATCAGGAGTAAGCTGAAAAATACTTTATGTAGAAATTTGGGGAAATATTTTTTAAATATTCCAGCAGTTTCTTTCTGAGCTCCCTACACTAATTATTGTGTTGAGATGGTCTGCTGTGAAGTTTGGCACCAAAAATTTCCCCAAGGTGTTCACAGGAAGGACTGCTGTGAGGAGCCAGTCTGTCTCTGACAGCTGCCAACTTCTGAACTGCCTTTGCTCACTCCCTGTCACATAGGGTGTTGCAAATGCACCATCCACCTTCTTCACGTGGGTGGTCATATGAGAGTGGAAATATGTTTTGGCCATGTCCCTGACCAGAATAAAATGTTCCTTAAGGTATGTTGCTTAATGCTGCAAAATGGTAAGTCAACCGCTGTGACCAGTAAGTGAGAGGAAATACATACCGACTTTCTAGGATGAGAAGAAAAAGAAAGAAAGGAGGGAAATAACGGTGAGAATAGTTTTAAATGTCAAACGATGATGAGTTTATTAATATTTTAGTTTTAATTACAAAAATGTATATTTTGGGCAAATGGAAAATGAGGGATTAGCTTTCTACCACTACCACCATTTACAAGGTAAGCTTTCCATCCCATAGTGTACAACTGTGAAACAGAAAAGTGTTCTAATAAGCTATGTTACTGCTGAAATAACTGCTAGAATTAATGATGACAATTTGTTATTAAAAGAAAGCAGTTTAAAACAGAACACAAGCACTGAAATAACCATGCTGCAGTTAAAGCACATCTTTTTATTTTGTCAGTAATGAGATTTTTTTAACAGAGGGTAGGTGATTCTGTTTGCAGAAGGCCAATGAACCCTGCTTACTCAGTCTCATTTAGTTATCATCAATGACGTGGAGAGCTCATAAAAGTGAGGAGTCATGCTACATACCTGAATTCTCTCTTTAAATTTAGTCTGAGTTTTTTAAATTCAAGGTACTCTCTTCAGCCAGGGAAATTAGTGAATAAAGAAATCTTATACTAATGAATAATATAGTCAAAATTAAATCCTTTGTTTCTCTCAGTTTACCAAGTTAATTTCTCAGGATACATTGTCTAAATTATGTCAGCTTTTAATAGAAGAGGCAATTCTTTTCTTAAACTACAATTCCATTAAAATCTTATTGGTGGAAAGGGGGGAATACTATAATTTAGCTCTTGGCAGTGCTTTTCTTATGCTGTTGCTGGTGATGTCAAGTGCCTGGTGGTGTCACTGTGCCACAAAGGTAGCCATATCTTGGGTTGGTACCTTAGTGATGCTGCTTACTGGTTTGAAGGATTGACACCAGAAAAAAATCTTATGGGAAGAGTGTCAAGGAAGTTGAAGAATGGGAGTAGAGAGAGTGCAGCTTCCTGAATGCGGAGGATTTAGATGATCCATTGCACGCTGTATACTACATCTCCCAGTGCAAACCTAAGGAAAATGTTTTCTTCTTACAATTAAGATATGCAAATGAATAAAAGTTCCCTTCACAGAGCTGTCTAGTTTTAGAGAAGATAAGGACTGTCAATTATATAACTCCTACAATTAAATATGTAATGTTTTTTCTTGCATATATGGGTTTAAAGCTCCTATCTATTACTAGATACTTCTATGTATTGTGTAGCAGTACAGTGAATAAGTCAAAGTATTCTTTGACATAGATAGATCATAAAATAATGCAATCCAGAGCCTTCAGTGAGATTTAGAAGAAAAAAAACACAGATTCATGGGAACATAGGAAAGGCCAGAGGTGTGCTGCTTATGCTTATTGATGCTTAGGAAAAACTGTTTTTTTCTTAGTATTTTTGTGATTTATTACTTAAGGTATTCTGATTAAATAGCTGAGCCAACTATATGAACTTTTACTCTGAAAACAGCTTGTATGTAGAGTTTTTTTAACTTGTCATCTTTCTACCAAAACAGGAAAAAATTGTAAAAATTCAGTACTGGGAATGTTTTAATGAGAATTTACAGTGTATTTTATACTCTAAAGACGCTAAGTCATAGGACTAGTTCAAAGATCTATTAATTGTACTTTTTTTCTGTGCTCACAAATTAGCATCCAAATTAAACAAGTTGCAGAGTCACTGAATTGGCACAGAAAGGCTAGCTCAGGCTCATAACCTCGCTGGGGGCAATGTTTGCCTATTATCTGTTCAGCTGAGTCATTTTGACTTCAAGCCCTGTCAGTGTAGCACTGTCAGGCCCAATGGGAGCACTGACAAAATCCTATAGTCAGACTTTGGACCTCAGAAATTCAGGTTTGGGTCTTTCCTCCCCCACCCCCCCAAAAAAACCCCAAACCTCTTATCATCCACACCCACTTCCTCTTTCATGCTGTAGATCATGAAAGTTTTAGTTGTCAGTCTTAAGTTAATTAGCTTAGCCTGCTTTGCTTCATAAAGAAGTTATTGATATTGACCATGTGATTTGAAGGTTAGTTTTGTGTGCAGAAACCTAGTACAAGTCTGGCATAACAGCAAGTATTGTTTAAAGGGCTTGGGAAAGGCCCTTGTATAAATGGATCTCTCAAATAACATTTATAACTTGCTATAAATTATTATCACTACTTTTTAAACTAGCTTTTCAAAATCCTTTAAGATTAATTCAAAACAATACATTTAATTACTGCAACAAACTTAACTATATGCAGCTGAGATGTGTCAGGTAATGTCAGCTTAGTTTTGTAAATCAATGTTTCCTTAAACTTGTTAGTCTCTAAAATCACATACAGAACAAATATGCCCGGCCAAGTATTACTTCTGGATAAAATAAGCTTAGGAATGTATGAACTGGCTCAAGCTTCTGGTCTTTTCTTGAAGAAATACTTGCAAATATTTTAATTATTTATGTGACCGTGTGATACTTCTCTCCCTAGTTTCAGTAGCATTAAGTTCAAAAGAATATTAAATAAAGATGGTGACTATTCATGTAAAGCCGTCTTCAGGTTTGAACAAAGTAGTCTTTACTGATATCATCTGTTGCGGTTACAGCAAAACTTATAATCAGATCATTAATGATGCTCATAATGAGAGATAAAGCTTATGGACTAAATAGACAAGAGACAAAAGGAGACACTGGAAAGAGAGATAGTGGAGATGTAGCAGAACCAGAAATCGGTTTTGATTTTTACATTCCCGTGACAGTATTCTACTATATCATTTTCATATTCATGTAAGTGTTCTGAGGTTTCATCTGGATTTTTGGGATCATTATTTTAGTGCATGGGATAATAAAGTGGAAGATTACCTCTGTGTAGAAAATTATCCAAATAGATAAAACCTCAGCCACATAATGCCCACAGAATTAATTTAAAATGAATACTGATCTTATTAATTATACATGATTACTAAAAATACATTAGAAACTACTGAATGTGATTTTTTTTTTCCCCCCCTGCAGTGTAATGAGTGCCACAGCAAAAGTAGGGTGTTTTCAAATCAGAACATCAGCAAGGTGAACTTTCACATGTGAGGAACAAGTGTAAGCATTTTTTATTAAAGTCTAGAACAGTTCACCATTGAAAGGCAAGATGCAGATCCTTAGCTGATGTAAAGGTGCTGCCATGTGTTCAGCCAATTTGCACAGCTGAATTCTATCAGAATGGAATAAATGAAGATAGAGATGTGCTGCTTCAAACAATCTCAACAGCCACTCTCTCCAACTGTCATTTATGCAGACAGTATTAGTCAAATATGTTGACAACTGTATTTTGCAAGCCACTTGACACTTGAGATATCTGCAGATTTCTAATGTGTAAAAGAGAAGGAATAAACTTCTTAGTAAAATCTCTGATAAACATGGGAACTACTCCTCGGATTCAGTACAATAGTTTGTTGCCTTATGCGTAATATCACAGTACTGATGCAGGTCCAATACTGGCTACCAGTCACTTGAGTAGTGCAGGTTCTACAGGTACGTAAACATGCACATAGAAATCATCACAATCAAAAATTGCGAACTGTTTTGTTCAGCTCTCATTAGTCTTGTGCTAAATATCACCTTTGCTGTAACGTAGCCTTGTTAGAGAATGTATAATTAAGAACAAGCTAAAAAAAAATATTTGTTTTATTTTCTTCATGACGTGGGGGTTCTCATTTTTTTTATGCTCCTTTCAAAAGCATGATATGCACTACACAATTCAGTGTTGCAACTCACGATTCATGAACAAATAAAAATATGAAAGCCCAAAATACTAAAGAACCTGCTGATTAAATCAGAGCTTCAGTGCCAATAACTTTGTGTATTATCCTCTACAGGCAAAACCCTACCCAGCTTGTTGAATGACATTTTTTTAAGTTGCTAAAACTGTACAAGTGCTAAGAAGGTAAATCATCTCGTTGTTTATTTAGCAAAATCAACCTTTTAACAGAACAAATGTATAGTTTATTCTTTATTATCAAGGAAATTCTATAGCAACCAAAATAAAGCTTAAAATCAATTACAATCAATCTATGATATCTGGAGTAATGAAAGCCAGGCTCCTCATTATTATGGGAAAGAAACTACTCAGCAGAGAGATTTAATATCATTCCCTAACTGATTGATGAAGGAAAAGCTTCTGAGGGAGAATTTGTGAAATCACTTTCTATTTCTTACCTTTATTGCCTCCTTGTGATAGAACAAAAATTGACTTTACAGTATTCTGATCCCATGAACATCCAGCTTTCTGTCAGCCACAAGTTCTACATGTTTTGACCTTGTTTTTGAGAAATTCTGAATGATGTTGGAATGTGTCATCTTTCCACGTATGCAAAAATGGCAATGACAGAAAACACAATAAGGTCTCTGAAAAACTTAAATATCAAGATATAGGGAAAAATATGTCTTTAATGGTAACACAATGTTATTTTTAAAAAATATTATTTAGATAAAGTTATTTTTAAAAAAATGTAAAAGGTGTTTGTTTTTTTTTTTTTTAGACAATGCAAAAAATCATTGCACTGGACTAAATTCAGGAAGTTTGTTTTGACTGAAAATATATTCTTTACTCATGCTGAAGTGTTTCAGTTAAATTAGTACGCCCAAAGTTGAGGTATACGAGCTCCAGCCATGTGGTATAGAAATAGCCGACCCCCTTCTACCCAAGCATGTTCTGAATATATCACTGTTCCAGATAGTAATGCCAGTTTCTCAATGCACACGTAATAAATTAAAAATTAAATTGATTTCAGAGTTCTGCCTTCTCTTTATAAAGATACAAATGTGATGTGGTTAGCAGTTACTGTAGTGGTTAGAGTGGCAGTTATTTCTTAGTCTATTGCTGAGTTTTATGCGACTGGAAATTTTAGCTATTGTATTTACCACTTTTCCACCTTAAAGTCACTTTTGCCATTTGCAAAAGAATGATGCTGAAGTTTGCTGATTCAGTTGCGAAATTAGTTGATGACAGTAAATTGCTATGCAATCCCTTTTGAATATTCACTTTAAGATTTTAAAAAAATAAACCATGTAGGACTTAATGAATGAATAGAAGTGCTTTCAGTGTGAATATAGCAATGTTCCAGTCATTCTAGTAGACTGACTCAGACCGGAATGTTCTGTGTAAAAGTGTCGTTAAATACTATGTCAGGTTCCTTACCACTATGACAAATGCTACTTGAAAGTCTGAAAAATGTGTTTATTTGTCTAACCTTCAGAATGTGAGTATTGCTTTTACACGTTCATCCTTCAATTAAGCACATGCACATTTGAGATATGCAGGGCTTGTGTTTTAATCCCTTCTCTTCCAAATTATATAATTGTTGGCTAATAGTGATCTTGGTCTTTCTGTCTCTTTCTCCCTTTTAATACAAGCTACTGACAAAAGTGTAGGACCCATCTTTCTTAATTTCTGTATCTCTTCTTATAAAAAAAAAAAAAAAGGTTTATTATTTCCAGTAAAATAACAGTAGTAATACAAATGCCAGCTTTGAATTATACATAATTTTCATTTCTAGCTGCCAGGCAGTCTACCTGATTTTTCTTTTGTTTTTAAAACACTTTGAGTGATTTTTATTTCTTGCTCTTACAGAAGAATTTCTGAACTCTAAGGAGCAAACAAACAAAAAAAACCCCCAAGCAATTCTTTAAGTTGACATTTAGTAAATCACAATTGCTGCATTTCACCATAGTAGAACTTAAGCTTAATACAGGGGATAATATAAGCTTAATGCTTTTCCAGTGCTTTTACTTATGTGGCTGTTTATTACATTTTTAAAGGTCTGTTAGTAATTTGTAGTGTTTCTTAGTATTAAGGCATATTTGATTTATGCTTTTATTAATATAAAAAAAATCATTGTAAAAGCCAGGACCATATCAAGGCACAAAAATGTTGTATAATTCATAGCCTATGTTTTATCAAGCTTAGATTTTTTTCTTTTGTTGTTCTTGAGACTGATGCAGTAATTTATGAAGATTGCTGATAGACAATTGTGAAAAATTGTTGGATTAATACAGATATAACTTATAGGGAAAAATTGTTGGATTAATACAGATATACTTTATAGGGATTTTTCCACTTTATCATATCTGTGCTGTGGTGGGTATTAGCGGTCTGGTGGCCCATTTATCAGTCACCTGGAAGTGGTACACAAAATGAGTAGAACTAGTAGCACTCAAGAGAAATTCAGTGGCATATTACTAAATATATTGTTGCAGCAGTGACAGAAAGTGGGTGCATCTACATGGGGAAGGATAGGTATTTTACTTCAGATATCCCGCTGGTCTTGCATTTTGCTCCCACTACGCTTTGGTAGCTCTAATGCTTAGTTACTGAAGGAGAAAGGGGGCTAGGGATCTGAAGGAAAATAGGGCACTAATTTGCTAGGTTGAGCTTTGATAATGTTACTGGGGGCAATCACACCTTTATTGTGACAGCAGTAAATCTCTATACTATGCAAAATTACTATACTGAATCCTTGCTGTCTAGGGTGTTCTCTGTGGGCAGTCTTCAGTACCTTCTTGTTATTCAGGGTTGAGTTTTCCCCATACACATTAAGATACGGCATTGGAGGAGAAAGAGAGAAAAAACAAAACAAAACAAAAACCCAACAGGTGATGCCAGATAAGCTTCTGTATCATCTCTTCCAGAGAAATAGTTAAGGGAAAAAAGTCTAAATTTCTTCAGGTGGATCATATATGTATACAATGCATTATGCCATTCAGAATGTTACATATTCTGAAACAGGTATCACATTATGTTTTGGACTTGGTTCAGTCTAGAAAATTGTATGTGTTGCCCTATGCAAGCATATGTTTGTATTTGTATATGTCTGTATATGTGTTGTCATACATTATATATATGTACTGTTGCCATATGTATTTAAAAATATATATACATAGTTGAACATGTATGCATGTGGGTAAATGTATAATCTGTAGACTGAATCAAGCCCTAAGTGTAATATCCTGTTTCTTTCAGAATAATATGAGAAAGAGGGGAGCATATATATATATATGGTAACATCTTCTTTTGCCACCCACTTGAGAAATTAAAATATAACAGAAGGAAAGAAACATCTGCCCACTAGAAATCATAAGAGGAACCAGAGTGTCCCAGAGTGGCTCTGAGTGGAGGAGTCTGTCACGTGCTTGTGCAGCTCCCAAGCGACAACAGCACTGTACAGCAGAGCAGCGCATGTGTGTTTTACAAGAGAAAGCCCAGAATTGTACAATTTTTTCTAGGTGGTCATGTCCATAGCTCATTGCTGGAACTGTCAAAATGTTTGGGTTGTTTAAGACCACTGAACTTTGCTGCTGTAGACTTGTAACTTAAGAAATACAAAATTACAAGGAGGAGTTCAATTCAGCTGAAGTCAGGTTGCCCTTACAATTAGTGCTGCTTTAAAGATAATTTCATTTAACTAAGTTATTTGTGCTTTGGTAGAACTGATCTCTTTTGGTTTTGCTTTCTTTTACTATTTTCCAAAGATCCGAAACTAGCACAAACATTTCTTCTCCCATGCTTTTGTCAAACAATCTAATAAACACTTTAGACAACCCTGATGTTCTTGGACATATTCTTATATTACTTTTTTTTTTTTAAGGAGATCTGTCCAGCATGTTCTACTGAAGCTGAAAGTCAGGATAGTTTGCACTCTATTTAAAGAGAAATACTCTCTGCTTTGCTGTAATTGTTACTTGAAGTTGGAAATTACAGTTCTGAATGTTACCTTTTTGTTATTTTAGGCAATAATATTTTATGGTTCTCATCACAAAATATGACCAAATGTAAATGTGGGCACGATCGTTATTTTAGGGTTGAAATGAAACTGAAAATAACTTCAAAACTACTCTTCAAATCTCATTAGACTTTTGTATATTTTTTGATGTTCAGGACGTAAAAAGGGAGTCTGGAAAAACATGTATTGTTTTCGGACTTGTGATATATGTTGCTATTCATAAAGGTGATGGTTAACTACCAGCCCGTTGTCTAAAAAGTGTTGTTTGCTTTTCTAGGCCTGTTACTGTGGTAGAGTTTGTTCTTGGAGTGTCTTTAAAGTAAGAATTTACTTTCAGTGGCATTTCTACATCTTTCTATAGCCATTCAAAGTTAGTTTTGTTCTGAGGTACTATTATGGAACAACACTGATTAAAGTCAACTAAAGATCGGGCCCAGAGTGTTTATTTGGTAATATAAATAAATCTAGCCACAAATCTAGGTCCAGGCACTGGAGGCTTGTTCAGATCCTTGCATTAATGTAGCATTTTTTTTGTGATAAATATGATGACATGCTTCCAGATCACAGAAATTAGGTGTTATTTTCCCTTCTGAGACCAGTGGGGAGTAAATCTCAATTTTTCTCAGAGAATATATACACCCATCAAGAGCTTCATTTCCCAAAAGAGGACAAAAAAGTCTATTCGTTTGCAAGAACAGACCTAAGGAATCTCAGTGAAGTTTCTAAGAGCCGCTTTTCAAAAACCTAGTGTACTTCTTTTTCTGGGGCACAATAGCCAGCTCCAATTCCCAGGGTGAGAAAATACTTCAGGCACGTTCTGGGTCTGTGTCGTCGCTAGCACAGAACCTTTCACTCCTGATGCCCACAGCCTGTTTTCAGGACACATGCGATGAGTCAGGTCCATTACTAGGACCAGCTGTGATGTTTTTATCCAATTTTCAGGCTCATTCTCCTCTACAGGGCTGGGCAATTATTATTACTTAGCCATAGCATATAAAATAGACCTCAGAGGACTTTATTCTAATGCTTGAATGAACACAGTTCCTTTGCTGGTGTGCAAATGTTTCACTCATCTGGTTCTGCTTGTTTAGTTTGTGTCCAAACCAATTTGTTGCGTGTTCTGTGGCTCGTTTACAAATAGAGTGGAGAAGGCCTCCAAATTTTGCAGCCAATTTATTGACAGATGTCTCCCTCTCCCCCAGAAATTCTCATCGGACACTTTTTAAAAAACTTTTGGTTGCTTAGTTGTTTAGATTTTCTTCTTTGCTTCAGAAGATAAACAGGTAGATTCTTTACTATTGCAGATTCTTTACTACATCTTGGTGCTGAGAGCTGGGGCAAGATATTTTTCATAAACTTTTGAGAAACAGGTATTAGCAGAAGAAATAGACTTGTAAACATTATTTATACCAAATCAAACTTTTTTATGTCCTGTACAATAGCTGAATATTGAATTTTTAGACAATAGGTCTTAAATTTTCAAACCCACTTTAAAAAAAACAACAAAAATGAGTAAAACATGAAAATTTCCCAGTAGTATTTTTTCTTTTTTTTTATATTCTAGCCATTCAACTTACAGTGCAGCTGATAATTTTTACTTTCTGAAGGAGCTGATGTGTCAAATGTTTGATTGGCTAGAGATTTTTTCCATGATTTGACTATAAACTGGCCAAACTTTTTGCTGAGCACATACCTATGCAAATATAGATGTGTGTTGGAATATGGGGTTTATATTTTATTTGATATTTGCCACCAACAATTAAGATGTCCTTGTTGTCAGTAGGCCATTGATCCACTGAGACCCTGCTATTCTCTCTTCAGCTGGTTACTTGAGCAAAGGGTTAATTCAGTTTTGGTTCCTTAGTCTGTCATTCCCTCTTCTTTCATTTTCGCTGTGATTTAAACAGAATACTTCAGTCTCCCAGGCTGTCAATCTGTCACTTTTCATGAGTGCTAAATACACTAGGGGGAAAAAAGCAATTTATTACATTTTCACAACTGAGGAAGACTGGATGGCTTGGGAGATTGGTAATGAGCCTAGATACTGAAGTTACAGATACAGCATAGAGCTACACATGCTTCTCACAAATTCAAAGATATATCTATAGAGACACCCTATAGATTACACCAAGAAACTGAAGATGGAATGCTGTTGATGGGACATGATTTTCTTGTACATGATTGCATTAAACTTCAACTGAAACACCTTGAAGTCCAAGTTTAGCAAACGAAAATTCTTGTCGTCTGTTCCTTTCCCAGCTGTTCTCCTTTCAGGAATCCACTACAGATGGACCTAGCACAGAGTGAATTTCCTCTTCTTGGCTTCTGCTGTGCTTAATAGTCAGCTCTTGTACAATATAAATGTGATATAAAGTTGTTTATATATAAACTTGGTGTTGGTATCACTGAGAGATCTCATAGGATGGGAAACTTACGGGTCTTCCTCTGATCAGCCTTGTGATTGATACCAAATCAGTACCAGTTAGCCAAATATCAGAAATTAAGTCACACTGGACTCCAAATTGAACACTAACAGTTCAGCAGTTAAAAACTTTTGTATTCCCTTGCCTTCTATTGAGGCTTACTTTGTTATAAATTCAATGGCTGAATAGATAAATGCCATCAGAAATATCTTGACTATGTATCTTTTAGTCTTGGTACCATTTTGCTCTTTATTTGGTCTTTTTCTGTTTGAATCTCAGCAGATGATTGACTTTTTGAAGTGCTGTCCTATTCTGAACAGAAAATTAATAACTTAAAAAAACCTTCAAATTTCCTGAGGTTACAAAAACAAATTTTGGAGGTTTTTTCCTGACCAAGACCACTATTGATTAAGTTTTTGAAAGACTCACTGTGTTCATTTCATGTCTTGGTGTTTACTTATAATACAAGACACCTTGGAAGAAACATCTTGCCCATTGCTTATTCACTATCAAAATACTTGGCCATGAGATGCATCTCTGTAGAAAACCAAACTTCCTAGTTCCACTCCTTGCAGAATAACTTGCCTGTAGTATAGTGCTGCAGGTATATAATTATATTTTACATGGGTTTCTTTTACGCACTGAGGTTCTAGCTAGATAGATGCATCAAAAAGGAGTTACGCCATTTATTAGCCAAAATAGACAAAGGTATCGTTTGTTTTTTTTTTTAAATAAAAGCCTTGATGTAATTGTAGCATAGACTGTGGTTGGGGAAACTTGCATTCCTTTACTATGTTCTCAGCATAAAAGCAATGCAGTTGTCCATCAGAAGCTCTTTGAAGTATAGGCATGTGTTTTTACTGGTCAGAAAGAAAACCTAATAAATACATGTGTATATACACACATGCACATAAATGATTACAAAACTTGGCCATTATGCTTTTTTTTTTTTTTTTTCTTGGAAGCAGGGATTTGGGGATTTTAATCTGAAACAAGGAAAAAGGATCTTTAATAATTTTAGGAGTATTGGCAATTATCTCTACAACATAGGCAAGGGACACCTGTATCTTGATATGTGAGGTTTACATACTACTTAATGAGTAGTTTTTGGCTTGGAGTTTGATAACTGTTTGTTTTGCCTTTAGGTATTTGAGCTAAACTATCAGTTTACAGAACTGCATGTTTTGCAATATTCATAACTATTTCTCTAAATTATCCTCTAGAAAGTTACATATACAATATCTGATTGTAATATACCCTATACTTACAAAAGCAGGAGAAAGAAATGTAACTTTTCGCATAAAGGCATTTTTTTTAATATACAGCTGCCATATTGAAGTCTTGGCAAATTTGTGCCTTATCTGTGTGCTCTGGAAAAATCTTAGCCATGCAACCCACTATATGCTAAGGGATCAGAATTTCAAAATGTTAATGGTTCAAGTTCTGTACATAGGGAAGGCAATGTTTTTTCTATTACTTCATTTATTTATTGAGATTAATTTTCCTTATGAAAGTGATAATTGTGTCCATGACTGAACAGACATTGAATGTATTATAAAGCAATAATTGCTTAAAACTCACTAATAAGAAAAGGTTGAATGGGTATGAATTACTACATTGAGTTGCTAATAGGATAAGACAGGTTTTTGTTAGATATCTGAAGAACTGGACCCTAAACCTTGTGTTCTGCCTTGTTTTGGCATTAAGCTGAAAGGCAAACTAATACCTGTCAGACAATTCATCTGTCTCCACTTGCAGATTCTTTATTAGCTGCAACTTTTTATATGAGAAGGATAAATAACTTATTGGCAAATGGTGAACCATACCAAACATGGCTTCATTTTTGGCATTTCTACCAATCTGTAGAGTATATGGTAGCCAAATCAGAACACAGGGAGGCTTAAAAATCACCTGCACCTTACTTATCCTCCAAAACAGTGCAAAGAAAATTTCTAACAGTATGAATGGAGGTGAAGAGGTAAGGTGATATTGATATTGGGCCGACTACTTCAAGTCTTTATACAGGTTGTTATTCTTAAAAATGGATCTGGGAAGAGGATTATGCTTATCAAAGGTAAAAAATCAAACAAAAAATAACAATCCACATGCGGCTCCCTTGCCTACATTATACCTTTTCCAAGGTGCCAGGTGAAAGTTGGTGGTATAAATACAGGGTGTTTAATTTAAAAATATTTAATTTCTCAATTAGAAATATTAAACGCCAAGAATTCTTATTCTATTGGAATAATTTTAGTCTTTTATACCTCCACTATGAATTTAACAATGTAAGCCAACATTAAGTGGCAGATTAATATTTTTTTAAAGTTCTGTAATTATAACTTCTTGGTTTAAACACAGTCACAAGGGAGGTAGAGCAAGCTATTTGTTAAATAAAAGTTATGTATTTCAGGTACTTTCCCCTGCAGGCTGTTCAGCTGCTACATTTACCAAAAGCCAAATATAACAGATTTGGGTTGATTTAATCCTGTTGTTAAAATGTATGTTTTATGTAGGTTTGTATATTAGCTTATCATCCAAGGTAACCAAAACGTAGTTGGTTTGTCATTGTCAGCTCTTCCATTTTTCTTGGAACTCTTAATTTAGTTTTTCATTTGTTTGCAGCTATTGTAATGGGACATGAATTATGTACTTTGTATCTCTTTCATGCAGTGCAAGATCTAATTAGCTTGTTCTTAATAGCAAATAATTAGTGATGCTCTTAATAGATACATAAATATGTGAGAGGGAAGTATTATAAGAACAGAGCTTTTTGTATAATGCTTTGACATGAGAGAAAACCTGGTTCCTCCTGGTCATGGGAGTGAATGAATAATTTCATAATCTCTTAAAACTTAAGCTGTGGTTATCTCTGTAATGGAGCTGGTTTCATATCTCTCTTCCATTCAATCTATAAAACAAGTTTTTCTTTATTTTCCCTTGTATAATGTGAATGTTTTGCACTAGACAATAAGTGCACCCTTGGGCTTTTAACAAAATTAAGGTTATACAGTGACTTGTACTCTAAAAGTAGCCTAGTACCTCCAACATTGGTGATAAACATTTGGAAAGAGAAAAAATGTTATCTGCTTTTAGGAACACCATTAACGGTCCTGTGACAAGGAGATTAGGAGCCTGCGTTGAGTGCCGGCACGTGCTTTTGAATTCAGCAGAGGTCAAATCCTTGGGGCTTGCTGTGGCTAGCAGTGACGGTGTGTGAATTGACATGCTTTTCCACACCTGCCTATGGGGGGTTTTACCATAGGGCGAATGTAATTAGGAACACTGGCTTCTGAGGCCCATAGGGTTTCTGCCAAAACTGCTGATTACCGGGCTTCCTGGCATTTGTGATCAAAATCTACCTTGTGAATAAGAGGAGCCATCATCAGGATAGCTGCCAGTACCCTAGCTTTCTTGCTAATGCATCATTTACTCAGATCGAGTAAAGCTGCATTGTGCATCCGTGCCTTTTCCCAGTCAGAGGTCTTGGACTGATGTGCCTTTGAGTACCCACATATTTATAAAGCAAATAAGGACAGTAGATATCATGACTGAAAATGAAGCTGCTATCTTCCTTGAATGTTTTAGAGAACACTCAGGATAATTGCTGTACTATTTTTCTTCTTGTTGCAAGAAAGCTATGTGAAATTAGATATTTTTCTATGTTTGCTTTATTTGGGTTTAAGTAGTTTTGTACTGAAGATGTGTTTTGGGTTAATACAGGGCTCTTGCACCTCATGCTGCTTTTGAGCTAGTGATAACATTGTGTAAAGTTGTATTTTTTCCTCGGGGACACAGTTGTGGGAGGGGTAGGGGGGTGGCACTATCCACATGGTGTGACGTTTTTTTCCTAGAGGATGGTCACGCATGATTATAATATATAGCTACAATATATGATTAGTTATACAATTATGATGTAATATATTTCATGTGTTCCATATTAGGCAGATGGGGGACATGATAAAATACAGTTGTGAAAAATTTTTCTATAACCAAATAGTCCTGAAAGGTTTTTTCTTTAAGTAATTTAATCTGGCAATTCAGAATACTGAATGGAAAGGTTTAACCACGTATTTTCTTATTCTTATAGCTGTCAGAAATGATCCCAACTTTCTCTTTATGACTGTACGTTTCCCTCTTGACAGAAGGAAACACAGCATTTATTTACAGCAGCAATTACTTATGGAACCTTTTCTCCTCCTTGTGCATTTCAGATTAAACTCTGAAGTAGCCTTAAAAATTAAACATCCTGTGCTTAATTCTTAAATGCATATATAGAGGTCCCAGGGTATCAAAGAATTATATATCTCTAAATATTGAATTTGACCCTTATGATATTTTACCTTCTTCTGTTCTCTGCTCTGCTCTGTATATTGGGCTGCATAAACTAGGCTTTTTTTGGTGAATGATAAAAATAACAACAACAAAAAACCTCTTCAAATTAACTGGAAAGGGCAGCCCTTATAAATGATTTTTAAGTCATTAATCTCAGTTGTTGTGACAAAAGGGTACAATAAATCACGCTACAGTGTGGACTGTAGCCCTTGCAGCATCGGCTTAGCATTACTTAGAGAAATGTCCCATTTTCTTTCTTTCTTTTGTAGGTTACCAATGGGACTTTCTGCTTAAAATTAGTTATTATAGAGGTAGAGCTATTGGGAAATCATGGGTTTGATGCAATTATAAATTTCATAATGCTGTACTGCCACATGCTGTTCCGATATGTGGAAGTGTATTGATTTAGACATGTTTTATGGTTGATGTTATGTGCCCTTAATCACCAAAAGCAATCCTATGTTTTATGAATTTACATCTAACAATTTTGGTAAAGAGAAGAAAATGTATATGTTTTGTTAGAGTAGATGATGTGGGGGAAAGAGAGTGAAAAGTATAGATAGGATTGGAGAAAAAGTGAGAGTTGTGGAAAAGAACAAGAAAAGCAGAATGTTAATGGGAGAGAGAAAAAAAGACAGAAATTACACTGTCAAAATGGATTAAAAAAATTTCTTTCAAATATTATTATTGACAAGTCCATCAATATTGCTTCTTTAGGGAAAGGATGTAACTAAGTGACTTCCCAAGCATGTCTTTAAGATGTCTTGACATTACATTCCATTTATCACTCAGATAAAGCATTTGATTTCATTTTACCAATACGTTAATGTTCCGGTATATAAATTATAAATTCAATTCATGTTCTTCTGAAGCAATAGGTAATTGAATAAAAGGCTTCAGTGAATAAAATTGAAGAGGGCAAGAGAAGTCACTTCAGCAAGTACTAGCGCACAAGTTCTGTGCACATACAGTCCAAGCCTACGCAATGGAAAATAGGGAAGCTCTTAGCTACTGTGGAGTGCTGTCTTCAAAATGTGTTCTCAAGATTGTTGAAGTGTTTCAAATAGTTATTCTGCTCTCGTATGTTGGTCTTCCTCAGATAAGATTCTGTGGTATATAGAAGGGAAGATTATTTTGTAGAAACCAGAACTATATATAACAGAATTAAAAGTTTTTGTTCTGGGGGGTTTTTGTCTGGTTTCCAGTTGAAAAGTGCTTATAACGTGATAAGTAATATATAGTGATGGTGAAAACTGATACCTGTTGGATATTGAAGGGAGCTGGGGACTCACTGAGCAGGACTACAGGAAGGAGATAATGTAATACTAGAGGCAATAGTCCTGAGAATAAAGCAGGTACAGTGTTATCTGGAAAAAAGAAGGGGGGTGGGTGATTTTTTGACCTGTGCCATGTATTTTCCCTACCACTGACGTTAAAACTTTCAGTTTCATTTTCACAGCTTCAGTATAACTTGAGACTCTCAAACTCTCTCACTTTGGCAGGAGATTGCTGAGTTTTTAAATATCAGGCTTGAGAAGCACTGAGCTGCCTCTCATGGCCAGGACAAATTGTCACAGTACACTTTCATCTGTCAGCCTGGCAACCTCACTACAGCTCCCCTTTCTGAGTCTATTTTAGACTTTTGAATAGAAACTTGATCTTCATGAAAAATGCCTTTTTACTATTTTAAGTTTTTACATGGGCTGAAGTTTTCCAAAGTTCTGGTTTAAATTTTAATTGAAATGAACAGTTGAAAAAAATATCATGTTTTCAGTTTGGATAGGAAAGATTTCCCCCTCCCCTACTTTTGGGGGCAAGAAGAAAAAAAGCAGGTAAGGGAAACAGTTAAATCATATAAATTTATATAGACTGTAGGGTTTGTTTTACCTTTTATTTACATTTTTAATGCCTGCCTTGCACATATTTGTGAAATTTCACCCTATGTAAAAAAGATGAGCAGGAGAAGGTCTATGCATAAGACAGGTCTATGCATCAAGTCTGATTTCAGGGCTTAGGCAGGATTTAGAAAAATATGTATATCTTGAGCTCTGGATTCTAGAGAAAATTTAATCCAACACGTAAGATTGCTTCTTTATTTTTCCTTTCCTTATTCACATATGCTAAGACACTGAAAGAACAGCCATATGCTCTAAGTTCACTTTAGCATTCAGCCATCTCTATACTGTATTAAATATATGAATTTGGGAGATCATTAGAATAATAATTGGCCATAATTTGTACCTTTTCTAGAATTCTGGTAGTAAGATAAGACAGAAATTCTGGAGAAATTGTTCTAATTTGAACTTGACTACTGTGTATCAGATATACTGTCAAGTTCTGAAATATTCACCCATTTTATTAACTTTAACAGTATATTGTGTCTGTGTTGCATAACAACATCTTCTAAGGACTGACAATACATTGTCAAAATATATTTTTAGATGTCCCTTTTGGGGCAGAGACAGAGCTGTAACTTTCTGGTATGTGGGATTATATTGCAGTTCTGTCATTCATAGCAACAAATATAAAGTCACAAGAAACATAGACGCTATGTCATTTGTTAACCTGTAAGAATGAACCTCTGCATAGAATGAAAATTTGTATGAAAAGGTTATACCTTGGACTTTAGTTTAAAAAAAAAAAAAAAAAGTATGTTTAAAAACTGTTTCAGTACTCTGTTAAAATAGGCGTGCAGCATTTTGGAATGTGTATTGGTACAAGTCCTATATAAAGTTTCAAATTTCAGTATCTGTTTCTGCTACCAAAATGCCTATTGCTAAAACGTATGAAGAAATGAGAACAAAAAAATATTGCTTTTACACAAATAAATTCAATGCTAACTACAGTTAGTAAGCCTCTTGCTGCTATAGGGCAGGTTTAGAAATATTAGGCTTCATATTCTGATTATTTTCATAAATCTATTCTGGGCAAAACTAGATGTGTTTGTTCAAAGTAGAATGTGTTTGAATCTTAGTATTTCCATATAAAGTAATTAAGCATGTAACACATTCACAGGTACATGCACCCAAAAAACCTGTTTCTCACTTGGTATTATGACTTATGAATTACATCAGAGGCAACACAGTACTTCAAAAGCTTTTAGTCCTAGTGTTGATATATTTTTCATATCCCAATGAAAGTGAAGTTAAATTGTGACTTGAAGAGCCTTTAAAACTGTAGTCCTTAAAATTTTATATTGCATTCTTGCAGTACGGTGCAAGATCATTCCTTTAATTCTGATACCATACCTGAGAAGCATTTGCTGGCTGCTAAACTGTACTGTATATCATGAACAAATAAATGCGTCAGTGTTGAGATCATTCTCTCCTTAGAGAAGCTGGTATTCTCCGTTACCTTCTATTCAGCTAACAGTATTGAGGAAAGCCAGTGACTCAGCACTGTTTGATTGCAACTGAAAATAGTATCCAATCTAAAATTTTTAGTTCTCCCATAAAAACCCAGGAAATGGGCTGGTCAGTTGCAGAAAGCAGAAGGACGTACTGCCTGACTGCGAAGAATCAGTTTTGGCTTACCCCTCTTCTGCCTTCCTCACACCACTGGCTTTCCCAATAAAAGTTACCAGATACAGATTTACTAGGAAGGCGGTTAAAACTTTACTTGAAAAACCTGGGGTTTGGATCTGTGTGTTCCTCCATCTTCCCAATATCCGCTTGCTGAAATTATTTAAGTGTGTGTTCCAGAAATCCTACGGGCTCAGGCACAGTGTTAACGTACTATTTATGGGATCTTTGCAAATACTAAGTAGAGGTGCTGTACCATGGTTTACATTCTGAAAGCAAGGCGGGGAAAAAAATAGAACTGATTTTAACTTTCAACAGTTCCTACCTCATTTCTCTTTGATATAATAAATCCTTGGTTGAACAACTCAATGCTCTCTTCTATTGATATAGCTGGCTTACTACTTTTTTGCTGCCTGGGAGTCACTTGGTCCTCCTCACTCTTTTTTGATTAGAATATAACCTTTCCCAGTTGCATCATTTATAGGGGAATAAACTCAACCAGCCACTTCTGGCTATCCTGAGCTCCCTAAGAATTTCCATTTCATGGTTGACTTAGTGCCATTCTTTCACATTTTCTCTCACTCATTGCCTCATTGGGCCCAAGACTCTGATCATGCTGTTCTATATACAAAAATGAAGTTGTGAAAACTTACAGCTGTTCAGTGATTCTACCCTTTTTAAAAGATGACATTTGTAATTACTTCTCAGCAGAGGATCTTTTGAAGTATCCAGAAGCTAGTAAGATACTGTAGCAGTGTATAAGATAGTGTAGCAGTAAGTATAGAAATGTCAGCTGAAAAATGTTTTTTGCAACCTTGATTTCTGTTTACTCAGTAGCGTGTCTGGTTGGCAAAACTGTACATCTATATTTATTTGCTATTCAGAACAATGAATCCTTATGTGTTGCCTATTACATTCTATATGAGCCTTTTAAGAGACACAGAAGTAGTCGCCTTAATGTTGGCACAAGTTTTTAGAAAATAGCACCAGTACAAAGTTCTGGTTGCCAGTCATAGCATTAGGTTCCTAACCAAAGGTGGTAATAATGAGCAAGCACTTGATTCAAGACAGATCCAAACCAATTTTTCTCTGAAGACTGACTAATAATTGAAGAAAGATTTTTATTTCAGGTAAGAAATAGCTGATGGGCTCAATTGTCCTAAAATGGATATCAGTAGTTTGAATCACCTTGTTCTTTTTGATTACAGGGGCAAAGTAAAGCCAGTCTGAATTGCCCTTAAATAGAGTGGCTAGAGCACTCATTTGCTAATGCTGGAAAATATCACCTGCTCACTATGTCTTGCTATACTTAAAGATTATACTTATGGCAGTGTCAGTAGAATATTTTTTCCCTACTTACCCTGTAACCTGCTATGTTATTTTGATGTCAGTGGGGCCTATGGTATCCCTTTTTCCCATTCTTCCCTGTACCATGGTGTTTCATATAGGTTGGTACACTTTTGTACTGGGCACTGCTCAAGAACTTAAATATTTATCTAAAGGTAACTTTTTTTCTTCATACAACCAACACTAAAAGCCAAATAGGTAACTAAAAGTAAAGAATGAAAAAGAAAAAGAAAGGAAAATCTAATGTCCATCTCTTAGATTCTTCCGTAGCCATATGGCAGAGAAGTTTTATTTAGACTTGAAAGAAAAGAGTAGGATTTTTTTTTTGCAAATGTATGTCCTAAACATACATAAAGAGCACTTTCTTGCATGACACTTCTTACCTGCTAGGTTTATTTATTAATAAATATTCAAGACGGCATGACATAGAACAGTGGCAAAAATGGATGCCTTTATACTCTCTGCATGACATAGCACGGAAGTGATTTTACAGATCTTACAAAGTGAGAACCAGTGCAACTGAAGGGGTACCAAGGTCAAAGCATTGAGTGATCGTCATGGTTACATTTCCTATTTATATGTATATTGGAGTAAAAAGTTCTGGATGTCAGTATTTATAAAGGAAGAAACGTTATGCTGCAGGATGGAGGTGGAGCAGGA
>NW_009260182.1:763729-765496 GCF_000687185.1 Egretta garzetta | reverse complement strand
GTGAAAAGATCACAGCAGAGAGCCCTATGACGTATAAACACTTGTCATCCTTAAGTGGAAAAAGTGCTCTGGAATCGAAGGGGTATTCCTTATGGAGTTGTGTTGGGCAATACAGAGGTGCTAGTTATTGGAGATGTAGTGCAGCATGGGGATGCCAGTTGTGGAGTATGCTACATGCAGAGGTAATGCAGAAGTCTATGAAGATTATGAATAAAAAGAAAGCATTGTATGATATAGGGACCTATTTCAGGGGAGTCTGGTGAATAACAGGTGTGTATGTGTGGGTACAGAGAGGTGACATGCCGTTGAGTGTGACTTGGCAAAAATTTTTGGAAGTGTAGTTCAGTCCTCAGCAAGCTTAAGCATTATCGAGATCACAGAACTTTGAAACCAGAACTGTGGAGACCACACTTCTCCATTCTGTGAGATAGTTGCCACTGTTTCAATAAGTATTTTGCTTCCTTAAATTTGTCTGAAATAGTAAACGTAGAATGGAAAAATACCAACCGGTAGCATTATTTGCCTCTCTGTGTAATAAAAGTCAATGTATGTTTGGCTTCAATAGCATTTTGTCTTTGTCCTCTAGTCTTTCTTTCTGTTTCATGATACCTCAGATTATAGTTCTAGTTTCTAGATACTTAATATGGTATATAAATAACTTGCTGGAGTAACTGGAAAAAGTCACTAACAGCCTTTAAAAATAGAAATAACAAAACCAGCAAGGCTGTATACCAATAGTCCTAAAATGAATAGAGCTTTGAGTGCTTTTTTAATATTTAAAAAGCCATTTTGACGTATCTTATTAGGCTGACCTAGAACAGCTTATTTGTACAGATTCCTCATTAATAATTAATTCATCCTGGGAAGAAATAAAAAACGAACTAAAATGCACAAAGAACTTAAAATCTTCATTCTGCTGATAAACTTATAGGCCAAGGTTCTGATTTCCATATGACCGTCATGTTCTGCTGTCAGCAATTACATTAAATTTAATAGATATTTTTGTGATGTAAAGTGTCGGTGGTGGTAAATAGAACAGATCTAGGTTTAAAAGTAATTCTGATGGCTGTATCATTGGGTGATATAATAAACTAATAGGCCTCAGTTTAAAAGTAAATGTGAATCATGTGCAGTACACTCAACAAACAATAATATTTGTTGTGTTTTTCTGTATTACTTACATTACAGCAGTGCATAAAGTCACCATCCAAACCAGTGCATTAAGTACAGGAAGAGACAATATCCACTTCAAGGAATTTGTAATCTATATAAAGTCAAAGAGGTAAAAAGATGCAGAAATACAGTGAATTCACTTGGCAATATGCAACAGATCAGTATTAGAGCTGAAAGAAGAGCTTTAGTTTTTTCCACTGTTCCTTTAAATTAAACTAGGCAACATTGAGAGACATGACCTTGCTGTAAGACACTAGAGCAACCCATCTTTTATTTGGGTTTTTGGGGGGTTGTTTTTTCATGCTAACAATAAGAGAGGATTGCATATAGTATATTCTCTCATGGAAAAAGGAACCAACCTCTAATCTTTCACTCATCAGAAAGCATTTAAACAAACCAAAATAGTGTTGATTTGAAGGAATCGTGTATTGGATGAGATTTTCAAATGGCATTGGTTTTGTTAAATATGTTTAAATATTATGCTTGCTCTTCCTGATGTCAATTTCTGCTTCTCCTTAGCACCTTCTCAATTAATCTTCAATCTGCTGAAAGCTCCTAAAACAGACTAGAGGAAGTTCAACACCATTTAAAAAA
>NW_009260182.1:735843-763712 GCF_000687185.1 Egretta garzetta | reverse complement strand
ATACAGAGGTGCTAGTTATTGGAGATGTAGTGCAGCATGGGGATGCCAGTTGTGGAGTATGCTACATGCAGAGGTAATGCAGAAGTCTATGAAGATTATGAATAAAAAGAAAGCATTGTATGATATAGGGACCTATTTCAGGGGAGTCTGGTGAATAACAGGTGTGTATGTGTGGGTACAGAGAGGTGACATGCCGTTGAGTGTGACTTGGCAAAAATTTTTGGAAGTGTAGTTCAGTCCTCAGCAAGCTTAAGCATTATCGAGATCACAGAACTTTGAAACCAGAACTGTGGAGACCACACTTCTCCATTCTGTGAGATAGTTGCCACTGTTTCAATAAGTATTTTGCTTCCTTAAATTTGTCTGAAATAGTAAACGTAGAATGGAAAAATACCAACCGGTAGCATTATTTGCCTCTCTGTGTAATAAAAGTCAATGTATGTTTGGCTTCAATAGCATTTTGTCTTTGTCCTCTAGTCTTTCTTTCTGTTTCATGATACCTCAGATTATAGTTCTAGTTTCTAGATACTTAATATGGTATATAAATAACTTGCTGGAGTAACTGGAAAAAGTCACTAACAGCCTTTAAAAATAGAAATAACAACAAAACCAGCAAGGCTGTATACCAATAGTCCTAAAATGAATAGAGCTTTGAGTGCTTTTTTAATATTTAAAAAGCCATTTTGACGTATCTTATTAGGCTGACCTAGAACAGCTTATTTGTACAGATTCCTCATTAATAATTAATTCATCCTGGGAAGAAATAAAAAATGAACTAAAATGCACAAAGAACTTAAAATCTTCATTCTGCTGATAAACTTATAGGCCAAGGTTCTGATTTCCATATGACCGTCATGTTCTGCTGTCAGCAATTACATTAAATTTAATAGATATTTTTGTGATGTAAAGTGTCGGTGGTGGTAAATAGAACAGATCTAGGTTTAAAAGCAATTCTGATGGCTGTATCATTGGGTGATATAATAAACTAATAGGCCTCAGTTTAAAAGTAAATGTGAATCATGTGCAGTACACTCAACAAACAATAATATTTGTTGTGTTTTTCTGTATTACTTACATTACAGCAGTGCATAAAGTCACCATCCAAACCAGTGCATTAAGTACAGGAAGAGACAATATCCACTTCAAGGAATTTGTAATCTATATAAAGTCAAAGAGGTAAAAAGATGCAGAAATACAGTGAATTCACTTGGCAATATGCAACAGATCAGTATTAGAGCTGAAAGAAGAGCTTTAGTTTTTTCCACTGTTCCTTTAAATTAAACTAGGCAACATTGAGAGACATGACCTTGCTGTAAGACACTAGAGCAACCCATCTTTTATTTGGGTTTTTGGGGGGTTGTTTTTTCATGCTAACAATAAGAGAGGATTGCATATAGTATATTCTCTCATGGAAAAAGGAACCAACCTCTAATCTTTCACTCATCAGAAAGCATTTAAACAAACCAAAATAGTGTTGATTTGAAGGAATCGTGTATTGGATGAGATTTTCAAATGGCATTGGTTTTGTTAAATATGTTTAAATATTATGCTTGCTCTTCCTGATGTCAATTTCTGCTTCTCCTTAGCACCTTCTCAATTAATCTTCAATCTGCTGAAAGCTCCTAAAACAGACTAGAGGAAGTTCAACACCATTTAAAAAAAAAAAAAAAAAAAAAAAAGACAGGTGGACAAACACTAGCCATTTACCCAAGTAAATCGAGAATCACTTCATTGAAATACTTGAAATGTGTTCCATAAATAGCCGAAGCACTTAGCCCTTGATGTTTGAGTGGTTATTGAGTATTTTGTAGGAATGGCTAGAGATTTCCTGGTAAATATGAAGAGGGCAGGTTTTGCAGTGTATCCCTGGAGACAAGTATAGAGAAATTAGGACTTATGTTCTGTTGATTGTTTACACTTTTTTGTTCATAGTTTATTGTATACTCATAGATTCATATTTCATGTATATTTTATTATATATATTATATATTATATAGATGTCTGAACAATCACAAAAGGTAAATATTCAGCAAGTTTTTTATATATAATTTTCACAAAACATCATGCAGTCCACTTGTACAAAAAATGTTCAACAGTACTTTGCTTTCCTTCTTTTGTGGTTGTCTAGTGATGAACAGAAACTGGCTGTGCTCTGTTTTGTGCACGTTCAGATGTCACTATAGATATAATGGATCTCAGCTACACTTTGTTTTTTCCCCTTGTAGGAGCGCTATTCAGTAATGCTAACATCTTTTTATAGGATGCTCATATGCCCACTAAACACTAATCAGAGGTCATGTGTCATCTGTTTTCTGACTCCTTAGATTTCTGTCATCTGACTTAAGATTCTCTGCTAATGTTAGAGGATGTAGTAAAAAATGCAGAATTACTGTAAGGCATGTCTGTACTTGTTTCTAATAATTTCTGGTATATTGTTGATATAAGTGTTGTTTGTAACACCAGTTGCACTGCTGCCAATCCTGCTGTGGAAATGAGATACCATCCCCAGAGGGGGGCCGTGAACTACCAAGTAAACAAACAAAAAAACTTGCAGTAGAGAATGAAATGTAAATGAGAATATACTGTCTTTGACCATTTCAGTTTACCTAGTCATTTTAGCACATACATTTCCACATCTCAGGATACCCATAAAATGAAATAATATTATGTAACTGCAAAAAATTTTAATTTATGAGCCTAGGATGGGTCAATAGCAAGAACATATGAAAATATTAGAGCTGCACAGTTTTATTTACCAATATCTGGAAAAGAAAATAGAATTTGCATGAAAGACTGAAAAAACCAAAATCTTAAAGGTTTAATGTTGGAGAATTACAAGGACTTGCATCATGTTCCAGATTTATTTTGTACTGTTAATTCCTCATTCCTAGTCCATCATTTCTACCACTGTTATCTATCTTCAGGAAACGGAAACATTTGCTTATTTTTCCATCAAAAATTAAACTGCACTGGTTTTGGTATGAAAAGCCATAATTCTTTGTTTCTCAAATTATGCAATGTTCTGTTCCCTGAATGCATCACCAAACCCAATCTCAGCATCAGCAAATCATCTTTTCCCCTTAATGTGAGGAATAAAATGTGAGACCATCACCATATAAACCTACTGAATTAGCAGATGTAACTGAAAAGGATACTAGTTTCCATTGTACAAGTACAGGAGTTTCTGAAGGCAGAAAACTGTTTTCTCTCCTACTTGTGTCTGTAACAAAATAAAGAAACCAGAAAACTACCAGAAAAGTGCAGATGTTACCTCTGAAAAGGAGAAAGTGTGCAAGTGTAAAACTTAGTGCTTTTTATAATTTTCAGATGATGTTCGTGACGGTTGAACTTCATCGATCATTACTACAATAGGTGTGTGCTGATGTGTGGGAAGAACTTTGTTGCTGCACAAGCTCTCTTGCAGTGGACTTTTTTCCAAGTGTCATTTAGCTTGTCTGGTCATATGTGTACAGTGTCTTTAGTAAATGGGAGAGGTACCACTCTGTGGGTAAAAGAAACAAACAAAAAGAACAAAATTAGGAGTATTTTCACAGCTGCTGGTTTGTTTTTATCATCTGAGCTGAGAAGAATTCAGAGGAAGTGAAAAAAGGACTAGAAGCTCTTCCATTTTTCTGATAAGCTGAGACATTCTCAATAACAAATACTCCTGTGACATACACTGTGCTTGTATTTGTAATTACCTATGTATCTTTCCAGTGCTGAAGTAAATAATTTAATTCAAGGATGTCCCTCTAACCTAAATACTGGGGGATGTTGGTGGTGCTTGACTTGTCATGCTTTTCCCCTTTTTCTGGAATGAGATACATACTGGATGATCTCTGCAAGACAGCAAAGTTAATCAATGCACTTTTCTGTGAGAATCTCTCAGCAGGCTGGCAGTAGAGCAGACCCAATAGTTCAATAAGCACAGTCCCAAAAGGACTGGGAGTATGGGCATAGTTGCTGGAGAGCTCTGGTAGCACAGAGAAATACAAATAAAATCTGAAAGCCCTCCCAGCTCCTTTCTTTCTTTTTTTTTTTTTCTTTTCTTCCAGAAAAGAATATTTTGCAACTGATGCCTTTATTATCCCCTAGTTTACTTTATCAGACACCAGATAAATCAACTGGAATAACAAGTATCACTAATGTCTTGTAATTATGTTAGAGAACACTGAATTTAAAATACATTTGGACTAAGCATGTGTAGAAACTAGGTCTTTCTGGATTTTTGAAGTCTTAAATGACTACCAGTCACTCAGGAGTAATTTCTTTTAATGCCTGTATTTATAGATGGCTGAATTGAAATGTTATGTCTGAGGTCCTGAAGTTGCTACATCTAGTCAGCATCAGCTAATTATTTTCAGTACTTTAAAAACAGGCAGAAAAGATGCATTCTTCAAAAGCTACTAATGCATAAGTGTGTACTAATTTGACAACTGGTCTTTTACGTAACTTTCAGAATGTTACTGCATTACTCTCAGGGTGAACACTGAAGGAAAATTAATATAATGATTGGCATATGCCTGATTCGCATTTCATTATTTCACTGTCATCAAAAATGAAGCTTATGCTTCTATAAGTGGTATAGAAGAGGCCTTGCACCATGTGATAATATCTAATAGAGAGCAGGATCTATATCTAATGTAGAACAGATTTTCCATTGAGTGAAAAAACTCACTCTCTCGATCGGCCCATTTGGAAAGTGAAAATACGCCACTTAGTAAAGTGTTTTTGAGATTACTGATGTTCTGACCTGAGTGTTTTGTGGTTACATATTGCTCGTTCGGTTGGTTAGACATAAGAAATAGCAGAGGTGATGTAGCATGTAATGTTCTTAGGCATGTGCAATAATTGCCTCTAGTTGATGTAATGAAAACTGGTGTGTTGCCAAGACTTCTGTAGTAGTAGATAAGTTTGTTGTCAGAAAAGCAGGGACTCTGAAACAGCATTAACAGTAATTTAAAGGGAAAGGCTTCATGGTGTGTGAAACCTTCATTCTAAAGAGTCTATTGAAGATTTCTGAATCTGTGAGATTAATCTATGATGGACTAAAGAAACTGCAAAGAAAGGGATTTAAGTCTCAGCTCAAATAAAGCATCTTCTGTAGGCACCTGGCAGATAAACTCAGCTGGAATGTTGATTAGTCTCACAGTCAACCAGCATGAGAGCTCCTGACTAGTGAACTATGAAACTATGCAAGAAAAGAGATAGAAGACTGATGGCAATTTAAATTTTAGGTGAGGGGAAAAAAAAACCATCCTTTTTTCTGTGTTGAGAATCAAGGCAGAAATGAGACTTTAGCCTCTGAATCTCAAAGCAGTGTCAGATGTGCACTCTATTTACACTGCAATATGTGCACATTATCACTGATAGCAAAGTAAAACAAAGTCATATATTTTAGGGGAGTAACATAGCATGTAAACAGAGAGCAGACTTGAAGCTCGGAATTGAAATGTGCCCTCTATAGACAAACTCTACACAGATGGACATTCAACCTGATGATGTGATGTGATTCTTCTGACCTTAATGTCTATTTGCCAAATGCCTAAAGGTATTTTGAAACTTAAACCCATGTGAATGGGATTTTTTAATAAGGACCGTGCCTATTAGTAATTTTTGTCAAGATGGGGCTGAATGTCATTGCTGCACTTCATAATATTCTACTGAAAAGACCTTGCATTCTGCTACTAGTTTGAAAATATAGGGATGCACTCTACTCAAAGAACATCTTGATTCTGTGGGTTTGTAACACATAAAATGACTTTTGATGCTTTTCCACTTGCAGTAAAGAAAGGAGAAAAGTTGGTGGGTTTACACCAAGTAATAGTTGGAACAGTATTAAGTTCTTATACCTAGAGCTTAAAATTTATAGAACCTAGGTAGTTAAATAAATGGAAACTATCATGTGCAGGTCTTCCAGTAGGAATGGACAAAAACATCAAACAAACAATAGATTCTTTCAGCTTTTCTTTTCACAGTTGAAAGTGTTAATGTATATGTCAACTGACCCACAATTTTTTTTTTTCTTGTTCATCTCTTGATGACTTCTACTACTAAACATTTGCTAAAGGTACGTATCCTGGTGAAAATTATTCAGACCTAACCTGTTTTTATACATCCAAAATGATTCTAAACAAGCAAACTTGCTGTCTGTTGCCATTGTTATTTTCCAAGTGTTTCCTTGTTTTGAGTGTCTTCCCCCATGCGAAGGTAATAAGATGTGCGTTGTCACTGAACAGTCCTATCTCTTTTGCCCAACACTTCTCTCAGAATATAGCCCATCAAATGGACAAAAAAGCAAAACAGTTAGTAGTTTAATCATTCAGCTAAGATACATCCAAATCTAGCAACAAAAACTCAGACTATATGAAAGAGAAGGAATACCAGATTGCCTCACAAACCAAAAGGCATGGGCAAGTAATTCAGGTCATTTAATACAGCTGTGAAGGTTAAAGCTACTTTTAGATATGCTGTCCTGAAGTATTACATATTAGTGGAACAGTGCAACATCAGTTTTTAAGTTTAAAAATGGGAAAAATAAGGATGATTCTTCTTAGCCTTCCATTGCCTTTAAAAGATTCCTTAAAATCTTTTAAGCTGTAATCTTTCTTTTTAAACTCCACTATATATGTAACACAGATTTGTTCTGGTTTCTGCTGGGACAGAGTTAATTTTCTTCCTAGTAGCTGGTATAGTGTTGTGTTTTGGATTTAGTACTAGAAGAATGTTGATAACACACTGATGTTTTAGTTGTTGCTGGGTAGTGCTTAGACTGGCCAAGGACTTCTCAGCTCTCAGCTCTGCCAGGGGCACAAGAAGCTGGGAGGGGACACAGCCAGGACAGCTGACCCAAACTGACCAAAGGGCTATTCCACACCATATGACATCATGCTCGGTATATAAAGCTGGGGGAAGAAGGAGGAAGCAGGGGAGGTTTGGAGTGATGGCGTCTGTCTTCCCAAGTCACTGTTACGTGTGATGGAGCCCTGCTTTCCTGGAGATGGCTGAGCACCTGCCTGCCCATGGGAAGTGGTGAATGAATTCCTTGCTTTGCTTTACTTGCATGCGCAGCTTTTGCTCTCCCTATTGACCTGTCTTTATCTCAATCCACGAGTTTTCTCACTTTTACTCTTCTGATTCTCTCTCCCATCCCGTTGGGAGGGGGTGGGGGGCGGGTGTGAGCGAGTGGCTGCATGGTGCTTAGTTTCCAGCCAGGGTTAAACCACAACAAGATTTATTTCTCTAATGTGACACTTGTCATAAGTAAAAGCATCTGATAGTTTTGCATGATTTGATGTATCAATGAATCCACAGATCTATATTCTGAAGTTTAACGGCAATGAAGAACATTTAAAAAACAAAATAAAATGAAAAGTTAGTAGGGAGTGGTAACAGATTTTGTTCAGAAAAAATGCATCACACCCCAGTCTTCACTGGGAAAACCCCCCTATTTATGCTAGATTCTGTTTCAAAATAAAAGATAGCAGTGGCTTGTATATGGTTTCAGAATGATAATTCAGAAGAAATATGATCATTACTTTATTATAATTCCTGTAGCGTTCCATGTCAATAAAGAGGTTGTTGATTTGTCTATGTTGTTGATTTATCTATTTGTCTAGCAGCTCAGTAAGTAAGCTTTTTAATTACCTTTGCACATATAAGTGTAATTGTAACAACAATCAAAGCATGACATGCAGTCTGACATAGACTTTTTTTCTTTCATATCTGATATGGCACTTATGTGAAAAACAGTTTGGGTTTTTTTTTCTTTTTTTAATTTATATTTTTTTAATACCCATGAAATGAGCATAAACCCATGATAAGTTAGGCATAGCCGAGTAGAAAGATAACTAAGGAGACTAAAGGAACATCTCAAAAGTGGAATTTGATGTGATTTTCAGGTATCGTGGGAAGGGGGTTTTGCTCTATGGGTAGGACATGGGGCTAAATTTATCACTTATCAGCTTCTGCTCAATAGCCGTCTGTTCAGACCTTCTTACTCTACAATGCCACCAAATTGAGTGGGAGTTATGTTCTCTCTCTTTCACTGAGGAGTGAAGAATTTCAATTCACCTTGTACTTGCTGCAAGGTAAGAAAACGTGCAAACACAATTGCCATGGAGCTTTCAAGTATTCAGTAACTTATACTTTATAAATTGTTTTTCTATAATTTCAGAACAAGCTTGTTAAGTGAGGCCTAATCAGCAGTAGTTTAAGACAGGCTTTAAGCAATAGATGTTTCAATTTTCTGTAGACCTTTATGTCATGCTAGGAAACCTAAGTCTAGACATGACTGTAGAAAATTATTTAGAGATTTATTCAGAAAGTGATATTCAGATATCATTGTAATATTTAGCAGTAAAGAGTGTCATTTTTACAGCAAACAATTGCATTATATATTAAGGAAGCATACGGTGACAAGGTTTTTTCTATTGAACAGAGATTCAGCAGACAATCAGTGATTATCATTACAATAGTACTTCTGTAGAAAGGCATACCAAAATGTGCCAGGAAGGAAAATAAAACAATTCTATAGTAGCTGTTATTTTTCCCCCCTCCTTAAATGTTAACAGCTGTTTCTTCCTGTAAATTTCTAGATGAAACCATACCATATACAAAAGCATAGGTCTCTAACATGTTCTTATATAGAACCAGCTAACATTGTTATGCTAGAGACATTTATTTCTAACCATTTAAACTACAAAACATAATCTATTGGTCACTTCAAGGCATGGAAACTCCTATGTTATTTGCAAATGAAGTTCTGCTGGTTTTATCTCACCAAATATTTGTTTACAATATCCTTACTCATTTTGAACTGTCTTCCTTTTACTTTAGATAATGTGCACAACATGCATTAAGGCTTTTTTCCTATTGCCTTTTTTATGACTTCAAAAGATGCTACTTATTTTTCAGAAACACTTTGATTCCATCAACTTATAGTGTACTTCTTGGACATTAAGAGTGCATATAAGTGTATCATGTTTAAGTACAGTCCACTGGAGAACATTTTCTTTTAGTGTTCAGATTTGTTTGCTATTTACTTTGGGTTTCCAGATTTGCAGTACTCCTTCTGGATACCGAATTGGTTTTACATATAGACTTGCAATTACTTTTCCTACTTTGCATAGTGTTTCATTGCCTGCAGCAATATCAGAATGGATTGTTAGGTGTTCCTGATAAAGGTGTATATGAGAACTAAAAACAGGGCTTGAAACAACGTGGTTGACATTTTGACAATAAGATGTTTGCACTGTCGTATGTTTTGATAACACTATTCCAATGTTTAAATGTCTCTGTCCCTGAAACTTGAACTGTCCTGTATGTTTACTGTAGATAAACCATAAGCTACATTTTGGGGTACCAGAATATGAAGGAAAGGCCTGTGGGTCACAACAAGGAGCATGAAAGTCAGTCTGTCACTCATATCACTGGACTTAAGACTTAGATATGCATATGATAAAAGAAGGCAAATGATGTTTTGGGATGGGAGGAATGGTTATTGCAGAGTACTGCTGTGTATCTAGAGCAACACCTGCTGTTGGGTTCTCCTTCTGCCCACTTGCAACAATAAAATAACAAGAGGATTTGGAAGCATGCAAAAAGAAATGGCTCCTTGTGATCTCGATCCTTAGGTAAAGCAAGCTGGCTTTTCCCAAGAACTGTTCATTTTTCATATCTTTCTGAAAAGTTCTGAAATTAAGGCCAAAAACTTGTCCCATGATTTAAAAATTTGGGCATGGAGTACATAAAAAAATTAGAAATGTAAAGACATTCATAAATAAATTATAGGTACTTGAAACACTAGGAAGGTTTTATCCCTCTTAAATTTCCACTGAGAAGATATAAATAGGTCTGGGATTAATATGTCCCTTTTAATGATCTTGATTTAGTTGTAGAGTTGCCATGAATGGGCATGTAGGCCAGGCTATTTTCTTCCAGAAAGTCAGGAAGATTGAGTGTATGCCAATCTAGAGTGATTTAGAATGAATAATTAAAAAAAAAAATAATTGAAAATTCTCAGACTGGTATTAAGAAAGTATGTTTAAAACTGTGTTAGTTGACCTAGGCTACAAGCAAAAGAAGTTATACATTGTTCATGCAAATATATATATATATATATATTTTAGGCTCTTATTAGCATATTAGGAATATTAACATTTATCCTAATTTTACTACTGAGACCAAGTCATAACACCAGTTACTTATGTTTGAGAGATTAGGGACTGACAGATTGTTCTGCTTTTTATAGGTAGGACTTTGGGCTGGCTGTTTTCCTTTTGGGAGAGCACAGTTCTGACAGGGGAGATAAAAAGAAAAGGTGAAATTGTAGTGAAGACAAAAAAATTATGTGTGACATTGAAATGGAATAGGATTCATAACACAAAGGCAAGATTCAAGGTATAAAATTTGTTAAAAATAAGGATGATGATTGGGTCAGCATACAAGGAACAGAGGTGTAAGACTTGCATTGCAAAAATAATTTTAAGAAAACATAACAGAAACAAGAAAATAGAAACAAAGGGAATATCTGTGTAGCTGAGAGATCCCCTGAATATTCTTACTAGTTAGGCTATATTCAAAAGTCTAACAAACTAAGTTTTCAAGCAAACATTTAAACAAATTCTTGGCAAAAATGATACTTTTTTTTTTTTTACTAGCTCTTATTTTTAGTATTATTTTTGAAAACTGTACTTGCTGCCATTCTGTCTCACTGTAAAAAAGTTATAGTTCTGTTTGCTGCCTTTCAGAATGCATGTGTTGCTCCTTGTTCCCAGTGCAAAGCACATGAAGTTTATTCCAGTTGAAGTGGGTATTCAGGAAAGGTCTTCTAAAACAAACTAACATCTGTACTGGTAAAATAACAGATGGTTCTTATCTGGCTCCATGTTTGTAGAGAGGATCTGGTGGAAGGGAACATTCCTCTTGGCAGTCTTTGATCTTAATACCTAGTGTAAACCAGTACAACAGGGAGCATGTATCTGTCCGTAGTGACTCTCTGACAAGCGGATGTGTATGAAACCTGCCTGGACAAAAATGGTGAAGAGAGAGTACAGTCCCACATTCTGATTTAAATTTTGCTGGTGGTTTTTTTTTGGGGGGGTGGGGGTGGGGGGGTTGGTTGGGTTTTTTTTGTCACTGAAGTCGTGCTCATTTGTAATTGAGAAATGTTTTCCTTCTCCACCTATGCACACTAGTTTTTAGGTATCTTACACGAATTTGTCTACACTTTAATTATTAAATTACAAAGTTCTATGTATTGTCGTCTTTACTGTAAATGTGAGGATATGAAATATGTGGAGTATCACACACGTTAAGGTATTTAACATCTCACTGCTATTTAACATCATTTAACGCACAGCATTTAACATCTCACTGCTTCTGTTCAAAACCATTATTTTATTTTTCTTATTTCTACCGTGGCTGTTCTCTTGATCATTCTCTCTCAGAAAGTAGTCTCCCACCTGTGACCATTGCTAGCAAATCAGGTTTAAAACTGGGACAGAATTAGTCCTTAGAATACTCTGCTAGTTTCCTTTTAATAAGGATACATAACCAGTGGTAACTAGCCAGGTAATACTGATCTGTATAAGGTCATTAAAAGGTTATCAAACCAGCTTGTATCTGATTTGAATCAATGCCTTATCTAAAAAGGGAATTTTAGCTTTTACCCATATTTTCCAGGAAATTCAGCTTATTCTGAAGTGTTCTTAGGACAATTAAGCATACTTCAGTGTGCACTCTGTTCACCTTTGTTTTCTTCATTGCCATTAATTATCTACAAAATTTAAACATCTGTCAAAGCAAGAATATATGTGATTGTAGTTTAGTGCTGTTCTATAAATACTTAACATTCTTTGGGACTTCATAATTTTTTTCTCTCATTTTTCTTTTCATCATTGTGCTCAATGGAAATTCTTAAAAATCAAAAATGGTTTAGAAAAATGAAAATAATTCACACATGTGGCAGATGTTACAAAGATGCAATGACCATGCAGAAATTCAGAAAGCTTCAAAAGATTTTAGTCCTTTCATGACTTTCCAGGGGCGGGAGGAGGCTAAATATAGTTTGTGGAGGTGGTTAATAATAATTGCCATATCAGAATGTATTGAAGTGAGGAGCAGAGAAGATTGTATTAAACATGTAAATATGCTAAAGCTGCTCATGCACTAGAATCTTCTGTGAAGAACGAAGTGTAATTTATCTGAGCTTTACAAATACTCATTACAAAACATTTGTGTCAAAAAGTGCCATGTCTTGGTGGGGGCTTTGCCTTATCGTAATAGTCTTTTTTCTTTTTTTTTTCTTTTTTTTTTTTTTTAAACAAGATTTTAATAATATCTCTAAAAATGCATTAAAAAAAGTAATTATTCAAACCATTCAATTTTGGGAACCTTTCTCAAGATAATTGAATCATTCACTACAAAATACTTCATCTAACTCTGCCACTACATAAATCTCCAAATATTTCAATCCCTTTAGGGTCCAGTGCAATTGGAAATTACTTATTATACTGTAGCAGAGTACAAAATTCAATGGCAAGTCATCACTTTGTGGTGGGGTTTTTTTTGACCATTTGACTTTTCATATGTCTACATTCATAAATGAAATACCTTGGAACTGAGAAAGACTTAAGCAACGTCATACTTTAAAACTGCTAGATATGCAACCGATCATTAATGTTACTTTTTATCTTGGAAGTACTGGAAATTTTTTCTCTGCTTAAAGATAATCAGCTCAGTTCAAAATAAGGGAGTGCCTGTGGCTCACTGGACTGCTCAAAGGCACTGCGATACTTGCCCACTTGGGAATATAGACATATGCACTTGTGGCTGAGTTTGAAAACTAATCTGTTCAGATTTTCCTGCTGTGTTTTTGAGATATCACATAACAAAGGTCTCACTGGGATAAAGAAAAGGAGATGTCTCTGTGGGAGAATAATGGCTTCTATAACCTTGATCTGCTTTGTGCTTACCATAAGGCAAATCCAAATTTGTCCCTGCAAATTGCATTTAATTTCAGGTTCATGGAGGACTGTATTTTCAGCTGTATTTCCCCATGATCTTCTCCCTTTTTTGTTCCACTGTATTTTGTTGTAATGTATTTCTAGATGAAGAGAAATTGAATTATTTTAATGGAATTTGAACCTGGCTACATCAGCAGAATTTATGGGCACTGCAGTTATGAAACTTGCACCAAAGCAAAGAAGCTCCTCAGGCGTGATTGAATATGCTCATATGTATTGAAGGTTGGATAGCTAGGGCATCAAAGCAGAGACACACATGCACATTTGGTAAACTGGCCTTTATAAAATGATATCAAAGTATTTGTCCTGGAGGGGCTACTAAGTCTGGGTTAAATGACAAACGTTTATAACTTGTTTTCAAAAAAAAAGTCAGCTCGCTTATACAGAGCTGAAAATACAGAAACATTTGGTAATTAGTGACACATAAGAGGTAAAACTGAATAAGAAGGGAGAGAAGTTTCTAAAACTCCCTTTTCCATGTTTTGCTCAAGGGTGGTATACCAGACTAAAAATAAGTCTAATTTATTAATTAACTTATTACTGTGTCTCTCATTCCTATATGGTGTTACTTGAAAAGTAGGAAGCATGCCCCACTATCTAGAAGCTACAGGAAAAACATGCTTGCCAAAAAGATAAATATGTCTTAAGAGGCAGTAGTGATATTGCCAAAAAGAAAGAATTATTTGAAATAGCTACTGCTGTGAATTTAAGCTTAGAGAAGCTATATTGAATGTTGAAAGATCACTGATAGGATGAATTCCCCAGGAAAAGCTATAAAGATCCAGACAAAAGCAATATATGCTAGTGGGATCTGTGCTTAAGGATCAAATTGACTTAGGGGAGCCCAATGGTGAAACTACAGAGGTTCATAAAATGCTTGTATTCAAGAGACCCCTATCACTGCTTTCCTGAGAGACTTGGTGACCATGGGTTGCAAACAAATGCAAGGGAGAGACACTAATGTGAACAGAAACCATAAAATACACTGGTATGCTTGAGTTGGTTTTGGTCTTTCGTATACCTCCCTGTAAGTTCTTGCAGGAGCAGAGTTAGAAGCAATCAGACACCTAGAAATTTCTTCTGCAAAATAACAATGGTTACTCAGAACTATATATTGTTCTTTCTGTCTGTCTTTGATCCATTTTTCTTTCTTTTCTTCTGTGTTAGGCTGCTGAATAATCTCCCGTGACTGCCTGTGATCTGTTGTGAGGGCATGTGGTTTAGATCAGTTTGTAGGTTTCAGTCTCTGTTGCCTGAGTCTGCTTTTCAAAGCCACAAGAACAAGATGGGTAATATTTTCTATAATGTTTAATTCAGAACAAAACCAAAAGGCAGGATAAACTTAAAATCCTTATAATATGAAGGACTATAAAATCTATACAATGTGAAGGTAAACCTACAAATCTGTCTAAAAATCTTTGCTTCTAAATATAAGGTAGGAGGAATGATGGAGGATGTAATATTTGTACATCTGTCTGTCGCATAGGTAGACTGTAAGACCATGACATTTGTTCTTGGTTTTACCGGAGTCTTGCTGCCTGACCTTGTGCAAGCTACTTCATGATTCTGTGTCTCAGCTTCTCCCACCTGTCAAATGTCGCTTATAAAACACTTTGAGATGCTGTAGTGAATAATGTCATAGGAATTAATAAGCCTCAATCCAGAGAAAATAAGAGGCATATAAACTTTGAAAGTAAATGCCATGCTGAAATAGTGTACGTGTGTGATAATAGTCCTACACACTAGGACAGATAATGTGTAGCTCGTATTACACATATACATAAGAAAACAGAAGTCTATTTTATAACTTCAACTACACATTTTCAGATTACTTGAAATTTTAGGTTTTTAAAGCAGTGCTCGACGAAATATTTGTTTGCTAAAATATTTAACTTTCTGTTGATATTTTCCAGAGTGTTCATTATGCACTTTTGCTAATAACTTTCTCCTTTTAATTTTTTTTTTTAAAATATATACCTTATGGTATGGTTTGAAAATTAAGGAACTCTTCTTTTGTCTATTTTGAGATGGCTGTTGGGCTGCAGAAAAGCTGTGAAAAGATTAACCCAGTGTATCTTTTCTCACATTATCATTTTCTGATATTTTTGTGTTAGCGGAAAAAGTTAAACTAGGAACAGAATCCACTTTATGTCATAATGTTGTCCAAGTGCTTGACCATTCCTCTTAGCTCAGGCTGAGTTGGAAACATTAAATACTTGAATAATATAGCTGATTATGGGCCAGACTTTTGCCACCATTACACTGTGAAACACCTTCCCAGTAGAAGATGTATTGAATTCAGTCAAGTTACTCAAGGACTATAGAATTGCCACAATTTTCTCTTTTACTTTGAGTCTGAGCTGGAGCAGAAATTTCTCATTCCTTCTGTTTAGATACTGAGGAAATATTTCCTGATGCCAATCTTTTTTATTATCATTATTATAATTCTTCCAATATTTCTGTAACTTAGTATTCAATTTCTTTTGACTTGTAATTTCTAGTGAAATCCTGGGGGCATGGACTTTTTTATGAACATGTTAATTCAATTTCAGTATCCTGTAAGTTTTTGTTCTTTGTATATAGTTATAGTAAGAACTGCATAGGTTGGTAGTGGTTTAAGTGTTCTATACTTACAGTCCTAAATTCTAGTTCTAATAAACACATTACAATTTACTTTAAAATAATGTATCATGAGTTTGCATTTCCCTTGAGACTATTTTATGTAACATTATCAGTAATTCCTTGTTGAAATAATTGCTGCCAACACTTTGCTTCGTTTCTCTTTTACTTTGCTGGAAGTTGCTGATATGAAAATTACCATTAAAAAGTTTGTGAATTGCCTTCTTTTTCTTAATTAAAGGTTTTATAAGTAACCTATTTGTGGATCTGGAACATAAGATGGTAACTGACTGTGCTTTGCTGAGATATTTCCATTCATTACCAAAATAGTAACAAGAGAAGTCTTTTTCTAACAACATTAATAGAGTATGCACACTGTCAGATAAAAGGTAGTCTTTCATAAATTCTATCTGGTTCAAATAAATATTCTTTACTACTTTAAAAACAAGTCAGATTCATATTTTATGGTGTTTTGTTTCTGCTAATTTGCTGCAGTCATTGTAGCTCAAACAGCCTTACTGGTTATTAGCTTTTTGAAGTAATTTAGAAGTTAATTTTTCTTCCTTGTGAGAGAAAAATAATTACTGTATACATAAGAGCTGGTAGAAGTAGAAAAACATGAACAGAAAATGAAATAATTAGTTAATTGTGAAGCTGTAGTGTCTCTCAGTGCTCAGAGGGTAAAGTCATGAGCTTAAAAAAAAATGCTATTGGGATTTTCAAATCCGTCCCACGTAGCATCCCTGTATCCTAGTTAGGATGTTACAGTCTGGGCGGGTGGACAATCAGATTAGCAAAAAAAAAGAAAGTGTTTGGATGATCAAACCCAGAGGAGAGTTGTACTCTACCTGAATGCCCATAAGACATGCAATAACACAGGGATCTATCCTGGAACCCATCCTCTTTAACCATTTACCAGTAATGTAGATGAGGTGATGGAGAGCTTGCTCATCAGCTTTGCAGGTGACACAAAACAGATTATCTGCTCAAGAGCAGGGATGCTGTTCAGACCTAGACAGGTTGAAGGAATGGGCTAATGGGAACTATATGAAAATCAACAAGGAAAAATGCAAAGTCCTGCCCCAGGAAGGAAAATCCCCTGCCCAACAAGACAGGCTGGGCATTGACTGGCTAGAGAGCAGCTCTGTGGAAAAGGCCCTGGGGGTCCTTGTGGGCAGTTAAGTGGGATATGGGCAAGGAATGTGCTATGGCAGCAAAGTTGGCCAGCACCATCTTAGGATGTATGAACAGGAGCGTGACCGGTAGAGCAAGGAAAGGGGTTATTATCCTATACTTAGCATGCTTTAGGTGACATCTGGATACTATGTCCAGTTTGGGGCCCTCCATTATACAAAAGATAAATAAACCAGAGTGAGTGGAGGGCCACCAAGGGAGTCTGGGGCACTTGCCCTACTTCGAAAAAATGAATGCTCCTACCCCTAACTCCCCCCACACACTGCTTGGATTCAAGTGCATGTTAATCCTACATGGAGGTAGGTATTTGATCAGGAAAAAATTGCTGATTGGAAATCACATATTTAGATCTCAGTTTAGATCTGATTTTCCAAGAATGGTTTCGAATGTGTTTTAGGTAAATGGATAGTACCTTATATTATGTGCACATTGGTTGTATATTTTTCTATAAATACACTAAGAGATTATAAGTTTTCTATAATTTCTTATGGAAATAATGAGTAAAGTGACTCAGTTTTGTCAGTACAGATTATTAACATAAATAAAAAGAATCCCCTAAGTAAACAAGCATGGGTATATTCGATCTGATACAGATTCAGCTAATTGAGGATCCTGCTGGCCATTAAGATTCTTTGGAAAGGGTGTAAAACCAGGACAAACTTAAACCAATAATCCCTTAGAATACTCTTCCAGACTGCACTGTCTTGTACCTTGAGGTGTTTTTTTTTTTTTCTTGGGTTTTAAATAGCGTGTATATTTAACAGTAGGTATATTCTTTTCCCCTTTTTCCCTGCTAGATATCTAATATCTAGCCAAATCAGATCTGTTAGCTGCAAACCACTGGAAAGCAGGTTGGAAGGAAAACTATTTCTCTGGATGGCAATCATCTCTTGAAGCTTTTAAGTTGAGCTAGGAGTACATGTAATCGTTAACGTTTTCATTTTCTTATATGTGACCTCATTATTTCGGTGGATTTCCTGTTTTGTATTACGAAGTGCCCAACTCCACCGGTTCTGATAAGTTTTGTGTGTTAGATTTACCTGTCTGTGTGTGTTGGGTTTGGGTTATTGTGCTGTGTCAATAGCAGTACATATGTCTCTTACTAATGACTGAAGCAAAGTGAAGATTTTTAACTGTCCTGCTACACCATTCCCATTCAAAGACATGCCATTGCTGGCAGGTACAAAACCAGCAAATCCAGTGCCTCCTGCACATCCAAGAGTGTCCAGGCACAGAGGATGTCCTCTTCCAGGCACAACAGAATCACCCTATGGTGCTAATATAGCATTGGGCATTTTCCAAGTTTTTGAGGTGTCCAGCAATGTCTTGGCAGAAGTCTAGAAAGCAATTATACTCACTGTCAAAAGGAGTAGGGCATATCTGATGATATGGAGGAATGAAAAATAGATTTAAAAAATTCAAATCTTAGACTTTGTACTTTAATGGATATAAAATGTTTAAAGTATACCCTAATATGTTTCTATTTCCCTAAAGAATCTTACTATTAGGTATGTTATTTCCCAGCCACAATCAAAAAGTGAAAGAAAACTTTGTTTGCATCCTCAAATCATCTCCTCAGATGCCTTCACACACTTCTGTAGTCTTTCCTACATCTTAATTGGATACATCAATGCCCTATAAAATGCAAATAGAAGCTTTTTTTGTTCAGTCTGTCAGTCTGAAAATTCAAAAGTTCAAGAAGCACTTTAAGTACCCTGTGAAATAACCTATAAGTTAAGAAAACCCTTATGCTTCCTAAATTAATTTCCACCTTCATTTCTCAATATATTAGTGGAAAATTATTAACTTGTGGACTTTTTGATTGCTGTACCGATCAAAAGGGAGGCGTATATATTCTTTTTTTAAAGTCTCTTTGAAGAATGAAAACAAACGAAAGATGAAGCAATTGAATAACATCAAAAAGAATTACAATTTGATGCTGACCTTACCTTTTGGTACTGGTCAATTTCATGTTCAGGACTGTGTGTTCTCAAACATACTTTGGATGGATAGATCCAAACTACAGCCATGGATCTAGTTGCACAATGAGAGTGAGCATGTTCAAACACAAATTTCTTGAAAATTTTAATGTTTCCTTGATTATCAAAACTTAGATTCAGAATTAATTTCACAATGCCTCTAACTGTTAGCCTTGAGTTGAATTTCTTGAATTTACTGCATAGCTGTAATATGAAATACCATCATGAGTTTATATCACAGTATGATTATATGCAATGTATAGTTTCTGATAATTTCAGGTGTGCGTAGTTACTGCAGAAAAGAAATGTAACTGGATGTTTTAATAAAAGTATCATGTTGTTCGGAGAGCTCATCTATGGTAGACTGTTAGATGTTTCAGTTTAAATCTACAAAGACAGGAGACCATGATTATTTCTGCCATGGTACAGTTGTTGGTTAGAAAGATTTTTCTGATGTTAGGGTATAATGAATTGTCAAAGCAAGCCTGAGCACAGTCCAATAACTGTCTCACACTAACTGGTAAGCAGTACTATTAAATAGACAACTACTTCTTTTTTTTGTTTGTTTGCTCTACTACTCATGCTGATCAGAAATGTAATGGGATACAAATATAGAGTTGCTTAGCAACAATGAGTAAAATACTGTGTTTCCTTTTAATGTTATTTTTTTCATCATAGATTTCTTGTGTTGTTTACATATGAAAAATAATATTGAGTATTTTTAAAATCGACAAGGACAAAGGGATCCAGAACTGTTGAGACCAGAGCTATCCTTTGCACTGATGTATCAAATGCATACAGAATGAATTATTTCTGATTTCATTTTGGTTTTGGTGGGTTTTTTGTGGTTTTTTTTTTTCTTTAAAAAAAAAGTAGGCAATTTACTCTCTTGCTTCTCCTAGTTTTCTTGGGAAATAATGGCATGTAAAACTGCTTTCATCTCTTGCATTCTGTAATGACCTTGTGGTACTGATATGCTAATGTATTCAAATGAGACATTATGTTTCAAAACCTACTAGCAGGGATTAAAAAATGCCAATATACTAAAAATAGAAATACTTTAGAATGGGGGATATAAATTTAACTGTGTTCACTAACCTAGCAGTCACATTCTGAAAATAAATGTTTTGTCAAAGGCCAGCAGCAATACGGGAAGGTTGGTGCCACAAATGTTTCAGCAATAGCTGCGCTGATTTCTTCAGTAGGGGAGGGTTGGATAAGCATTGTTGTTTGAGTAAAACATGAGAAGCCTGGGTCACGTTAAACAATCAGCCACATGGCCCGAGAATAGCTGGAAATAGAAGGCTGTCATCGGTGGCATAGATGGGTAGAGCCATAGTGGTATGGTTTTGCTTCCAAAGGCACAACTGTCCACTTTTCTCTGTCTGCATTGTGCTCTCTGTGCATTACAGACTCCTTTCAACTGTTTTCATTACATGCATCTGCCACAATAAACCTATAAACTTTCTGCACAGGGTGCAGAAATACTTGCCCAGATTTTTTGTACCCCTAGGCAAGTTTTGTTGCTGTTTTTCCTGAGCATAGCATGCGAGTCTTTACAAAAAGTAGTAGTGAATAAATACCTTATAGTTCTAGAACTGACTGAATATCTTAGTAATATCTGTTTGTTAAATATTATGGTCAGATCCAATTTCTTTTGGGGCTGAACGCTAGATAACTTTTTTAGATCAAGATAAGGTTATCGCCAACAGGTAACATGAAGAATGTTGTGATCCTGTAATATTTTTAAATTATAAAATATTTCCTGATTTACTCATTGGAAGGAAAGATCAGAGGAATTCTGGTTAGGGGTGGGGAGAAAAAAGATGTAAGCGTAACAGCTTCTGTCTTAAGCACAAGTTAAGATTTTTTTCAGATCAGGCAGTTTTGTGTTGGTTATTATAGGTTAACAAGTGGAATTAAACTTGCAATTTGCTGATATATTGCCCTGCAAGAAAATACCACTAATGGCTAAATGTAAGTAGCAGTAGGTCAACAACAGTGCTTGGAAGAAAAACTTGCTAGCATTTAAATGTAATTTGCCTTTTCAAATTATGTCAGTCTCTAAATCAGCCCATTCATGAGAGAGTTAAAGATTTCTGTTGAAAGGGTAGATGCAATTTTTTTTTTTTTATTTGCCCTTTAGGTTACTACAGATGTTGAGGTTCTTGACTGTTCTTCATACAAGGCCTTCATGATTCAAATTCTGTATGTAAGATGAAATCAAACTATACTTTTAGATAGCTGTATGGTGGAAAAACATAGATGGAAATTTGAAGAACAGTAATTTGAAGCAGCTTGTTTACATGTTCCCTTCAGACTTTGAATTTCATACAATTTAACAGAATCAGTTACCTTTGTTCATTCTTTAGCTATTTTAATTTATTGGGGATAAACCAAATAGAACTACCTTTCACCATCACTGAATTTTTGGGATTATCTGAATCAGTTAAGTAAAAACATTCACTGATTTCTTTATAAATAGAAATTAGCTAGTGCCCCAGCTTCCATCAAAATAGTATCTTATAGCAGAAATAGTTTTCATTATTATACAAAATACCTAATAGGAGTTAAGTGTGTATTCATTTAAAAAGCTGCACCCTCCCCTTGGTGTCAACACGTTTTTTTTATTTTGTCATCTACCAGAAAGCAATTGGATCAGTCATATTGATATGCCTAGAAGTAAAACATTTAGGTATAGTTGAGAAGCATAATTATTTGGATCTGGGTTTTATCAGATGTTTTTTTCTAGTTCCTGTTGCATAAACACCAGATGACTCAATACAGAGGCAACAGAAATAGTTGAAACATTATGAACAGGTTTTTTAATTGCCTCTTTGTTTTGACAAGAAAATAAGAAAAAAAAATGTTTATTAAGTTTTCTTGCCTGTTTAAATCTGTGTTGCCTGAGTACTCTCTATGTGATAAACAGCAGTCAAATTTCTCAATGTATGTAATGAGAAACTATGATTAATACTCAGATGGCATTATTGTGGCTTTTCTGGGCTCTACTTCAGTAATTTGAAAATAAACTTACTTAGTACTCAGAACATTATTTTCTATAAACCCTCTTCTCATATCCCCTTGAATTTAGAAATATGCCATATGCTTTTCCTGTAGTTATAGGAGAAGTTCAGGCTGGGCAATTTTATGGGAGAGTTAATATTCACATATTTGGAGAGTTATAACTAATTGTTGCCCATGCAGGATTGTTTACATACATTCACTAAGTATTAATACTGCACTGAATTTCAGTTTTTTCCCTTGTTTGATACAACTGGAGACACTGGAGAATCTTCTATGGCTGTTTAGTAATATCCCTTTCTTAAACATCAAGCTCAATGTTAGGATATTTTGTACCACATCATTTGCTTCTGTGCCAGTTTGTCAGTAAACACAAAATAGTGCTCTCCCCAGTTCTGCCTCTCCCAGAGTTTACCCATCTGATTTATTTATAGGCAGAAATTCCATCCTCTTTTAGGTTTTATGTTGCTATACAAAGTAGGTTAAACTCTTCTGTTCTCCTCCAATATGATAGCTCTTGCAATTCCTTATTGGGACGAGTATGGATCACTGGAGGAGTATGTGGGTCCTTGGCACTGTTTTATTCTACCTGTCTGAACTATGTTTCTTGAACATATCTTATATTTTATGTCCTTGCCCTTCATATGATTATATTAATCCCATTTCTGTTTTGTCTCTTCTGAAGGCCAATCAGGCTTTCTTTGTAAAATCCTGACTCGCCTTTGTTCCTAACACACCACATAATTTCATGTCAACAATGAATGTCGTCAATGCATTCCTACTTTGTGTTAGTTAATGTAAATATGAAATAATATCAATCTTCATTTCAGTCCTTCAAGAACTGATAACCTCCCTGCAGTTTGTCTTTTAACACTACCCATTATCATCTTTTCATTAAATAACACTTCATCCACAGTTCCAAAGCTGCTCCTCCTCCAGCATAACTAATAATTGTGTGCAATCATATAAAGATCATTACTAAAATTCAGATTAATAAAATCTGTCTCATAATCAGTTACCTTTTCAAAGAGAGATGGGGGGTGTTGATCTAATATTATATATATTTTTTGTAATTTACACAGCATTTGTTACATCTTTTCTTTACCTCCATATTTTTCATGGGAATAATGGTTTTCATTTGTTTTAAATTTTCACTGTAATGCTTGAATCTGTTTCTTACTGTTCTTAAATACAGCTATTCCAAATGATTTTTTAAAACATGAGCCTAAACTGTATCTCATAAACATACACAGTGGATTTACATACTTCCATCCCTTAGCTGCTCATCAAGCTCAGGTACAGCATCTAACATGAAACAAGATTACTTCATTTTTTTCTCCCCCCTCCCCTCCTTTGTTTTTGGGGTGGGGGTGGTGTTTGTTGTTTTCTGTTTGTTGAAATCTATGGCTGGAAGAAGCTAAACCCAACCCTACTGAAGTAGATAGAATTAAACAAGCTTTAAACTAAACTGTGTACACCTAATCATGACTGTGGCATCAGAAATGAGCTTCCTATTTTTTTTAACCTTCAGGCTATGGAGAGTTTTGCAGCTTTGGTTTTAAACACCTGCCTTTTTTAAATCAAGAACTAAGACAAGTTAGAGATCGTTCAGCTCTGTTTACACAATACTTAGCCATTTCTCTGTTTTCCTATCTTAAAGAAGATTTATTAGCAGGACGGGAAACTAAAACAATATTGGAGTTGAGATCATAGAATCATAGAATCATAGAATGTTTAGGGTTGGAAGGGACCACTAGTGGTCATCTAGTCCAACCCCCCTGCAGTGAGCAGGGACACTGCTAACTAGATCAGGTTGCTCAGAGCCCCATCCAACCTGGCCTTGAATGTTTCCAGGGATGGGGCCTCCACTACCTCTCTGGGCAACCTGTTCCAGTGGTTTACCACCCTCATTGTAAAGAATTTTTTCCTTATATCTAGCCTAAACCTACCCCGATTTAGTTTAAAACCATTACCCCTTGTCCTAACGCAGCTGGCCCTACTAAAAAGGTTTTCCCCCTCTTTCCTATAGGCCCCCTTTAGGTACTGAAAGGCCGCAATCAGGTCTCCCCGCAGCCTTCTTTTCTCTAGACTGAACAAGCCCAACTCTCTCAGCCTGTCCTCATAGGAGAGGTGCTCCAGCCCTCGGATCATTTTAGTAGCCCTCTTCTGGACCCGCTCCAACACTTCCATGTCCTTCTTGTGTCCCTCTCGGCAGGGCTGCTCTCGATCCTTTCTTCCCCCCGCCTGTATTGATACTGGGGGTTACCCCAACCCAGGTGCAGGACCTTGCACTTGGCCTTGTTGAACCTCATGAGGTTCACACAGGCCCACCTCTCTAGCCTGTCCAGGTCTCTTTGGATGACATCCCTTCCTTCTGGTGTGTCAACCGCACCACTCAGAGCTTGGTATCATCCGCAAACTTGCTGAGGGTGCACTCGATCTCGCTGTCTAAGTCATTGATGAAGATGTTAAAGAGCACCGGTCCCAGTACAGACCCCTGAGGGACACCACTCATCACCGGTCTCCATCCGGACATCGAGCCATTGACCACTACCCTCTGGATGCGACCATCCAGCCAGTTCCTTATCCACCGAACAGTCCACCCATCAAATCCATAGCTCTCCAGTTTAGAGAGAAGGATGTTGTGGGGGACCGTGTCAAAGGCCTTGCAGAAGTCCAGATAGATGACATCCATTGGTTTCCCTCTGTCCACCGTTGACGTCACACCATCATAGAAAGCCACTAGGTTTGTCAGGCAGGACTTGCCCTTGGTGAAGCCATGCTGGCTATCTCGAATTATCTCCCTGGTCTCCATGTCATAGTCATATCTCCTGGTCTCCAGATCATAGTGTGTGTATAATCAGTACTGGTGCTTGCTACTTTTAAATAAGCTTTAAATACTCTTGCTTTAGCAGAGGTAGCACACAAATTGTGGTATCTAAGTATAGCCTCTCTCCCCTGGGCTCTACACTGCATTGACAAAAATGTTTGCCTGTCACCTAGAACCATGCTGGTGTAGAATCTACTCCGGCTGTTAAGCGTACTCATTGCAAACAGTTGTCTTCTATACTCTTTAAAGTCAAATCCCTGTGTTCCATCCAAACCAGTCCATTTTTGGTGGTTTTTTTTTCCCCCAGTAGTGCCAGATGTGAATAGGAAAGGAGGAAGTTTTTTAGATCTCATGGCTAGATCTTGTACAGAGAGGGTTAAAGCTGCACATGGCAAACATACTAGAATTATCTAATACGTGAGCACTTGGCAGGCAATGGAGCACCAGGAAGACACTTCCACAGGAAAGGAAAAAAAGGACACACACAAAAAAACCCCAACAAACCAGGCAGTCAGAGCTGGGAGGACATGGGACCAAACAATATTAGTTCGGTTGTCATCTTATAAACATTTCACTGCTTGAATTGATTCTGACCACAGAAGTGAAGTCAGTTTCTTCACCTGATGAACCTGGGTAAACAGCTGGGGTAAGCAGAGGTAAACCACCTTCATTTCAAGATTTGACCTTAAATCAACATTTGGCTATGGAACAGCTAGGTAAGTCTATAAGTATAATTACTTAGCTGAAATTATGTCAGACAGCTATGGTAGCATGACTAATAAACACAGAATTCCTGAGAAAGAGGAATCCTTTTTTTATGGGAAGGGGAGCTGTTATCCTTGTTGAGGTTGCAATCACAAAGTTGATTTTTTGTCATCTTTTAAAGAGGAATTTTACTGCCTTAAACTCCTTTGACATCTACTGAAAAAGATCTTTTATGAATTAGTCTAGAAAGCAGAAACCCTGCTGATCAAGGAATAATAATTTTGCTATAATCCACCTGGAAGTACAGGGTGATGCACCTTTTAACCTATTATGCTCTTATGATTTATTAATGGAAAAAATATATAAAACTTTTACTACAGGAAAACTGCCATATTTTTTACCTTTTTCAGCTTTGTTCTTCCATAGTGACATGAGGCATGAAGCACATTAGCCTGTTAATCTTTACAGGAGAGCATGTGTATTAAGTGAGTGACTATGGAATTACACATTTTAAGTGTATTGTGCAATCTAACATACAGCTACTCTAAGTCAGATAGGAGGTCGCTTTCCTCTTGTTAGTGCCCTGTGTTGGCAGAGTTAGAGTTAGAATTAGAACTGAAACCCTCCTTTTCACTTTCTCCAGTTGTCACACAAGAAAACATTGTTGTTAAAACTGTACAAGCCTTACTCAATGAAGAATCCTCATTCTCTTCAGTTGTCCCAGCAATCCTACTACAAGCATGTCAAGCAAGGAATAAGGAGGTGAGAGCATACAAGGACCGGTAGCCAAATTTGTCTTTTGGGGTTTTTGTGCAACTCTCTAATATTGATGTTCTACAGAATTGAAGAAAATGGTTATTTTTCTGCAAATATTCATAGAATTGAAATCTCTGGAAGAGATATGTTACCACCAATAGGTTATACTCCTTCAAAAGTGAAATAACTTATATGTGTGGCAGATGCTAGATTAGAAATTCCACTGTGGATAGTGTGGGGGAAGGGAGGCAAAGGGCTATAGCCTTTCTGTTAGCACCTCTCGATGTTGCGCATATAAATGCAGTGACGTGATATATTGGTGACTCATCTCCAGTATTTATGTTGCAGATGAGTATCTCCTTGAAAACAGAGTTATTTAGTGTTAGGTATTTCACTGAAAAAAATCTACTGATCACAGTAGATCACTGAACAAATTGCAATTTTTTAAATTTTTGGCTTAAGTAAAAATGAGTGAATAAGCCCAACTTGTGAGTAACATAAATTTGTATTAAATATTTTCTGTGTTTGGATGGAGTAATTTTCTACACTGGTTACAAATAATTATCATAGTATCATAATGCAGAGCGTTTGTGCATATGTGATGCCAGCAGCCATTTTTGTATGCAGATAGAATTGCTGTCTGTACAAATAATTTTGCTCATGGAGTTTGTATGAACAGCTTATATTACCCAAAGAGCAATCGCACGCATGCATTTCACAAAGTGAGCTCCAAAACCCCAGTGAGTTTCCCTAGGAGAACAGGCCTGTTAATTCAAGCAGTTTGACTACATGCCAGGAACTTTGGATTGAAATCCTGTCTCTGTGAAAATCCAGTGGGAATCTTGCTATTAACTTCAGTAGATGCAGGATCAGGCAGGGTGTTCCTATGTGACTTTGGTGCCACATTTTGCTCCTATGGGCAGTACTATTGTAAAACTAGGGATGTTTATTTTATTCATTCACTCAAAATATATCAGAATTAGGGTTAAATAAATACTATAAGTAAGCATGGCAGTATTGATTAACAAAGTGCAATGTTAAAAACAAGTAAAAATTACAGTTGTACTCTCATCACTAGGACAGATTCAAGAGCAAAGTAACCAACTTTTCTTCTGTCTACCATATCCTAATTTTTATGGACATATTATTAAAATCTTCCATATAGCCATCTGTATTGTAAAGGTCTCAGTAGTGTTTGGTTTTCTACTTTTTGTAATAAATAAATAAGTAAAAATAATTCTCTGTATCCGCTACAGTCCCTCTGTAAAGTGCAGAGGGACTAAGAAGTTCCATATTTTCATATGTTTGCTCTGCAAAGCTTTACTTGAATACGACTAATTAAATAATGTCTGCTACATTTCCTCTGCAGTGTCTCTGGCATATTGAAAGTTGCATAGTGTGCCAAAGAAACACTTTTTTATACAGTATAATTATATACAAGTATCATTGACACTGTCAAGACTGTAAAATATTTACTCAGCTTGTAAAACATTGAGTGTTAAAAATATAAAATACAACTTTGAAAAAAGAAAAAAATCTTGAATCTGACAAAAACATTTTTAAAAAGAATTAAAATGTGTTTGTTGGGAAGAGGGAAGTAGAAATGAATAAACAGATAAATATAATTTCATAGACATATTCCTTACTGAATCAAAGTTGAAATCATGATGTAATATTCCAGGAATTTTCTCTACTAAGCCCTTTCCTAACCGTGACTTTTCTACTTGCTGAACC
>NW_009260182.1:716621-735824 GCF_000687185.1 Egretta garzetta | reverse complement strand
ATAGAATACAAAAACCAGTTGTAAAGAAATCCTTACCAATTCCTGTGTGATGTCCTTCAAGCCTTGACTCTTTCAAGACCTGTTCATTATTTCCTTATATATGTCATGAGAAAGAACTGAGAAAGAACTCTGGGCCAGACGCAAAACTGGTATAATTTCCAACATAACAAAGTACTTCAAAGTTTCAAATAAAGACAGGCAACCTTCATATTTCACTTTTGTTCAATTCTGTTTTTTTTTTTTTACTGTACTCTATTTTACTCGTCAATGTAAATTCACAAGACAGCTGAAATCCATTGCTAGTTCTGCCCATCTACAGGGAGAAGGAATCAACACTGAATTTATATTCAGCTGAACGAAGGGCAAAGTGAGAAAGGAAAAATACCATGCTGCAAAGCGAGGCAAGCTGTGGGCAGGTATAACCCTGGAAATAAATTAGACCATCTTAGGAGTTTCTCTGTGATTCTCAAATGATGAACCTTTGCACCAGCTAAGAATATGATGAAGTGGCACACGAACTTTTAAGTCTGATGGGATTTTTGTATGCACATTGGAGAAAGGAGACTATACAATTACCAGGAGACTTCAGTTTTTTCAGAGGGAGTCCGCCCAGCTAATCCTGAGAGAATTGGCTGTAGCTATTAAAATTCAGCATTTACAGTGTGAACCTAGCTGAAGTAATTTAATTAGTGCCTGTTCGTAGGGGAAACAAGGATCCCCTGTAGATCACCATATTAGTTAATATTGGATATGCGCTGGCTATCAACATTAATTTGTAGGAAATTATTTGATTTCCTATCAATCAACTGACATAACATTTTCATGAGAATTTTATGTGGTTGAGTGAAATTTATCTATAAATTGGACAGGAAATAAACCTAATTTAAAAAAAAAATTAAAATTTTGTCAGAAATTTTATCTATTTTTAGCAGACTTCATTGTTCCCTGGATACCAGAGTCCTTCATGTTAATTCATTCCAGGCATATACTGTCTTTTTTTTCAGTCTTCGACAGACACTTATTTAGCAAGCACTTCACCCATTTCTCTTTCACACATTACTGCCCGATTCAGGGATTGCCTGCCATGGGCTTATATAGAATGTAGAAAGCATTCTAGGTAAGAAGTTCTCTGTTGTGCTTGTTTGATGTCATCTCCCATGTCACCTGTGCTACAGTGTAGTAAACTGGTGTCTCCCTAGGGGAACTTCTTCCCTGAGAAGCTTGAGTGAGTGCAGAGCTACCTGGCTGAAAGGCCGATATTTCATCAACAAAGAAAAATAGTTTATGCCATTCTTTAAAATGAAACTTTGAATCAGGTGTACATCAGTTGTCAGCTTTGTGCTCAAGCAGTTGTAGAGCAGAAGTATTTTACAGATTTACTGTGTTTCTGTTCAGGTTTCTAAAATAATTTCCATTGTCTGCCCAAGAAGGAGTTTTCTTATTATATTTAGCAAGAAGTAGAAATATTTTTATGAAGATGTTGATTAGTATTCAGAGATCCCACAGCATGGTTCTATGTAGAAAGGATCGCAGATGATAGTCTATGCATGTGGGGATATCCTGCTACCTACAGCACTGTCTACACGTCTCTGACCTTCTGACTGTATACTCATTACACTTTTATCTCTATCCAATCAGCTCACCTTTTGCCGATAACTAAAAGTTTAAGTGCTTGTTCATTCTCCTTAACCATTCCCATGCTGAAGTACTAGGTTTGCAGGGTTGTAACCAGCATCATCTGCTGCTTCTTGCCACAAGTGGACCCAAAAGACATCACTGTGAAAAGGGCCCTGGGTTCTCACGCTGCATGTCTGTGCAAAAGATGAACAGTTCTATGTTTCATAATAGCAAGAATTACAAATTTCTCCTTTCTTTTCTTATTGCATGCTTTAATTTATTTCAACAGAACAGAGAACAGTCAGTTTTTTGCATCTTTCAATCATCCAGCCTAGGAATTTTGTGATGAAAAGACTAGAAGAAAAAAACCCGTACTGTGATCCCTAGATTTCCAAAGTAGCCTGTGCTTCAATTCGGCAGCATTTTCTGAATTTATATGGAAGATATCTATTAAAAGCAAATATGTTCTGTTGTTTTATTAAAATTCAAGAAATTGCCTCTTTTAGTGAAATCTTAAATTCAAATGACTTCATGGGTAGAAATAATTTTTTCAATGTAGTTGTTGAATGAAGGCTCACAGTGTTGTGCTGTTTTTATTATTCTTTCCATGAATGTTCCATTTTAGATTCAAATCAGAGGCTGACTTGCAGAAGAGAACATACATCAGAAAAGGCAGGTAGGTCCAGTATAAGGAGGAGATAAGAGGATATGGAACAGTAGATTTCACACTTCATTTTAATTTGGAACATAGTATTTAAATCCTATGGAATGTCAGAATAGTCTTTCACTCCATTGACATAAAATATAGCTCAAGTTATTAAAATCAGGAATCTAATATAAAAATCAAAACAGGTTTTAGTACTGAGCTGGTATCTGCTGTAGTCTTTGACAGTATATTTGAGCTGATTTTTTTTTCTGGATTTTTAATACTTAAAATATCATAATGCTTAGTTCCATGAACAAGTACTCATAGGAGAAAAGAAAATTCTGAAAAAGAAAGGTGTCTCTTGTTGATTATTTCTTACCTGGATTTTTGTAAATGTCTTTTGAGTTTTCCTTCATTTTTTATTTTCAACGTAAAAACAGAAAAGACCTCTTGTTAGTTCCACATCTATCTAAAAGTTTTCTCAAAAATTTTTTATTTTTCAATTCTAACCACCTCACATAGTACTTCATAATTACATTGAAAGTGGATTATTAAATGTACAAAAAAATTATATTTATGCTTCAGAGAATAAAACATTTCCCTGATATTACAGAGTAAATAATTCCTGTAGCGGTCACTCCTGTGGTTTGGATATCAGACTTAATAACTCAGTTCTTTTATTCATTATAATAAATCCTATAAATCCACAGAGTGATGAAGAAAAGTCTGTCAAATAGAAAGGCTGAAAAGGATTAATGCAAAAATACGCTTTGTTCTCACAACACTGGACACAATTCCTCATTAAATACATTGGTGGAGAAATAGCAACCGAACTCATCTGCATACCCTGAATAGTTTAATTTTATTCACTGGATTTAATTGTTGTACCTGCGGACAGAAGTTAATCTGTCGCATGGTATATAAACTTTGCAGAGTGGGAAATTCGCTTTAAATTGCTTTGCTATAGAATCCAATTTTCATCCTCACTGAGGGAGAAAATATTTTTTATTGTGAATGGATGGTTATATATTTTAACTACTTCACCTTTACCTCTAAGAATAGCCCTAACAAGGAGTTCCTTATTTTCCACATAGTGCTCATAGCTATTTCTCAGATACCTCTTTCTACCAGGAATTGTTCTGAATTAGTGAGGATTGCTGTCAGTTTGTGGAATAGCTCATAAGTATGGCAGCCCTTTTCATTTTCAAGCCTGATTCTAAATTGGCCATATCTCATCCTAGAACTCAATGGAGTTCCACAAGGAATGGGTTAAGTGCACCAGCTGTATTTCTTTGCATACCTGCATACAATGAATAGCTTTTTCCACACTTCACAGATAGGCTGGTGTGTGGGGAGTGATTTGCCAATCCTGAGGAAATTGCACTTGACCAGAATTGGAACTGAGGAGTACCTGGCTCTTCTGAAAACATACACAATTAGTGAAGTATCAAATCAGCATTTAGCACTCTCATATCCATGATAATGATCTAGTAGCCCTGAAGAAGAAAACATTCTTTGCACAGAAATTTCACAGTCTGTTAGAACCTCCCAGTTTTAAAGAGTTGGAGATACCAGGGACTGGACAATAAGCACCGGTAGGATATGTCTTTTGCTCAATCAGTGGGGTTACTGTGGATGTTGTTTGGATCGTGAACAGAATGAAATGCCTAACATACAGGAAAATAATCTACAAGCATGCATATTGTTAACCTGTCATGGGATGAATAATTATTAGAAAGGGAAGCTTGTGGTCTGGGTAGGATAAAGTTGTTCACCTTTTAAGTCGTGTTTGATTTAGGCTAGATTGTGGACGTACTCTGAATGAAACCACTGGAGGTCTTTTTTTTAATTAAGGGAGGAAAAGAATATGTTATTTTTTTTGTTTCGTTTAACAGTAAGAGTAGTTCCTTGTTGCTGGTATTCTGTCAATACTTCTAGACCTATGACAATTTTTCTCTCCCTATTTCACCATCTCCAGTCTTAGCCTGACAAACACACACGCACATACACACAAAGACATATAAAACAATGAGTAGTCAAATAGGACTGTACATATAGTTATGGTACCCACACTGGTACGGGGTGATCATTAGGAAGTGGTTTATGGGGATATTTTTTAGAAAGTTTCAGGGAAAATAGAGCTGGAAAATATTTTACTATGTTACAAATCAGTTTTGAGATGTATGGATCTGCCTCAGCCATGCCCCTTTATGCCCAACCCAAGACATTCCTGTGTCTGCAATTTTTTGTAAAGGTTGTGTGCTTGCTGTCACTAATCATATATTATTGCATTATATTTTCAAGATATTGTTTTAAATTCCTATTCCATCTTTAAAAAAAAACTGGTAGCAAAGTGGCTGTATGTCATCATTTTTAAAATGCTTTTACAGTTTCATAGACTGCAAAGTGGAAAAAGAAGGGGCAAAAGAAGAAGGTTGCCTTCAACCAAAGCACCCAGCCAAGCAGCTTTGGAAACACCAGGCCTTATTAGGCATGATTTTCCACCATTTTTGCCTCTGTACAACTGTAGCTCATTATAAAAGCAATCAAACAAAATAAAGGTGTCTGTCTCAAAGGCTTATCAAGAAAATGAATATTCAGGTTCTAAAACTATCCAGTATGTTAACCTAAATGCAGGTAATCTAGAGGATTTGCCTTGCTTCATACAAAGAAACGTACATCATAGACAGAAGCTCATCACAGAATAGTAATAAACTCAAAAGCCCATTTCCACCATGAAAACCATCAGTTTAGATTTTTGAAAGGATTTTGGGGACCATTTTTTCCAGCTTTAGAGTTTCTCCCTATTGTTTTGATAAGACCTGGATATGTAAAATTAAACCTCATTTTTCTGCATTACAGTTTCAGGCTTTTCCCTGTTTGAAACATAATTGTAGTGCATTCTGATTTGATAGTTGTGTAGCCAAAGAATTTAAATTGTGATATGCTTTTTAGGTCTCCTGAGCTGAATTCATTTCATGCTGAAATCAGTGGAATTTGGAACAGGTCTTTGTGCTCTGATTGTATTCAGGGGGGAATTTTTTCACATGAGAATTTTTCCTCTGCTAGAGTAGAGCTGCTGCTGTGCATCTTAGGCTGTAACTATCCCCTTGATATGACTTCAGTCATCTGGGAAAGAATTATTTAATTAAAGAATTAACTATACGCTAATACAGAGAAATTTAAGTGCATACATCTAAGAGAGAAATGTAGGCCACACATTCATGGTGAAGAATATGATTTGGAAAAAGCAGCTGAAAAAAAATTCATCTGGGCAAATAAATGGCTAATATTTTAGGATGAATGAAACAGTGAATAGGAGCCTTAGGTGTAGAAAGAGAAAACTGTTTAACAGAAACAATGTTCTGTATATAGCAAAGATTAATTTGCTACTGGAATAATGTTTGTAGTTCTGGCCATTCATTGATAACTTGGCAGAAAAGGTGTCTTAAGAAAGAAATATAAATATATTTTAAGATGAGGTACAAGGAATTGATAGGGCTGGAATGTGTCTTGCTCATCGTCTAGAAATGCACACTTATGGAGGGAGAACAGATTTCATTTTAGAGAACTTAACCTAGAAAGCAGAAATACAAAAAGATCCCATGGTATCAAATTTAAAGTAGAAAAGAGGAAACACAGTACAAGGTTTTAAAAGTGACAGTGAGTAACAACTGAGGCAGACTTCCAAGGGAAGAATGACGTTTCTCATCATATGAAAACTTTAAATCAGTTTCTTTTAAGTATTATGTTCTAGATGAAGCTCTAGTTACCACCCCTGGCAATACTTGCTTGTCTACTTCAGAACTGGTAGGTGAAATTTGATGGCCAATTTTAGGTAAAAACTTAGGCTGTAGCGATCATTCTTATCTTAATAAGGGTACTGAGGTCTTGCCTACTCTCTCACAGCAGCATTTTTTACTAAATAAATTAATTTCTTTTTTTTTTAATTTATTTTGCTGTCTGCTTGCACTTAACTGCATGGAAATGCAGAGTAGTGAGTTTACATGTAATAACACACATGAAATGAAACCTAAGTGTCTATTTAAAAGATGACAGGAGAAAGATCTGAATGTCTTAGTTGCTATATCACTTCTATTCTGAATGCACAGATTTGTTTCTTTTCAGTCAAAAGAATACTTTGTAAGATAGACCCATCCAAACCCCAAGAAAATGAGATAGTGGTTGGCATTGAGATAATATAAGGGAAATTAAAAGAACTGTGGAAGCTATTTGTAATATCTCTAAACAGCTTTAGTTTATTTAACACCTATTTACTGTGACTGTAACCAGAACAAACTAGCATGCTTTGAACTGTGTTCACAGCTAACTCTCTCTAACACTTTTAATCTGATGAGAAAAAAAAATCACCATTCAGCTAAATTTTCACTCTTCTGCTGCTTCCTAGTGCATACAAGATACTGCCTTTATCACATACTTTGCCTCTCATTCAGAGTTTAATCCACTTGCAAGTATATGTGAGGTTTTTGTGAGACTTTTCATCTGTACTATCAGAATAGCTGCTTTCCAAGGGTGATTGACAACCAAATTGTTAGACATGAGTTTGGACAGTCTATTTAATTCTAACTGCTTAAAAATAGGGAGACTCAGGAGGATAGAGCTTCTCTGGAAACAACTTTATTACAATATTATAATTTCACTAATACAAGTAGCATCTCACTGCACCCATGTGTTTCCTGATTTGTGCAAACCTCTGAAGAGTAGCAAGGACAGTTTATTTGGATTTTTAATATGCATTTGCCCATCCTGAAATCTTCACACAATACAATGTATAATATTGTGTAATGTGTAATATTCTAGCACTTCATAGTTCTGTGTGGCGAATAGGAAGATCACGTAGAATATAGAAGACAGATTCTATGCAATTTTGACAATTAAAATATAAGGTCTTTGGTCACCCAGGTTAGTTTACAAGAGAGGAAGGATTTCCAAGACTGCACATATTTCAAACTCAGGTGGAATTTATGTACCTAACTTCCTTTTACAGACCTGTGCATTTACCTAGGTAAAACTGGCATTAAAGAGTTTGTTTAGAGTTTTTTGTTAAAATAGGTAACTCATCTGTGTCTATGTCATGAAGAATATCTATCCACTAGAAGTTGCTTTCAAAGTTGTTTTGAATTACTGCAACTATAAATAAGAGAAAAATAATATACAGAGGAGTGTAACAATTTATGATATGTATGAGGATAAATGGGAAGGATATAATGTTATGTTACTTTGGCATTTCAAGGTGGAATAACATATAGTTGGCAATCCACAGATATGTACTATGCCTTTCTCTGATGTCTTTCTGGTATAAAAATCTTCAGCACTAGATTTTAATGTTACCTTGAGACACATGCAAGCCAAATTGCATCATTTGTTCCATTTGAACATTATGAAGGTTCTCGTTACTTTGTTTGTGTCTTTATGTTGTTGCATTCTCTCCAAAACAATGTTTTTGAAACCAGATTTAGCTTTTGAATGGAGAAGGACATTTAATGGTTATATAGGGTTTGAACTAAGCTTTATTTATCTTGTTATCCATGAGGCTTCATGCTTATTTGAAGGTTTTGGAGTGATTTGCTGGGATTCATTTCCCTTTCTTCTCCCTGCCCCCCCATTCATTCAAATGTTTATTTTTCTCCTCCTGTGAGGACTTATTTAAAAATATCTCTTTCTACAGTTTTTAGTATAGCACGAGAAAAGAACAGCCTTAAGACAAAAATCTCAACTTTTTTATGTTTGGTGGTTTGGTTTTTTTTAACAGGGTAAACTATTCTAAAAATTCATTTGTTAGCGCATAATGAAGCAGTGTAATGTATTAAATGAATTTATACTGTTGGATTTTGTTCACATTCTACTGTGATGTGAGCATGCATTATGCATCTGAATTTTATTCTGCCTGTGGTTATTATTGTTCACATGTGATAACGTAAAAGGATTAGTACATTTTCTTTCTTGCGTCTTTATTTGCCTGCATTGTAGACATGAAAAAGATGGTAGTGTAAGTGCATTTGTTCTAAGATTATTTAATGCAGTAACACCAACATGGATAACATGAACAAATAAACATTGATTTAGTTTATAACTTCTGGGAGATTTACAGTTAGCTGGTACAGTATTTACTGGCATTTCTTAGATTCTTCATGAAGTTTTTATAGAGAAAAACTTATTGATACCTATCTTTGTCTCTTTTATAAACTATAAGCTTGCTGTTGCACTATGGCTATATAGAACTTTGTGAAAAACAAATTACATCACTCAGAACTCCAAAATCCTAATATCACAGACAGATTGCTGATCATATAGTAATATTGTTCTTCAATACCTACTTAAGGACTATGATATATACATTCACAGCAACTAATTCATTTCAGTAAGTAAAGATAAAACTTCATTACTTCATTATTAAATCTACAATAAATAAATTATAATTTTATTTTAATTATTACAGGCATGCATTCTTTTAGAAATAGTGTATAAACATTAAGATTGCTGTGAGTTTTGTTTGGTTGAGTTTTTTTCAGGTTAAAATACAGACTTATAAAAACACATGGCTTAGCTTAAGATTTTTAGATTGTTATTTCTCTAGTGTATGTGCAGATTTTATTTTAGAAGTTAAGGTAACTTCCTGACATCTTTTTCATACAGTTTCTATGAGATTTTTACTAAGCATTTTTGCTAAATCTCTTATGTCATTATTATTAGAAATAGATTTTAATTCAAACTCCGGGTCATAACATTCCTAGCATGTACTAGAACTTGTGGCAAATTGTACTTCAAGAAAACCAGGATCTATACGGAAATTGTTGATGTATTCATAAAGCCATTCCTAAGAAGACCAGGCTAGCTGTTGTTTGAATAATGGATGACTCAACCCTTTTCTCTCCGGGCTTTGTATTAGAAAGATTATTTGTCGTCATTAGTACAACACATGAAGTTTTTCTACTTATTTCCACATCTTGCTGCTTTTTTATTATATTTCTTTCTGCTGCTCAGAAATATACCCGTCAGTGCATGATCAGGTGTCACTCATACTCTGTCATATCTGATTTGTTTTGCTCATTTTTTGGAACTTTCTCTCTTAATTTCACAGCTGAGTTTGACATTCAGGGTCTCTTCCTGTGCTGATTATCTAGAGATAATGAATGCTGCTTGTATATGCATGTATTTTCACCTTAATGTAAAAAAAGTTTTGACATTCAAAAAATAACACATCAGTCATAGACTTCTAAAAATAAATAGATTAATCAAAGATACCTTGCCTTCTCACTGCTTAGTTCAAATTATGTTTATCTGTGAATCTTAGTTTCTAAGGCAAGTATAATTACGTATGTGACGTTATATCTTTATGGATTCTGGCTATAACTTTTGGTATCATTATAAAATGTTTGATAAGGAGCTCAAAAAAAAGGTATTTCCACTTGAAGAAAAAAATTAGTGAAAGAAAAAGTTGTTAATAGTTGTTAATAATTTAGCTTTTTGCTAATTAGTTGGATATTACCATATGGAGCTTCAGATGAAAGAATAATTTTGCCATTGATTTCAGTGGGGCTCCTTGCCAACTCTTACAGCAGACCCAGGACATGGGACCTGCTGTGGCAGTCAGTGAAATGGCTAATGGGAGGAAGGCCACAAGAGGATGGGGGGGATATCATGCTTAAGGTGTGACATTACAATATGACAGTAGTGGCTGGGAACAAAGCTTCACTATCTTTTATGTTGTTGCAAAGATGAAAGCTGGACAAAAGTAATGGAAAAGATCCAGGTTCTGTCCTGACATAGTGCAAAGGCTAGGGGACACAATGCAGTGCTTTCAGGAGCACAGTCACTTTCAACACCATGGAGATGCCTTAACTTGACCATGCAGTAAAACTAACAGGTTGAGGTTTAATACAGTGAAGAACTCTGTTTTTTTCTGTTATTGTCTATTTTAAAACTAATTTTGATACTGATCTTTCTTATGTATTCTTAAGTTTTGTCATGAATAAATTGATACAAAATAGCTGATCACAGGAAACACTGAAATGTTTCTTGTGGGGAAATCCCCTGGGTAATCTTTTAGCTCTCTAAGGCAATTACAAACTCTTTGTGAATGGCATTTCACCTCAAATGCATCCTGCTTTCAAAGCAAGTGATGTCTATATCATGTAATATTTAGACCCATTCAGACTTTCCATTAATGTGTGAGAATAGATCCTTCCTTGGATCCATGTATATAATGTGATGAGGTAAGGGGAGATAAGCCACTTAAAAATTAAGAACCTGGCCCATAAAGGGTCCGTGAATCCCAGCTTATAGTGGAATAAGGTAAAATACACTCAGTCTGGACAATCATGCAGTAGTTTGTGCTGCCTTAAGTAGATGACTGTATTATCTTTAACATATGCACCATTAAAGGACTCGATGGATTTTTGGAAATCGGCATAGTGCTGTTATCTTCAGTGGCACTAACTCACTTATGCCAGCCAAGAATAAACTCCAAAAGGAGGAAATGATTCATGCATGTCAGGCATATGTTTGTATATAAGGCCTAATGTAATTTGGTATGAATCCAATTAAGTGTAGGCTTTAAGGTAAATTAGGGAGACTTGCTAAAATCCTTTGACGTGAATTAGAAGCTTTTGTTAAAAGCACACTTAGATGAAAAATGAGAGCTAAACAAGAAGAGAGCTGTAGCAAAGGTGATAATCAGAGGCACACGTAGAAAGTATCAAATAGGCATCAAATACACTGGATTTTGCAGGCACCAGCTACCATCAGTGCCCAGAAGGGAGGTGCAGCAGTCATGGCTGAGCAGCTGGGAAAGCCTGGAAACACTCAGATCTGGAGTGAGCTGGGTATAAGAAGGATTTCCCAGGTGTTCTGTGAACAATAGTATAATGTTATTGGACTGTGTAAAAATATGCAGCGGTTTTGGAATGCCGGAGCTGGAGATTCAAATGATGGTCAAGAAGAGGGGGCTTTTGGCACTCAGTTCAGACTGAGATGTCGCTGAAGCCTCCCTTCAAGAAATTTGTTCCTTTCCCTTTCCTTGGCTATTAACTGCCAAGTACTGCACTGATCCTGTACTTTCAGATATGAAGGCAGAGTGGGGAAATTTCTCCTGCTACCAGAAGCCACGAGCTTCCAGCCTCCCTGGTATCAGGAGCTGTCACTACTACTTATTCAAGCGCAGTTTCCAGCTGTTCCTCCTTCTTTGCCTCATTGGTTTCTTTTAAGGGGTAAACTCACATCACTCTCCTGTTCATTCTTCCCAATGCTACAGTCTGCTCGCTTTCTCCTGTAACCTCCTCCTCTGAGGTGAAGCCACTGTCACCCCCCAGCCCAAGGCATGAGGCACCCTTTCCGCCTTGGCCTTGGGCCACAGCTTCTGCCATCCCTCCACAGCGCTATCTCAGTCATGGCCTCCAATTATCAAGGCACTTTCGCCAGCTGGAGCTAGGCAAGACCTGTGGCATGGCACCGGCATTGAGCTAAAGGCACGGCTCAATGTAATTCAGTGATGAGTTTTGGTGTGCATCACCGTCTCTTGAACTAAAGAGACATAATTAGATATAATAGTCAGTATATCAAATTTAAGTGCCCAGCATAAAGGATAAGGTATAGAATATTCTAAAGCATTTAATGTATGTTAGTTCCTCATTATTTTCAATCAAGGCTGCAAATGAGCTGTGTAAGGAGAGTATATCAGCGGAGATTGCTGTGTAGTTGAAATGCATGTGAGTACAATTTTATAGGTGCCACTTTCTGACTGCTGAACTGTATTTTCCAATCGGAGAGGGAGAAAGCTGGAGGAACATACATTGGCAATTTGTGCTTGAATTTTCTGGAAAGTAACCATTGTGACTGTTCAGCCAAAATTGCTGTGCAAGTTTCAAAGTGGGTACAATTCCAAACTGTCTTTCCAAGTGTGATTTGCTGTAGTAGTGAGCTGTGCATCAAATTTCTGTCAAAGCATTTCTAAATGGCCTTTCTAAAATACGTCTAGAAATGTAATTGGAATGTTAATTGGAAAAAGTTGAGCTCTGTGACATTCTCATAAATCTGGGTAAAGTGCAACAACTCTACATTTATACTACCCTAATGAAAAACACCAGTACAGAGTCTAATGAAAAACACCAGGGCAGAATCTTAAAACATAAATGGTGTCCAACTAAATTTGGACCTGAAGTGTCACTGATTTAATTAAAAAATGAAACTAGCTTCCCATCCTTCTCTAATCCACACAGTTAAATTCTTCCCTGGAGTATAAACAGGATATAGCAATCTCAAATGGAATTTCACCCATATAAATGGCCAAACTCTCTTGTTGCAAGTAGGTAAAATTCCAAGGAAGCCATATATCTCAGGAACACTACTAGTTTAAGATTTAACTACTTAAAAAAAAAAAAAAAAAGCCAAGCCCTCCCCAAACTTTTAAACTTTTAAAATTAATTTTAAAAAATTAAAAAAAAAGTTTAGCATTAAAAAACTATTAAACTAGTTTTAACTTGAACTACTAGTTTAAAACCAACCAAAAAGTATAAAATGCTCACAATACCTCAGGATAAGCAAGTTTTAGAAAGATTCAAAAGCCATATGTTTTACTGGCAGTGACTTTGCTTACAGCGCAACACTGGCCATCCATCAGATTAGACTGCCAGAGCTATTCACCAGGTTCACAACACAGACCCATGCTAACCAAGTACATCGCTGTATCATCACTGCAACTGTAGGGGCACGTTTCTAATAAAGGGTCCATTTTGATCGGAACATTTGGTTCCACAACAGTGGGCTGCAGATGGGGAAGAACAGATTACAGGATATTGTTTCTTGAAGGATGTGTGCTTTACAAACAAAGGCTACTCTAAACAGTGCAAAATGCCAGCCTGTTCAGGCTGCAGACACTATAAATGCAGTAGTACGTTGCGCACAGGTAAGCTGCACTGGGGTCACACCATGATATTTTTCTTAAATACAGTAGGAATTTTGCTTTGCAAACTGGAATGAATTTATCTACATTAAATACTTACAAGCATTTTAAGTAAAAGGAACAACAATTCAATTACTTTAGAAAATCATGTCTTATTTGAAATCAAAATGTAAACTGGAGCCAAAAGTGAAAGAGCAAGATTAAATCCTTGTTTATCAAATCCTTGTTTGAGACAAATTCAGGAAATGCAGTCACAAAATATACAGTTTATTCAGAAATCTGGTGACAACTGCACCAAACCTAGCAGTGAAAAAATACTGGAAACAAGAACAAAAAATGTTTAGGGGTACAAAAGAACTGTACAAAGTCATAAGCAAGGAAGCCTGTAAATGTTGCAGTGAACTAGCCTAAAGAAAAAGTGAAACCAAAAGAAAAAGGGTGATTTAACAGAAATTGTAAGCCCATACCTGTGGAGTAAAAGGTTGATTATGACGGTAGCTGAAAAGCTGAAATAGAACTTTGTTTTAGATAGGAGGTGAACATTGAAGAAATATTGATGAATTATTTCTCCAGCTGCTGTCTGAGGAGATTGCAACTAATGCCAGCAAGCAAGAAACAAATTTCCCATGAGAAAGGATAGCATTCAGAGAGCATCTAACTCATGGCAAAACAAGCAGTTAAGGAATGAGCCAGCAAAGTGCCAAGGTTAAGAGTGATAACTATCTGAGTTTTGAAGGAAGTGGCCAGAGGGATGGGGAATTGCTTCAGTATCGTTATGGAGAGCATGAAATGGCTTAATAGCCTGTTATAATCTCTCATTCCTTAAACTGGAAACCCAGACTATTCTTCAAAGTTTACCAGTTATCACTGTTATTCTGCTGGACAAAGTAAAATCTAAAGAGAAACTGAAAGATGATAAAAACTAAATATGGTGGCTTTAGGGAAAGTTGTAGAATCTATAGACTGAGTTTTGCACTGAGTGTAGTAACATGCGGTAGAAACAGTAGCCAGACAAAGACTAGGAAATTGTCAGGAGAGCTGTGATTTAATTAAGGCAAGTGAGGCTGGATTCCCTAAATGAGAAATCAAGTCTAAGAATTGTTATGGAATTTTCCCAAGCACACTTAGTTACAGTGTACGTATCATGTAAAAATTTCTCTTATATGGCAAATGCCTGTTTAATGATGATATGCATTATTAATTACCTTATCACTGCACACAAGTGCATGATTGTTTGTGTGCTCTAAATTAAAGAGTAGATTACAAGAAAATTATTTTTTAACTAAACCACAGCAACCTGTAAGAGTACCTAATTACTTTGGGCTAGAGCATTCTCTCCTGATGAAAGAAACTCCAGTAGCCGTGCCTTCTCAACAGCTATAGGGAGGGGTGACAGGATTTTGGTTTCTGACAAATGGGTCAACAGAGCCAATCCTACGAACCCTGCAATTTTCTGCACTGAATTCTGTAAGCATGGGGAATGGTCCCAGTGTCTCATGTCTCCTTCCAATGCAGATTTCTATACTTGGAAGCGACTTAGCTTCATATCAAAGTCCCAAAGTTACAATTTCTTTGTAATCCTCTCCTAGAGGATGCAGGAAGAAAAAGTGCGTAAACAGGGGTTCTCTGACATAGTGCCCTGGAGGCAGCTCTGTAGCTCCTCTGCCCAGAAGAGTATGTTGGGCTTGCGTCTGCTGGGGGCGGGGAGACTTGCCTCCCCCTTACCCCCTGTGCTGTGAGGTACCAACTGTCTAGATCAACATACTCTGAAAAATTATGGCTGATGGTGAAATACACAGCCAATTCAGAAAAGTAGTATTTACCTCTCTGATACAACTGTGATCACTGTTGGAACTTATAGAGACTTGAGATTTTTTTATTATTAAAAAGAAAAATTTGCTTTGTCTCCTGAAACTTTTGACAGGTTTGTAAGAGCAGCAAGGGTATGGGTATAGCTCATTCACTGAAGTGAAGTAGTAACAACAGTAACACTAATGTAAATGTACTACTTTTGGTTTTATATGATTTATTTTAATTAACTATTATAATGTTAAAATATTTAAATAGAACAGCTTGGAATTTGACTAATTGCTGGATTTGTGTATGATGTAATCTGATAAATATTTGTACAAACAGATTTTTGTCTTTTTCTAGGGAATATAAAGACATTACAAGTAACGTATGCTAGAAGAGAAAGGCTGACACCCAGTTTGTGTTTTAAGCATTTGATTAGGGATCTTCTACCCTACACTGAAAAAGATACAAACCCAAATAGAAAAAAATATTATTCAGTTGAACCTTTAGCCTGGAATTTGGGAGATATGGATTATGATCTTTCTTCTCCAATAGATTTCATTAGGCTTTGGTCATATTTCTTAGTCTTGGTGCCCCAGTTTAACATCTGGAAAATGAAAATAATATATCTGGGAGATACTACTGTGGGATTCACATTAATTAATGTATATTAAATGTTTGGAATTACAGCAATAAGAAATTATAGAAATATCTATGAATTCTGTCTGGAATATAAATTTGGTTAAACAGATATCAAAGAAATTCAAGTTGAAATATTAGTAAAACTATATTTATTGATGATAATTCATTTGTGTTAGGTACTGCAATAACACCTTGGATAATAGAGTCCCTGGAGGATGTAAGATTTGCACAGATATAGTTTTGAAGAGAATTGTTTATTCAGAAAAGGATAATCATTTAAACAGCAGCACACGCTATAAATCTCATTAAAATTTAATAAATTCTCTGAATATCTTCCATGTATATCGGTGTTTCCAATCAGTGTGGCTGTCCAGAGAGCAAGCTAGAGATTCTGGCAGTGTTCAAACAGTGCTCCATCCCATCACGGTGGCCTCTGTCAAATTCAGGGGAGAACTGACTTCTGTTTTCCATCCAGACATGTATCTGCTGCTTTCCCTCGAGCTGGCCGCTCCATGCCAGTGGATATCTGGCCTACTGTGTTCTGTACATGGATGACAGAAGTTCGTAGTGCTGTACTTCTAATATGCTCCCTGTGACTGACAATTCTCAGTAATGTCAATTAATATTAATTACTATAGAGAAGGATGCCTGTATGAATGTATGTAACAAAATACACAGCTTGTTTTCAAACTGCTTTTCTTTCTGTACTCAAAACATGTCAGAATCCAGTCAATATCTTTTGCAAGTATAGCCATATGTTTTCCCTCTGCACCCATGTCAGGACCCATATGCTTGGCTGAGTTTGTTTTCTTTGCATGCTGTAGAATTTTTCCGTGGCATTGCCTCTTCATTTGTGTGCATATAACTTAGCTTCAGTTTTGAGCCGACATTTGTGGAAGGAAACAATTATTTTCTAATTAAATGTACATTAAACCTGATGGGAAACTATTTAAGCTACAGCAAATTCTGTGTTACTTAAAAGAAACCAAGTGAATTCTTCCCTAGCCAAATATTTTTAGGTTTATGAAACTATGTGTTGCAGTGGTGCTTGTGCACTGATAAAGAACCTGTAGCAGGCAGCCATTGACAGACAAAAAGATAAGCTGCTCATGAGAAATCTAGGTGACATAAAACTGAATTTAGTTACCTGCTCGAACTTCTGACTAAAATGCTGGACATCCAGCTCACACGGCTGTTTTAGAAGGGTTATCCAACTAGATGGGGACTGGATCTATTAGAAAAGAGTTCTGCTATGAATGCTTTTGCACTATGCCTTGCTTTCTGATTTATGAAGGTATAAAACTAAAATTATGCATAATACCTACCATAGGAGTAGTATTGTAGCTTTTCTAACTACTGTAGGTAAATTCGTAGAAACTTACATAAGCAAACAGGACCGCAGCAGTAAGAGAAGACTGGAATCCAGCAGTTTCAGCCATGGACTGAGCAAATCAGCATGCAACTGGTAAATCACCAGTTAGTAAATACAGTGATGTAGTCAATAGTATATGCAAGTAAATCAAGCTTATCTAGTTATATGTGGAGCAGCATAAAATTTATCCTCTTCTGCATGCCTCTAGGAGACAAAATAAGTCAGTTTATCTGCTTGCAAAATTAAGTAGCACATTACAGAATGAAACCATGAAAGTGGGTGCGCATACCCTGTGTTACCTTAGTTGAGAATTGGACTCTGAGAAGAAAATTCCCAAGTTTGTCCTTACTTGTGATGCATTTTTTTTTCTATTTTTTGAGTAATCTCTCCAGATATCAATACCTTCTGTAAGATTAATTGCCTTAAAACTACACCCTTCCCAAATAGAGTATTTGCATATCTGTTCTAACTAGTGATGCTTAGCAAATCTTGTCATTAGTCTTACAGCACTTCAGTCACTACTAACATGTCAGTCTTATGAGCTCTGCATTCTTTTGTTATCCTAAGAGTAAAATGGCTTACCTTGAGGCGCTAGTGCAGCAAGGGGAATGAGTAAAGCCAACCATAATCTAAGCCATTATTGTCCTTTCCCTTCCTTTAGAATATCCTTTGCAACAATGAAGTTCCAATTAACAGCTGAAGATGCAGATCATTTATTGTTATTATTGAGATGGTAATCCTGATTTTCCTATTATATTAAAATCAGTCTGTTAAGAAAAGGGTAAAAGCTTTCTTCTCATTTGTCCTAGGCTTTGTTCTTCCTGTATGGAAATAGTATTTATTTACATGAAAATCAATCTTGCAGTCTCAGGGCAAAAGTGATTTAGTGAAAATAGTGGTGAAAAGGAATTTATTGGTCTGGGAGCAAATGAAATGCTGAACTGATTAAGGGTATGCAAAAAATCAGTGATATTAGTCTTGATCAAGGAATTCATGAAGTCAAAAGATTTTTAATTTACTAGCTGTCATGGAATGGGCATAAAATTAGCATTGGTTGTTTATAATTATCATAGGGATTCAATATTACTCTTGTTGTTGGACTTTTTTCCCCTCAAAATATGTTCATTAAGACCTAGCTTGTTAATCAAGAGCGAGTTTGATTTCAGCAACTAAATTATAAAACACAGCAACAAAACTATTTTTGTCTCAATTGTTTTTTCCTTCATTTTCTTTGCCTCTTTAAAATTCCATCTTTAAAAGGTAACATTTTCTCGAGGCTGAAGCTCACAGTAAGCTGTATTAATTGAAAGGTGAAGGAATGTTTATGTGTGAAACCAGGAATCCTTGATGAGAGATCTTCTTATGAAGCAAATGGCTTAAACACTTCTGACCCAGCAGTGATACTCTGGAAAGGCTTTTTGCAGCTACAGGGTATTTTTGCCACAAGTTCAGTGTAACTATTCTGCAGTCATCAAGTATGCTTCAGTGGATAGCCTCCTCTACATTCTTAGCAATTACACAGGTTATTTCTGGAACAACAAAAACAAACTCACTCCAGGCTGTTGACAAACTTGGAAGTAAGGCTATGCAAATAATTGACTGTTGGTTTGGCACACTAATAATACATACAATAATAATAATAATAATTTCCAACTAAGGAAAAAGCTCATGTACTTCATCCCAAAACAGTAATTTGGGAATGGAATTGATCATTCTGCTTTAAAAAGAAAAAAAAAAAAAAAAAAAAAAAAAAAGAGTGGAAGGGTAACATTTTGTCCTGTACTCAAAAGAAAAGTGAAATAAATGAAGTGTTAGTCACAAACCTGCTGGATGAGGAAGACTAGGAATAGTGTTCACATTTTTAATGCTCAAAGTAATATTGTTTACACAATACAAGATGCAGGAAGCTGGCTTTGGTTCTCCCTTCTCAAAAGAACATCTTGTTCCTTTATTATGGTTTTGGCTGCTCTTGGTGAGACTTCTGTGGATTCTCTGCCTGCTTTTGGAAGTAATAACTATTTCCCAGAAGAAGATCTGGAAGTTTTGTGTCCCGTGTTGCAAGTGAATACCTTAGGGAATGTCTTCTTTTCTTGCTCAATTTCTGACCAGAGAGTGTCAGAGGCAAAATGAAGAAAGGAGGCTCAAAATGACTCAGGGGAAGGGTGGCACTGTTGTCAAACTTGCTTTACCCAGGGATTTGGTTTGGTCTGC
>NW_009260182.1:712293-716582 GCF_000687185.1 Egretta garzetta | reverse complement strand
TTAACTCAAATTCATAAATTTACCCAGAAGTTCATGAAAAGTTGCTCAGATTTCTCTCTGAATCATAACATACTTCACTTTCATTAGAAGCTATCTGTGCAAGGAGTACTTACAGAATTGGTAGACTTATTTTGGTTTTTTTTAATAAACCATTAGCCAAGCATTAAGATAATTTAGCAGCTATAGAGTAGGAAACCTTTCATCATGAGGCCATTGTTATCAAATCCAACCCGAAGTAATTACGGCCAATGACTGTGGTCTCATGGTCTGTGAAGTAACTTGCTGAGAACAGCAATAAAAATTAAATTAAAAAAAACCCAAACAAAACCTGTCCTCTCCATTGCTTTGCACTTTGCACCAAATATATATACTGCTGTTCTACAGATTTGTAGTTCTCAGATGAAAAGAATGCTTTGTGGGCTTTTAGCATGACATCAGACAATTTGTAATGCTATCACATCTAACATGGGCAAAACATTTACCAGTTTACATGGATTAAGATGCAGAGCAGTATGAGAAGAAATCACTTCTGGTTTAAACTGAATGGAAAATAATTTGATTCATTATTCGTATATTCATTAAAATGAGTAATAATAAAGAGAAGTAATAATGAAGTCCTGTTAAGTATTACAACACACTACTTCAAAGGATAAGGCTTAAGGTAACAGGAAAAGATTATCAGACTTTGTCAATCCCCTTTCACCTAAAGATACAGGACTGGTAGGTAGTACTGTCCAGTGCAAATGAAGGCCAAATGAAGACCAAATTTTATCATTTAAAATGTTTCAAGGGTGGCTAGATCACTATAATGCTAAGGAGGCCAAAATGAAGGCACGACCATCCCTTTCAATGACATTTGTGGACTTTGATGAATGTAAACCAGCCATGAGATCATGCCTTCAAGGCACTACCAGCAAACCTAGAGCAAATCCATCAAAATGGGTGGGATCACCTGGAATGAATTCAAGAACCAAACTCAGGAAATCTGGACCTGCAACAGCTTTCAGGAAATGGGTTTTCCAGTCAAACTCTCCTGGGATTTCTGTGAGTAGAGAGAGTTTGAAAGTAACTTTTAGGGTTTTTGCTTTTTCTTTTCCTTAATGAGATTTAAATTCCCTTTTATGCAGGTTATAATTTTGTTTGTGTATTTGGGCAAGTTGTAGTCAACTCCTTATTGGTGCTTAGTTTTAATGAATGCTATATTAGCTAAAATGAACATAGCAGGAAGGGAGGTGAAATAAAGGAGGCACAGAAGCCTATCAGCACTGCCAATTAAAAAACCAGGACCTACTGCCAAAAAAGCTTGAGCTGAAGCTTGTAGTGGTCTACTGAGTTCAACACAGCAGGTATATAACATGAATAGCACAACTCTCCAGGTTAAAAATCCCGAGCAGTGCAGATGGTGGTTACTCCAGAGAAAAAGGTTTCCTCTTTTTATTTTGTTTCCATCAGAGCACCTTGCACTGCATTAAGAGCTGTCATCAGCTCTGCCCTAAGGGCTGGGGGAGATCCAGTTGACCTTCTGCATAAATGCAATTGTACAAAGCTGTACTGTTGCACTGATGTATAAAGTGGATTGGATAAAAGCTGCAGTTCTGGCCCAAGGGTTTTCCAAGCCCTTGTCATTACTCTCCAGAAATACACGCAGGTTCTGCCTAAAGACATTCTTCTTCAGATCACACCTTCTAACTGCATTATATGATAATTGCATTTGTAAAATTTTGGTTTCATCTTTCTTCTTCAAAGGTAAGCTTTCTTATTGTATTTACATGTAAAAGTTTCTGCAGATCACAAACCTTTTGCATTTAACTTACTTTTGTTCCCTGGGACTTTTAGGATTTCTTGGTTGTGGTCTCCAGTATGTTTTGTCTGGAAAAATTCTAATTGAAAGGACTAACCTTTTAAAAGGTGTTCAGAATACTCTAATTTGACTTTCCTTCCTCCTCCCTTATTTATTTCCCTACCAATTCTGATGCTAAGCTGTTCTCTCTCATGTTGGCCTTTCCTATTTTCACAGTCTGTATTAAAGCCAAATGTTGTGATATATTTAGAATATTAATGGATATACAAACATAACCAACTCTGCAATTAAAACTTTATAGGAGTCTGGGTCCTTTTGCTTACCTAAATTGGTGTCATTTTTTATTCTGCATAAAGTTCCTCTTTATTTATGTAAATATGATCAGGAGAGAAAGATCCTTTCTCAATTTGGTTTTCTACCTTCTTAGGCGGGAAGAGGATCATGTGCTATGTCAGGGAGAATGTGGCTATTCATGAGTGAACCCCACCTGGACCACTGGCTAAATTGTAATGAATCTAAGGCTGTCATATCTCCCTTACAAAAGCAGAGAAATTGTAGATTTAAAAATATGGCTTCGGTGATGTTTATTTCATTCAACAGCTGCAATTCTTTCTCCCTTCAGACCTTCCTGTTGCAGGTCACATTTCCAGTTATTTAGGATGAAGTATAATTTATCATAGCTACATATCATCTGTTACCTCACCCTTCTTAGCGTTGTGTGCATTTCAATGATATGGTATGAGTGATGGTTAAAAAAAAAAAAAATCGACTTTTACTGCAATGACCAGTGCACTAATCTCTGTGGTTATAGCAGATTATCATACAGATAATGGATGTAGATGAGAACCAACTCTTAAACTGATTATAAATTAATAGGATAGTCTTAAAGGTTAAAGTTTCTGTATTGGTATTTACCAAACATGCATTATTACATGTATTACGTATGTTTATACATTTAAATGGTTCATACTATATAGAGAGACAACTTTGGAAAATTGGAGAGAGGCTTTATTTGAAACTTATCACAAAACAGCAGAAAACATCATCTGTGGCTTTTTTCTCACACCTTCCTCTAGCTGCCTCTCTCCCCAGCTTATGTATAAGAACATAAGCCTTAAAGTGCTATTCTGATATGGAGGGATTAGAATGTCTAAACCATAAATGTCTATCTATAGCCATAAATGCCTATATATGAAATTAACGCACTAAAAATAGATGTCTCTGTTAGTAAATAATAATTTCATGAGACATTTCAGAAAGAAATTAAGTTTAAAGGGTTTAGAATATAATAACAAAGAGTTAAATAAAGCATCAATATTTGCATTCATAATGGGTGGGAAGGAAGGACTTAAGTCTTGTTATTGACAATATAGTACTTTGAATTTCAGAATTCTATAATGTTTTAGAAAACATGCTGTACATCAAATCTGCTATCTAGTTTATTACAGAGTGAGATCAAGTGTCTTCTAGAATATAGTTAGTGTCAGTTTTGAACAAAAAAATGTATCCTGGGTATTTCTCTTTGTTGCCTCAGCCACCCTCTCAGCCAAACCCGGTTTCCTCCTGGCATACAATGGCAGGAGCATTTCTGGCAAGACCTGGTAGCTTGGTGGGCAGCAGCTACTGCAACTGCCCCAGATGTTCCTGCCTCGCTGCATGTGCCCGTCTCCCCAGACGCTTCCTAGTGCTGCGGGAACAGGGGGAATGCCTTTAGAGAAACTTTACAAGGATTGGTGTGTTGATGCATTCCAGATAAATTGTCTTGGGATAATACAGACAATAGTGTATACTATACAGCATATATAGTATAGGCAATAGTCTGTACTATAGTTTGTTACTCTATGTCTATAGTAAATGGATGAACTGCACATGAAATACACAGTAATTATTAAACACTGAAATGGAAGGACTTAACTTTGGAAAGAGACTGAAAGTGCCTCACTTCTTAACTAATTCTAAATGAAAAGATAGAACTGACTGATTATAAAGTATGATGGTCATTCCGGGGGGAATTCCATATTAGCACTGTGAAGGAGAAAATTATTCCAGAAAGCCATTGTGCCACAGTCCATTTTGGATTCGGAGGCTGGACTTGAAACCTGGAACATTTCAACTATTTTCCAGATGCTTTCTAATGCAAAACTAAATCCCTTCTGTTATTCAGTGTCAGAGTTTTCCACTTTATTCAGCCTGAAACATAACTATGTATCTGACCTGATATTTTATCAGTCTTTTAAAATAGAGAATCACAGAATCACAGAATCGCAAGGGTTGGAAGGGACCTCGGGAGATCATCTAGTCCAACCCCCCTGCTAAAGCAGGCTCTCCTAGAGCATTCTACACAGGACTTCATCCAGGCGGGCTTTGAATATCTCCAGAGAAGGAGACTCCACAACCTCCCTGGGCAGCCTGTTCCAGTGCTCTGTCACCCTTAGAGTAAAGAAGTTTTTCCTCATATTCAACTGAAACCTCTTATGTTTCAGTTTGC
>NW_009260182.1:706676-711562 GCF_000687185.1 Egretta garzetta | reverse complement strand
TGTCCACTCATCCAACCCATACTTCTTGAGCTTTCCTATGAGGGTGTTATGGGAAACAGTGTCAAAAGCTTTGCTGAAGTCAAGGTAGACAACATCCACCGCCGGTCATGCCATCATAGAAGGCTATCAGATTGGTCAGGCATGATTTCCCCTTGGTGAATCCGTGCTGGGCACTCCTGATGATCTTTTTTCCATCCACTTGTTTGGAGAGGACACCCAGAATGAGTTGTTCCATCACCTTTCCAGGGACGGAGGTGAGACTAACCGGCCTGTAGTTCCCTGGGTCCTCCTTCTTGCCCTTTTTGAAGACTGGAGTGACATTGGCTATCTTCCAGTCATCAGGCACCTCTCCTGTTCTCCACGACCTTTCATAGATGATGGAGAGTGGCTCAGCATAATTGTTCAAGAATCATGTGACTTCAAAATTTACAATCATATTTTTTCAAAAATTTTTTTTTCAAGGAATTCAAGTAATTATTTTTTGTCCATACACATTGTTGATGGAATTCTTTTTGAACAAGCTACTGAATTAAATATCAATTTCATGTCCCTCAAAACTCAGTCTGAGCATGGTGTTTAGGGAACAAATAAGAGCTCAAGTCATGGCCTACTTAATTTCATGTCTTTATTCTCCTGCTTATAAAATTAATATAATTTTTAGACTTATTTCATCTTCCATCTAACGTGTCACCAGACAATGTTTGTAAAGCATCAGTAGCTAGGTGTTGCAAGTAAAAATATAATCATCTTATTAGTTGCTACTCAGCAGTATACTGAAGACTGAACAGCTGTTACTGTTCTCTTCATTGGTATCATACTGTCTAAAGACTGAGTATTTCTAAGTGTTTGATCACTTGTGTTGAATTTTGGAAGTTGAGATTTTTCAGGGGAAAATTGATTTGAATCAACCATACTGTAGAAAATCTGCTATGAAGTATAGGAGGCCTCTAAAAGATAATGGTAAGAAAAATATTTTGCTACAGTGCTGAAGCCCATGAGCAAAGCTAAAGCCAGAGGGAGTAAACAATAGTAGCATGGCATTTGTTTCTAGAGAAATGGTTTTAAAACACACAGGTAAAGACATTGGCTGTTTGGAAATCAGTGTTTCTTCTTTTTTAACTGCAATTAAAATTTTGATAGCAACTACACAGAAGGAAAAAATCCGTGTTTGTGTTTTCAAAAACAATCAAAAAACATGGCATGGATAAACACACAGGAACTAAGCCAGGTAACTGGGGAGTTTAAAATATTATGATGAATATTTAAATTATACAGCAATAGAAAGACCAAAGCAGTAATAACCCCTTACTGTCTCATAGATCTGCAATCTGAGACAGAGCCATTTCAAACAGTGGGTTACAAAAATTAACTTGATCCTGTACCCACCATTAAGCAATTTTGAATTTTATTGTTAGGAAGGGCTTAAATGGTATATTGTCTTCTCATAATATTTTTTCAGGTGACTGATATGGACTGCAGTCACTGCATTAAGTTTCCTGCTTTCAGCTCTCTGTGCCCTCTTATCTGGATGACACTAACAAGGTGGTACCTTTCCTGCCTTTTCCCCAGTTTCTACTCAAGTGCTATTCACCTTCTTGGCTAAATGGAAGGTTGCTTTGTGTACTAGAGACTTCTCTCTTCCTCAAAACTTTCCAAAGTCTTTAACTATAAGAAATGGAAATGAGCAACTGTACCATGACAGCACCACACAATACACCCTCCACAAATGCCCAGCCTCAGGTGCATAATAATGGTTTGATGCATGAGTTGCCAGCTCACTTCTGTGGTCTTACTCTAATGTTAGTGCTAAAGATAATGCTTAAGTGCCTTGATGATTAAAGACTTAACACCACGATTTCCTTCTCTGTAATAGGGACCAAATCCCAGAGTCCTTATTTCTGTGAGTCGATGAATCAGTGTGAGGTTAAAGATTATTAATGTTTATTTTCATTTTATGCCACTTTCCACTCTGTTCTTCTCTATTACTCATAGCTTCATCTCTCTCAAGAGGCAATGTAACTGGCAGTCAGGGATGTATATCGAGCATCACTGGAAAAAACAGCGCTTATAGAAATGCACACCTAATTTAGCAAATACCATATGAATAATAGGAGCAATTTTATTTAAGTGATGAGACCATGCTGCCATATACAGATATAAATCTCTGCAAAAAAACTTCCTAGATTTTCTTTTCCAATAGTTCAGTAGATTTTAGTAGAGAATCCTGAAACAATTCTAAAATGTTAGTAAGTCTGGTCCTTCCCCTTCTCCACACTGATGTGGCTGAAGCCCAAACTACATGAGAGGCTCAAGTGGAAAATCACAGGTTAGAGAGAAAGACTCAGAAAAATAGTTGTTGTAGGTTTAAATACTTCTAGATCACCTTGCAGTCCAGTATTGGGAAGTATCATTTTCTGGTATTGTAACATTAAGTAATATCAAATTTGGAAGACAACTACTGTACTTAAAATACAATACCATTAGTCCTATTTCATAAGTACTAACCCTAGGTTCGGTTTTAAAATCAACTTTCTTTGCTTGGAAAAACAGACACTTTTGGAAAGAAAAAATATTTAACTTCATATGAAGTTTTTGATCAGAAAACACCTCTTTCTCATTTCTTACATTATTTTTTTCAAATGAAAAGCAATTGTTTTAAAAACGCTAAGTGCTTTCCTATTAAAAGAAAAATCCACTTGGATTAAAAATAAATCTGTTAACATAAATTATAACATACCTATTTAGTAATCTGTTTTACTAGGAAAGGAATGAAAACATGTGAATATGTGTATTAAATCAAGCATTATATTTAAGATACAATGTGCTTTTAGAAGAATGGCAAACAGTCATGTACTTACCTGCCCGGGGGTGGGAAGTCAGTGTAGTATGAGTGCATTGTAAGGGAGAAAGGAAAAGTCCTTGATAATTAATTACATCATGGATATGTTTGCAGGATTATGCATAAAGGTGTAAATGTTATGTGTGGTTTAGCATTATAGAAATAAATTAAATGTGAACGGTTTGGTTACAACAACTGCTTCTCCTGAGCTCGCAGATCTGGTAGCCGATACTTGAAGCAACAGTAGGGTTTTAAGGGCTAGAGGGAAGCCACTAATGAATTTGGGAACATTCACTTCTCACACACCCACAGATGCACTGGGGTTCTTAACGGTATGCCCTCTGCTGCAAGACTTTTCATGGTTTTTTGTATGCTGTTCTGCTCACCTGCTATCAACTTCTCTTGTATATCCTGCTTTTTCCAAAGTCTTTAGCATAGGTGTCATTTGAGAAATTTAATGTTTTCTAAACTCCGTATTAGTGTTTTGACTAATGTAATGTTCAAGCTCTAAGTGCAGAAACATGGCATGAGTTTTCAGAATCGTGAGACATTTGTATAAAGTTTGCCTCCCCTTGGTTTCACTTTATTCTAACTTGAATTGGCTTTGGTTTTGGTTTTGTTCTTTTTTCCCCTACTGAAATGTATCTGTTTCTCTAAGTCCTAAGCTATTTAATCTTCCATTGGCCAGTTTCTGTTTTGCACAGGCAAAAGCGTGCAGTTAAACATGTGTTTTTGTTTGGCTGACTGATCTTTAACACATGTGTATATTACATAGTGTGTATTACAGCTGTAGCATATATTACAGCTATTATTATGAACAAGTTTACATAAGCTGTAAACTTACAAGGCTCTTGAGATGGGTAAAACAGGTTCTCTGTCTTAAGACACTTGGGATCAGTATTAGCCAAGACAAGTGCTGAGGCTCAGGAGGAGTATTTGAGAAACGCAAAGAGTGTGTTAGGATAATTTAGGAGGCACTGAAGGGAAGAAGAGTCCTGGCACTAATGGCTTGGGACAGGGAAAGACTTCCTCGCAGATGAAGGCAATGAAGACATTCCAACTGTGGGGAGCTAATCTGAAAAAACTTAGGCAAAATATTCGAAGAAAATAAAAGATTTAGGAAAGTCTAAAGAATTAATGTGAGAAACTTGCAGAAAGCCGACGTGGAACTGAAAGCAAAAGGACTTGTGTGATGAAAAAGGCTTATACCCAGAGCTTTCTGTATCAGGAACAGAGTTTTGAATTTGATGCAACCAGAGACAGAAAGTCCATGGCATTTTCAAGAGGCAAGTCATCCCTTTTATGCTGTGCTGCAGAATCTGTGCTGTATGCATACTCCCAAGACAGCTGATACGCAGAGCTGACATGCTAAGGTGGTTGTGTGCTTTTACTTGAGCAAATCCACATATTTCTGGATCACTGTAGAACGTAGACAGACAATTTGTATGGATACAAAATGTATATACATAGTGGAGGAGAAGTGATGGCAATAGCTTTACATTCTGAAAAAAATATCCATTGTATTGACAAGATAGTTACATGGCATGCAACAATTACAAAGTATGCATACATTCAGCATAAAAGCTAATGTACCTCCTTTGTCTGTTTATTCTATGAGTCAAAACGACAGTCTAGCTCTTGAAGGACAGTTGCTCTAATGAGCTTCTGTAGACAGTCATCATATTAAGAAATGGAAAAGGAAATAAGTATTCCCACACACATCATATAAGATTTGCTGACCAGTAGGAAGTATTACATAAATAAGTACATTCAACACAAAATCCTTTCAAACCAAGCTTATTGCTGATTTATTGTTGCTTTGACTTCACAGGCAAATTGCACACTTGCATCTGCCATTGTGATTATCCTCCACTCTGCTTTATCACTCGCCCAGTCCAACCTGTTAGACTAGGTTTGGGTTTTATCAGTAAAGTTCTTGTTACCTTTATCCATTATCACTGTGATATCCCATCCTATTCGATCCTTGAAGTTTAAAAAAATACTAGACAAAGCAAAGTCCTTTCTTCTTGTGGTTTTTCATGTGTCA
>NW_009260182.1:694255-706653 GCF_000687185.1 Egretta garzetta | reverse complement strand
TAGTTTTTTCCCAACATACAGCCACAATGCTTCACAAAAATACTCCTACAGGAGTGTGTATTGATTGTCATACTATATGGCTTTGATATACTGACTGCTGTTTGGTAACCAATGTATAGTGTCTATCTGCTTTGCTCAGATCAGTACAATCAAAATTCTATTTTGTTCAGCTATTAGCATACATATCTCCCGTTTCTTCTTTCTCTTTTTCCAAAGAAGACCTTTATCTAGAAGGAATAGCATTTCACCTTCTCTTCTAATTCAATTTGCTGAATGCAGGCCAGAGAGGGAAAGTTTAAGAGGAAAAATTGCTAAAGTTGTATCTTGTTGAAGGATCTTCTTCAACTGCAAGGTGCAACATATTTTTTTAAAGGCACTTAAAAAAATTACTTACCATGAGATCACTATACGAAATTAGAAAAGGACAACTGTGCACATCTAGTAATTCCCTCTTTAAGATGCACTCTTCTGTTTTAAGAAGAATTTGAATTCTTCTTAATTTGAATCTGTTTTACGAATATCTGTTTAATTATTAGCATAATACCTAATATCATTTTAATAGCACTTATAAATTGCAGTTGAGACCAAGAGGCAATGCTATAAAATGAGAGAAATTGTGAAGTTCCTTTACAAGCTTAGAAACTTCTGTCTCAGAAAGTGTATTGTTCTGGACTCCTAATAGTGCAAAACAAAAGCTGCTTAGTACCTTAAAATGTTGCTAATTGAATGATGTTTGCTGGCTCAGTTTGGCCTGAGGGATTTCCAGCATATTAAGAGATATGAGTATGAGCGATCATCACAGAACATTCTGTTCTGAATTATCTTTTGACTTCAGTGTGAGTGAACTGATTTAGGAAAGACTAAGGATTCTGGATTACATGTTGACTTGCATGAAAAGCTTTAATAAATAGACTGCAGTTTGGTAAAAACACAGCCTTTCTCCATATTTGGATGTATACAATTCTGACTGACTTTGTAACCACAAAAATATTGGTTTCATCACTTATTCTACACCAAATCAATTGGTCCCTGTCAATGTCTCAAGTTGTTCGATATGCATAGCTGCCAGTGTATACTCTGTCATGTCCTGCTCAATAGCGAGAACCATGTCTAACCAGCTTCTCCAGGTCTGGGAGCTGTTATATCTTCTGAACCTTTTGTTGGCACTTTTTGTTTATATTTTGATGTAATAAGTTATGTCCTCCATTTTGCATTTCCTTGAAATGAGGGTGATAATCTTTTGAACATCACATGCTTTCTCAGTTTATTCAAATTATAAACTCTTTTGGACCTTGTCTTCCTTCTGGTTTCCAAGTAATATGAGGTCCTTTTCAGCTGAGGCCTCTCAGTGTGTAAGTAGTGAAATAGATAGTGGGTTCAGTTCTCACTTCTGTATCAGCACTTTCCGATTTACATCAGGGATTCTTCATTAAGTGAAGTACAACTTTCAGCATTGTTTCACATAATCCTCGTTCTTCACCAATTCCACGGTGTTTGCTGAAAATAAAATTAGGATTTTTAGAGAGAAATAAGAGATATTATAAGTCCCATGAAGACCACACAAAATTAAACCAAACCTCATGGGTGGTGAGGACCTTAACCATAGCTTTGAGTTTCTTGACATTTGTGGGTGTTGATTAAGTTTAAGTTAGCATCATTGTAATGGTGTGCTTTGTAGTACGTGCACTGTCATTTTTCCAGTGTGTCATGACTCAATAAAAATTGCTCTTTGTATTGGAAACTGTTATCTTTCATGATGACTAGCATCTTTTAGCAACAATATTATGCACATGAAAAAGATTTTTGTCCTGAATTCAGGACCTTAGAGCAGAGTAGTCTTTCGTGTTTAGAAGAGCAACAGAACATTAAGAAAAGTGAGAATGATAACATCTTGAGTTCTTCACATATGCCAACTGTCTTTATTATTCAGTTTCTGAAATAAAGGATGAATTAGTTCTTGGAAGGACAGTATCAATATTGTACAGTGAGAATAAAGGCTGTGAGTAGCCAGTGTTAGCCTTACACTGCCTGGATGAAATTTACCATTACATCCTGCCTTTCCAAACTCCATGTAATCATCTACGATGCCACAAAACCTAACTTTTACTGCCTAATAGCTACATGATATGTGTGTGAAAATCATAACTTTAAATGAGGGCATCTTGTTAGCAGACCTAAGCAGAGACCCACCTCCACCCACCTTTAGAATCTTTACTTGCTAAACTGTCATTTTAAAAATCTCTTTCATTCTTTTCTGTTGACTTTTTTTTTAAAGCTGTATTTTAAAAGCCCCAGCTGAACCCCGGTGCAATCAAGACACTGTTGCATAGGTACTGGACAAAACAATCCTTCTCAAAAGGTATCATTTGTGCCCCAGAGACTAAGCAGGCTGAACAGAAAAACATAAGCAACAGGGGGAAACAAGAAATGTTACCTTGCTTTGGAAGTGGGAAGTGAAACATGAACAGATCTAAGGTAATGATGTAGACAATACTTCACCTTACCACTGAGAGTAGTTCGAACAGCCTTAAATTGCCACTGACTGAGCCCTGTAACACTGGCATGGGTTAGCTCATTAGTTCTGCTGAGAGAGATGCTGTAATACAGATTTTCTGTGTTGGACACAGGAACTGGAATTTGCTGCATACTTGATTTGGACATTCTAGTTTAACACTCTGCACTACTCTCTGGTGAGTTATTTAGACATGCTCAGAGGCTGTATAAATAAGTCTATGACAAAGATATGAGTTGTCCCCAGATCCCCCAATGTCTTCTTCATTGCCAAACATAAATCTGTTTGATACTCTTGCTGCTCAATTTCCCTTTTGTATTTTTCTGTTGATCATACTCTTTGCCATTTATCAAACACATGCAGAATGGGCTAACACAGAATAACAAAAGCCACGGTCTTATTGTATTGGAAATGGAATAAAGAAGATATGGTGAGATAAAAAAGTCTCATTTCAAAGTCACAAATATATTTTCATCTTATCCATCTGTGGTCTGTCTCTCCCTACAAGCTGAACAATCTATTTTTTGTTTGCATATCTGTTAGCAAAAGTCAGATGACCTGGCTTGCATTTTGCTTACTAGGCTAATCTCTGTCTCACTACTTATTGATCTTTCTCCCTCTGTTTTTATCTGCTTGCCTGTCTGCCTTCTTCTTTTCCTGAATAATGTTGTTTTCATTTGCTATGCCAATTTGTCTGTAAAATGAAAGAGCTTTTTTTGCTGTTTTAAAACACATTTTTGATGCATTTCAGGTAGCTATTCTTGCTTGCTTGTTCAAATCACTGCTGTGGAACTAAAGGGAGAATCAGAAACACCATAGGTGCGATCAGCTCACTCTAGGTGGCACTAGCAGACACAGCAAATGCCTCTAATTCACTGTAAGTAAGGTGAAGTTGATATAGCATTGCAATTTCACTGCAGCGGCATATGGCAGACAGTGCAATTTTCAGGTAGGCAAGCACTGACCTGTCTCTGTCTAACCACAGTCTTTAACACCTACAGAACGCCAGTTAAAAATATTCTGGAAATGGAGGTAACTGCTTGATGCAGCATTAGGCATTTGCACAGCTGCATTATTATTTTTACTGTTAGGTAACTATCTAATTTCCTTTCTGTCTGTTAGGTGTAACACTCCTATTTTATTATTAAATTTGACTCTTCTATTGTACTCACGTAATGTCTTTAGCTTTTAACATTTCATCTATTTTGAACTTCCTTCTTGAGAATATCAGATTCCATGCAGGGAAAGGGGGAAAGAAATTATTTTCAAAATGACAATGAGGATAAGCCAGGGAGGGATATCAGCTCAAAATACAAACCTGACATCTCCTTTCCTCTTCATATTCTGCAGTCTTCCTTGACTTAAAATCACAGATTGGACTCTGCTTTGCAGACAATTTCAACTCTTGCTGGTTTGTTTGAGGGTTTTTTTGTTGGTATTTTAACACATTTATTCAATGGTAGCCAATCAACTGAAATATTGAACAAGTATTTAAAATCAATATTAATACTATATACTATAAAATATTTTATTTATTTTTCTCCCAATTCTTTTTGCTGCTTCTATAAGAAAAACCATACCAGTTTAGATCTCACTCTCACCTCAGTGAAATCAGATAATACAGGGCTGGGTACAGAGGTTTACAAGGCCAGGCTGATACTATGTAATCTGTTCATGTGCTGCCGAAAGGGAAAGCATGTCAAGTATTAAGTGCATAGGTTAGGTAGAACAGTGATGATTGGGGCAGGAACTGTAAAAACATGAACATGGCTCACTAGTTGACCAGTTACCCATGCAGCTGTTGAGGGGATGTTGAGAAAATTCCCTTAACAATCCTGTAAAACCCACTTCGATTGTAAAGGATGACTATTGCATTTTACCTCCCCGAGGCCTTAATATGCTGAAGCAGGCAAGCTGTGCAGTTTTACAGGAGAATATAGACTTCTAAAAATAAATTAATCACATATGATTTTTCATGCTGACAGATTCTAAAGTCCTTATGAGCAGTTTTATGCATGATGTCCTGGCTTTTCTGACCTAATTTGGCCATAATTTTTTACTTCCCATCTGAATATTGTAAAATAATGTACAGAAATACAATATGCGGACAGAATAGTTTCTGCTAGTCATATGCAGGAAGAAGTATTATGCAGAGTATGAAGATAAGACTGGAGGAAAGTTTGGTTAATGCTACATTTTCACTGTGGCTTAAGATAGGTATTTACAATCAGATTTTAAAATGCTTGAAGATATCTAGCAGAATTTTCAAAACCACTTTCATAACTTCTATGGAAAACCTATTTTTATCATTCCATATGTTTAGGTACCTAATTACTTTTAAAAATCTACCTTTATCTATTCTTTGATATACTTTCTTCTGCCTCTTGCCCCTTTGGGGAGCAAAAGATTTATGTTCTGGGAAGTCTAGAAATGGATGAGCTGGAGGTGGAGTACAATCTGTTGTTGTATTTGGACTGTGGCTCCTAAAGGCTCTTCAGCATCTATATTAGGCACTTATCATGCACTACACATTTTTTTTTTTTTAATTTTGCTACTATAACCAGCATAAGGGGAACTTCAGATGGTCAACACCATAAAAATCAACAGAAAATCTCCAGAGAAATCTGCGATCATTCAGCTGAAGTTCACTTTAGACAACTACTAACATTGCATACACAAGGATAGGTTCTGAGACAGCTATTAACATTACATATGAGATCTTAAGTTCTTCACAGACAGTTCTGTGAAAATATTAGCTCAGAACTTAGTGGTGGTTAAATTATAACCAAATTAAACCCTGAGATTTCCCAATTTCTATTAGGATTCCCTATATGGAATAAAATAGATCTCATTATTGTTTTACTCAGTAAATTCACGACGTGCCCACATCTTGCATGCTTTACAGAGTTATTGCTTTCAACTCCAAAAAATATATATAAAAGCTTGGACAGAGGACTAAAGAAGGATGACAAGGTCTGTGAAGTATATGGAATGGCATCTGTATGAGGGAAAACTAAGTAGGATTTCCCAAGCTAAAAAAACAGATGTTGCAACTGAAAAAATATATATGCATGAAGTATACTGCTATGATGGGAATGTTTAGAAGACTGATGCAGTGGCACATGGGATACAGTTAATGGCATGCTGACAGATTAAACATCTAAGCTGCTCCATTTGCTGTAACTCTTTGATATGCGAAGTAAAGAAATGTTTTTTAAAAAAAAAAAAAAAATTAGGCAATTTTTTGATGGTGAATATGAAGTTACAGAGTTAGCAATAGTCAACTGCACAAATATAAAATTGGGTATGACTGACTGGGTAACAGTCAGAGACAGTCTGATTACATGTCAGCCACGATTTCTCACTGAGAAAAAGACAACCAAAATCATTCTGAGATGCATCAACAAAAGTATAATTGGTAAAATATTAAATAATACAGCTGTTTAACCCTTGTAAATTCTCAGTTGGAAAACTGTGGTGAGTCTACATTCACCACAAAGTGAAGCAATTACAGAAGTACTGGGGAAACCGATGAAAACAATCACAGTTACAGAAAACTGGACTTGTAAGGAAAGGTTGCAGAAATTGGTGTGAAGGTGACTGACGGAAGGCATAATTTTAAGTGCATAAAAAAAATTCTAGAAAAGTTTAGAAAATACAGCATTTTCCACAATCTAACTATATATAACTAACGTTATACACCCCCATTATGCAAGTTAGTTTGGAATAGGGTAGCAGACCTCTGCTTTAAAAAAAGGTTAATGAGTTAGGCAGCCTGTCTTCAGCACCAGTTCCAACATTGTTATCTTTGGTATAGCTGAACCACTGTTAGCGGCTGCAGGAATGGTTAAAGCTAAGGTAAAGCTAAAATGTCACTGATCAAATTAATTCATTTATTATTTTCCATGAAAGTGTATAATCTCTCCAATCCAGACTCTGTCATCTGATGACACAGTTTCATGGTTTCAGTTGCATGTGCTGGACACTGGTTTCAAAGCGTAATTTTGCCTGCCTTTGCAGTAACCATCACCAGCTTTGGAAGCAGGCAAGCCACAGGGCGAGTCAGGCACAGCAAGGGCCACACAAGCCACAGAGGCACCGACTGCCTTGGCCTACTGGTGAGGGGAAAATTGAGTTTTCCTCCTATCAGCAGTGTTCAGCCCGGCTTTGGGAAGGACCCTTCATTCATGGTCCCATCATTCACGTCAATAGCAGTTAATAGCTTATGTTTGCTTACACGGGGTGCTGCTGAGAAGCCAGAGGCACTTTATTTTCCAAGCTGGCAGTTTTTTGGATCAGCTCTGATCTGGCTTAGTGTTAGTTCATGGTACAGAGACTATCCTGCCAAGAGTGATCAATGATCTCCTGTGGGTTATCAATTGTGGTCACTATTCCATCTTGATCATAGCTGATTTGTCATCATCTTGGGATTGTACAGCCCACGAGGTCTGCTGTTGTAACAGATTTTCAATAATTCCACATACCTGGTGTTAGTACCCTGTTATGATGTTCCAGCACTACCCCATGTTGTTAGGATATGAACGTGTAGGATGCCACACTGTAAATCTCTTCACAATTTCTATTTCTGATATCTGTTTATTTTAATATTAGGATTCCACATGCCTTGAAGAATGATAAAATAGTAAAGAGAAGGGAGGAATAATTTTCACTAATTCCAAGTCCAGGTTTTCTACTTCTGCAACTTCTAAGAATTTGCTGTGTCTGCTGCTTTATTTTCCATGCTAGAATTCTAGAGGACTATTGTAATATCGGCTTCTTTTAACAGGCAACATCTTCTGTGTAACACAGCTTCACTACCAGAAATTTATTTCTGTTTCTTTTAGCAAACCTGAACTTTTTAGAGGTAATCCTACCTGTGATTTCATGCCTGCATACGAGGCACACCTGTATATCAGGTGATAAATACTTTTGGCCCTATAATAAGTATACCTTGTTTAACTTACTATTGCAACATGCAACTTTTACTAGACTGGAATCTCTCGATTTGTAAGGCTAGGTGTCGTTTTCAGGTGGCCTGCAGAGTCATTTCAATATGGCTTTTATATGAAAGGAAAGAGTTTGCGCTATAAATTGTACCAAAGGCAAGAATGGAACAATGAAATGGTATGGCCAAGTTATTTCAATTCTTTACCTTCTTTGTAGTTTTCATGTATTGTAGACAGGATTACAGTTAGAATAATGGCAGCAGCCTGCTATTGGAAAGCTGAAGAATATTCCTGTTTATGTGAGGTACAGGGCACCCTGTGACGTTGATGCTCAGTGCACTGGAACTGAGGCATAGCTATATACCTGGAGTAGAGGAGCCTATCTTCAATCAGGTGGTAGATAGGGTCCTATCTTTGAGGCTATAGACTTCAGTATTTCAGATGACTGGCCAATGCTTTTTATCATTTATTTCCCTTGAAATTGCTAGCACTGCATTCAGAATTCCATATCCGCTTATCCTCAGGAATGAAATTATATAGTTGCAGGAGATTTATGCGCAGGGCTGGATCATGTTGTGTCCAAACAAAGGATCACTGGTAGGAAAATGAGCTGTAGCTCTGTCTTATCTGTCACGAACAAGTAAAGTACAATAAAAAGCCTTTTTTTGAGGCAGCACAGGAATTGAATCCCTCCTCCTACTGTGTTTATGTAGATAGTTAGTACATGGCTTTGATAACAGAACTTATTTGCTGAACAATTTATTACTGATTAGGAAAGCACTTGTCTATCATCTACCTTATGGCAGTTTGCGAGGAAAATATTATTTAAGGTGCTGGTCTTAGAAGCTCCTTTGTGGGTGCTCCTTAATGACCGCAGTGTTACTTCCTTTATCTGTATTACTGAATGGGATAATCAACTTTATCATATGACTATGTTTTAAGCTTGTTCAAATGGTTTTTTGATTATTCTTATGATTTCCTGATAAATTGTGTGTTTGTTACTCCAAAATTAATGCTGAACTAACTATTAAGATAATAATGTTAGAAAAAAAATTATTAGGAACTTTGAAGAGCTCTCAGCAGACCCAATCTGAGTGGGGCAAGAGAGGATCTTCCTGCATACCTGCTCTGCTGTAATGTGGTGGCTGTGATGCACAGCACCAAACAAATGTTTGAGAGTGATTGTGCTACCTGTTGTAAATTCACATGTGCTAGAAGACAAAACAGAGATGGCTGTCTCATTGCAGTAAACTTTCTTGGTATATCATGACAGAAGTAAAAATAAATTTCTGGGCCTGTTTTACTTTTGAGTAAAATTAGCTCCAATGGATATTATGGATAGAAACACTTAGAAACTGACCAAAGTTGGGCTCTTAAATTGATATTTAGGCAGCCAACAAAGTGACTTTTTCCCCCCTGAAGTGCCAAATACCCTGCAATTTCCTTTAACTTCCCTTAAAGTTGTGCAAAATCACCAGGACCTCACTGGCCCCTTGCTCAACACAAACTCAGGTCCCTCATCAGCAGTTTAAGTCAGTGTGGAACTGGCATACTTCAGTTAATCCAGAATCAGGTAAAATCCTTACTATTTTATTTATCTGTAATTGCTTGCGTACATTTAGTTTTCGTTTTCTTTCCTTAACATGCTGCACTGGTGCACTGTCTTACTCAAAAATTTGCAAAAACACACCAGAGAAAAAGCAAGTAAGAGTAGTAAATATGTTACAAAAAAAACTGAGTAAGGAAAACAGAGAGAATAATATATCTTATTTCAATGAAATCAGAGTATGAAAGGATTTTTCACTAAGAATCTAAAGAAGAAGATGAGCTGAAAGAGCCGGCTGAGTATGTGGGCAAGTTAGTGCTTATTGTGATAAATGTTGTTTATGTACACACCAGTAGGAAGTAAACTGAGATTGCTTTTCCTTCACTTAAATCCTAGGAGTGAAGCATTTGAACAATTGCTGATCTTAAAGTATTGAGATTAATAGAGTTAATTTTTCCTTTTAAAAAAATACAAACACCCACTCACCCCAACATTCATGAAGCCACTAAAGATGGAACAGAGATCCAAAACCTGTCTAAGGATTTAAATGAGCTCTTTGGCAGTAACTAACAGTGAGCTATTTTGTCCCATCTTACACCAGCAGCAGATTATACCTGGTTGTGAACTAATGTGTAGATATTATAAATGATTTACACAAGTAATCATAGGATTATTAACAGTTTAACCAGATAGCTTAAAATTAACATGTTTTTCTTTCTTCTGTATACATTAGAAGTGTGAGGATCCTAGCATGATTTCATATAGTTTTCTCAGGTGGCAACCTGTAGTATTCTAATGAAACATTTTAAAACTGGCATTGAATTTCAGCTCTTAATAATAAAAATTACAAAATACTGTATCTGGTGTTAATGTAATCTTAGCCTAGATCTTCTTGGAGAATCTCTCTGTCTTTTTTCATTATTATTTCTTTTCTATTTCTTTCCTAGTTCTACAGTGAGAGAGTTAAGAAGGTCATTCTGACCAAATGGTTGTAATATCTCATATTTTTATTTGGCAGTTCTTCCAAGTGGCTGTTTGATCTTAGCTGTATACTACAGATATATTTCCATTTAGAATAAATTGCAACTGGCTGCATGACTGTTCTACATAAATCTGAGTGCATTTAGACTTCTGATAAAAGTGTCCAATAAACTTTTGGCTCTATCATAAAAATGAGCTGGGGTGCCATTCTTTCCAATTGTCTTCTTTTGGGATCAATATTAGCAAAATGAGTGTTCCAGTGTATTATAACAACCGGAATTCATTTCTATGCATTGCTGTAGATATCTATGCCTTTCTGTCCTTGATTTGATGTAATGTTACTATTAGATAAAAGCAAGATATTTTATTTCAAGAATATGACAAGACTTTATTTCCAGTGGTTATAAAGAAGAGTGTAGTAGTTGCTGGTGAACAGTATATGCTGTTGTTTCCTGTGCAGTTTTTTTAATAGGTGTTTACATTTACCTTTATTACCTGAAAGCAGAACAGTAGTTAAGGGAAAAAAAACATCAAAAATAAAATCAAACATATCTTTCACTATTGAAAAACAGATGCATAGAGTCTCTTTGAAAATAATAGATTTCACATATGTTCTTTGCCAGAATGACATTTAGGCCAATATGTAGGCCCTTACTACAGATTGAAAATGATTGTAAAATTCCACAGGTATGAGGAAGACTTTTAATTATATTGCCTTTTACAGTAATAAATATGTGTAAAGAATATGCACAGAGAGCTGATCTTTGTACACAATTATTTATCTTTGTACAAAGACTTATTTGTGGATTATTGCTATAGTTTATGAAGTTATATCTACAAAAGATCGTAAACTTTTCTGGTATTTGATGAACATTCTTAGATTTGAGTAAGAAACAGACTGTTGTCTACTTTTATGTCTAAAACTTAGATTAGTGGATTAGTAAAAGTGAAGTTTTATCTATTTTTAGAATTCTTGGATTCAGTAAGAATAATAAGCCCAATTTTTGCCATTCAGGTTTGGACAGTAGGACTGAAAAGCATAAACACTTTCAAGCATGCTCTCTTCCGTAGAACTCCTTTCTTTTTTTTTTTCCCCAGGTTTGGGCACTAGCTTTGTAACTACCATCCTGATACATAATTTGAGTATTTCAGAATAGGTGTGTGGAGTTTTGGATTCATATGTAGAATGATGAAAGATTATTTGCAACATTGGAATACTGTGTGTTGCTGGGAACTCAGTTGCTGTAAAGCATGCAATAAAACTGCCTTCCAGCATGGTCTTGCAAAGTTCCATAGAAGACAAAAATCTAATCTTTAGTCTGTGTTTTGATACACAAACGTTCAGTAAACCAGTCTGTCCTGGAAGATACAGCTAAATCTTTTAAGTACTATATTTATTGTCTAAAAAGGCTTTTTACATGCTGCTGGTAGAAACCAGAGTCTATAACATAAGAGAATTAAAAAGAAAAAAGCCCACAAAGATGGACTGGAATTAAATCTCAATATGCAGCACAAACGAAGACATCTCCAACAGGACTTACTGTCCTACTGCTGCTCCATTTTTTTCTATTCGGTCGGGCTGGTATTATATTGATTATCTCATTACTCTGAGTTTTTTGGTTTTTTAATTTTTTCCAAAACCTTGTACAAGGAACTCATACATATTGCTTTATTTAGATAGGTTAAGCCTGCTAGGACCTCGAGCATTTCCTTTTGAAAAACAATCTACATGTGGTCATTTTTAGAAGTTACAATTGTTAAAATAGTTTTAAACTTGAATCTCTAAAATGTTTGTGGAAGAGGTCCGTATGGTATTAGGAAGGCTCATTAATCAGTTATTCTAATAACCTGAAGGTGGCTCAGTAAATTTCTAGCTAATGCGTTTTGTAAATACTACCATGATTATACATTTCACTGAGTTGTTATAAAATGATTTGTTCCCCTGACATATCCTGATCTTATCAAGAGGGAAATGTTAAATTAATGACTGATTCAGTCAGTCTTTCACCCTTCATTAGCAGGGAATTAATTTCTCAAAGAAATGAAAGATCATCTTGAGTTGTTTAATGCGTAAATTTAATTTTAAACATGCATAAGTCCTCATCTATTTACAGAATAACACATTAATGATGAAGTTTAAAAAATATGTATCCTTCACAAATGGCTAATCATGCTAAATTGCAAGACCTTCACCCTATCCTGGCTCTGTAATAAAAGCTAAAAACATGGACAGGTTAGTAAACTTGGTTTTAACAAGGAGGCACTGTCTTTGGAGTAAACACTTGCTATGTTAGTAATGTAGAAATAGGATATGGTATTTTTAACGAATTTATAGGACAAGCATTTTAGCATTTCAGAAGGTGGCAGTGAGAGGCCCAGAAATTGCTACTATGGTTTTACTTGTAAAGTACTG